>NW_020292069.1:0-411625 GCF_003184925.1 Aspergillus vadensis CBS 113365
AAAAAAAAAAAAAAAAAAAAAAAAAAAAAAAAAAAAAAAAAAAAAAAAAAAAAAAAAAAAAAAAAAACTTTCTTATATATTTTATTAAATTATAAATTACTAAAATAAGTAAATGCAATCTAAAAAAGTAAGTGAAAGAAGTGAGAGAAATAAAAAAAATAAAAAAAATAAGAAAAATAAAAGCAGTAAAAAAAATAAAAAAAAAAAAATATATTTTTTACTTATAAAATATAAATAAAGTAAAACTACAGACTCAAGAAGAAGTAAGAAAATAAATATATTTTATTTATTTAATCTAGATAAAGCAGAAAGCGCGGATCCTGTAAAAAATAAAAAAAGAGAAAAATATCTCTTACTTTATTAAATAATACTAGAAATAATAAAGTAAGCTGGAGTATTAAAATCTATATAATTATATAGACCTACCAGTAGCACAGCCATGACTAAAGACAAGCTGAGATAAAGTACTAGAAATAATAAGATAAACTAGAATACTAAGATTAATAAGATTATCTGTATATAATACTAGAATCAACCACTGAGAAATGAGAAGAAAAAGAAAAAGAAAAAAAAAATTATTTTTTCTACTTTTAATTTATCTAAATATTAGTAAGTCTATATTCTTATATATATTAATCTCTAATCTTAACAAGTCTATATTTTTATATATATCTGTCTTTAATCTAGACTAGTCTAATGCCCGGTCCAGATAAAGAAGACCTCTACTTATAGATAAAAAAAAAAAAAAAAAAAAAAAAAAAAAAAAATCTTTTTTATATACAAAAATCTAGACCAGTCATATAACTAGAGGATTGATATTATATAGGCCTATATTAAAAAATATAATCTTACTATAATAGGAGTGAAAGCTACACTGAATAAATAATAAAAAAAGAAATTATAAAGAAAAGTAATTCTCTATAAAACTCAAATATCTATATAAAGTTAAGTAAACTAAATAAAATATAATACTCAGAGAATTACAGATAAAAAATAAAAAGATTAAAGTTATAATAGTAACAAGAATACAGACAGAAGAGTAATAAAAATATAAAAAAAAAATATAAAAATCTAAGTTCCTCAGTCTATGAGTATACTTATATCCCGACCTAATACCACGCTGAAAGAGGAGGGAAGTAATATTATAAAATAAATCTTTATTAAAAGATTTAATTATCCAGTCTTATAACTGCCTACTGACTAATTAATATATATACAAAACCTCGGATATCCTGAGATTTTTATTTAAACACCAGCTATTCCTTCTTGTCCAACAGGCGACATACTCTTGGAACCAAGGGGCAACCCCTAACATTTTCCTGGTTTTTATCTTATTTACTGTCTGAGATCTCTTTTTTATGGTCTACAGAAACTGCTCAGACTAAAAATCAGAATACAGGCCTCTAGTAATAATCTCTAATCAGGTATCTATCTTCTCTGTAATAAAAATAGAGACCTGCTTCTTTTTTTTATTATAATTCTCTGGTCAAGATTTATTTTATAGGATAAGAATTATATTAAATTAAATCTTTAAGTCTAATTATATATTTCTGTTTTTTATTATCTACTACTAAAATAGTATATTCCTAATCCATGATATCTCTTATATTATCTGTAAGAATTACACGAGGGTTCTAGGCCTGTATATATTATTAATAATTTTAATATTTTTCTTTGATTACTATCTATTTTATATTATAACTATATTACTGGAGTTAATTATAATATTTTTCATAACTGAAGCTCTTCTCCAGGCCAACAGTAATCTATAATAATATATAATTAATTGAATTTTCTAGTACTGTAATCTTAAAAATATTTTTTTATACTACACTGCCTGCTTGGATCAGAATAATATTAAAGTCTCCTAGAAAGTCTTTAAAGTTCCTACTATTTTATTAGAAAAAATATAATTTCTTTAAGACTTTTATTTTCTAGTCTTTATTTTTATAAGCCTTGTTAAGTTCCTTTATTATCTTTTTATAGATGGCTGTATTATTTATAATCTAGTATTATAACAGGATTTTTCTTTCCGCGCTGTCTTCCAGTTATCCGAATACATAGACTACTCAGGATATATCATTAGAGTATATAATTATATTTATAAGAAATTTAAACTACAGGTATATTTTAAATCCTGGATAATTTTATTTATTTTATTTATTAAATAATTTAACTTCAGGATATAAGGGTCTTGGTTATAGAATTATATATTAAAAAAAAATAATAATACTGTAAGATATATTATTTATAGCTTGTATATTAATAATATTCTGTAACTTATTAATATATTAATTAAGTTATTCACATTCGTTCTGTTAGGCTTGCTGGTAGAGATTTTATTATTTTATTATTTATTATTCTGCTCCTTCTAACCTGCTTATAAGGTCGGTAAGGAATTATGATTATATTATATTATTTATTATTTTATTATTCTATTCTATTCTGTTTATTTTATTAGCTACACGGTCGGGCTCTATTCCGTGGATTATTTAAAAGAGCTATTCCTAATGTTAAAAATTACTTCTTGGTTCCAAGAGTATGTTATCTGTTAGATAAGAAGAAATAGCTGGTGTTTAAATAAGAGTCTCAGGATATCTGAGATTTTATATGTGTGTTAGTTAGTCAGCAGGCGGTTACGAGGCTGGGTGGCCGAGTCTCCCAGTAGGGACTTGTCCCATAACAAGAGGTTAGTGAAGCCTGGCTCAAAGATTATTACATTAAATAGATTAACTTTTTTGATATATACCCGAAGGCTCAAACTTAAGTATCTACTATAGTAAATATATTAAGTGCTTTTAAAGAATTAGATCTTGTTTCTCTAGATCTAAGTAAGATACTTTAAAATATAATCTTTAAGAAAACTAGCTATCTGTGTAATCAAAGTATATCTTCTTCTTTAATTTTTACAAAAACACTAATGTATTTAAAGTAATTAATAAGTACGAGTGCACATTGGCTTAATTACTTCAACAGTAAGATATGTTAACTACACCAATATAATCAGCCTTATAGCATATTTTCAAAGGCGCGGAGGTTGCTTTGAATCATACAGTTCTACTTGAGTGAAGCTCTTGAAAGACGAACCACCAAGCAGAAACGTAATCAATACTAAAAGAATGTTTTGAATAGCTTCACCGTACAAGAAGTGCTCGAGGCTTTCAACCATGCTAAAGTGTCAGAAGAACAAGCTGGTGATACAGGCCCTAGTCAGGATTAACCACGCCATCCGGCGCCTTCTATGTAGGATGTATACGTACTAGATGCTCTAATCGAGCAGTATCTTGAGACTTGGCCCTGTTAAACGTTGAAATAGGTGTTCAAAAAGCTTCATTTTTGTATATAAATCAGAATATTGATATACTACTAGCGGAGGTGGCCGACTCGCTTATGTGGCCGACTCGCTTGCCGCTTACGTTTCAAAGTATTGATAATCATATAAGCGGCAGAAATGAAAGGATTCAACCCGCTGCACCTCTCCACCATACTAACAAAACTACCGGGGTCAACCGGAGTATATTATTATTCAGTTACTGTGATCAAGATTATAATTATATAATATATTTCATATGATAGAATACGACTGTGTTCTAATGTCCACCTTGTGAATTGGATAATGAAACTTAAACGTACCAGGTACGAAACGAAACGACGCAGGTCCATTACCACCAACTGATGACGTACGGACCTGTGTAACGGGGTGTACGCATTTGTGTGCGTTTCTTGGCGCATTACTAATATGCATCTAGAGCGACAGAGCTCTTGGGTACCTGGAGCAAACTCGGGATTGCTTGCTTCGCTCAGATCAGATATACCCCAAGAATATCAAAGCTTTACAAGTAATCGTGCGAAGGCTGACTGCTTGTCATGAGAATCGATAGAATCTGGCTTCATGTACACCCTCTATCCGACAGCATAGTTATCATAGACAGCTGGCATGAGAGAAAGGTGTTCGGAGCCGGAAAAGCCGAGTCCACATCCTAATAATACACACGTGACCCCCAAATCATACAGCTGATGATGAATAACTGGTCCCTCGCGAAAAAGGTAGGCTCGGCTCCAGGGAAGTAGGCCGTAAAAGTCGACCCCCAGGCATGGCCTGATCAATGTAGCGGAGGAGCCCTGTTAAGAAGGGGGCACTCCATTCTTGTACCCATTTCAATTCTTTCGTTAGTGCCAGTCGCTCTTTTAGACGCAATCAACCATAGATTAAACCACTGGGGACGGGCCGAAGGAGAGGAGGACAAGCGAAGGGAAGCAGACCCGTTACTCCTTGGCCATTCCAAATGCTTTGTTCAGTTTCACTAGATTTTTCCAGGTTCCCCGGGATTGCAAATTTTGGTAGTGAAGAGGAACAATGGCCATACATCATGATAAACCGCAGGACGTGATGGGTGGCTACTAGTAACGAACTGGTATGTTAGTACTGAAGCACCAAGACTTGAGGAGCCTAGCATCTAGCAGACTACAAGGATTGACTCTAGTGTTCGACCTGGCCCTGCGGTGCCTGAAATAAGTGAAGGCGGTGATTGAGTCACGGTGCCTGCGTAGTGACCCAATCCGGCAAGACGGTGTATCTCACTCAGACTTAAGAGTTCTTACAGCCTCGCAGCCTTAGGCCAGACTAGTGCTGCTCAGCCACCAGGCCCACCCAGCGCCATAACATGAATTATGCCACTAGTCCTATTATAGCTATGATAGTTACAGTAATGAGTTTCCTATTTCAAACTTATTTCCTTTATTCAACTTTTATATATCTGTTCTGGCTAGCCAACGTCATATCAGTTTACAGCGACTCACACTATACTCTCAGTATACAACAATGGTGCGTATATTAATCGCATCTGAATCAATATACATTGCGCACACAACAACAAATTACCATAGACAATCAGTCTCTTCATCCCAACTACAAAGTCAGTCCAAGTCCATCCAAGTCATGTGTCAATTTATCCACGCAAATTCCAATACTCCATTATCCAAGCAACTTCCCCACAATTCTAAATCAGAATGCCATAGACTAAATGAGGTGTACCCAACATCTCCTTTGTCTCATCGGGCATGACAATCCAGGAGTATGGGACCTGTCAAAAACGCGACTAATACTGGTTTAAGGTAATTCTCCTTCACACAAGATACATAGAACAAGGAGAAATAATTTTATTCGGGCCCACGTTGTATTTTTACCCGGAAGATACAAGCTGTGCTTCCGTATTGGCAAACTACCAGGACTCGCACTTGATTGCCAGTTGTGGAATAGACCTGAGACGTCCGCAGTACTAAGATTTTGAGTCTGTCAATAGAAAATATAATAATACCGGGCATAGGAACGGGAGCATAAGGATTGATGTATCATGCTGTCATGGCTTGATTCCAAATAGACTGGAGTACATTATAATCTCAATTTTTTTTTCTTCCTTCTCAAGTGTGTTGCTCTTGATGCTGTTTGACGCACGTCACGTCGAAGAGTCGGGGTCCCCAACAGAAGGAGGTTTGCAGCCCAGGCTTGTCTACTATTGTGCTCCAGGGAGATGACAAATTCCTCGCCTCGCTTAGTGACTAACGGCTACTGTAATACCTCTACTGTAATACCTCGAGCCACATCCAGAAATATGCCTATTAAACATCCTAGCAGACCTTGCGAGCAGACTTATGCAGTCGGCCCCTTAAGGATATGCCTCTTAATTAATTTCGGCGTTCATGTGCGATATTCCAATATCTAACTTTCCCCCGGGTTAAATACGAGGCCCCAGATTTATGAGAATACTTGTTCGCCAATAACCTCTTGTTCTTTATACACTGAATACGCAATAGGGGTGTCACCAGTGGCTTTGACTAACAAGCAACTGCACGACGTACAAATATGTCGCCAATTATATTCTACAACCAGCCTTGTTCCCCCGTTTAGCACAGCTGCTAAACGAATCATTGAGAGCCGCTAAGGACGCAGCCAGGTTAGCAACCCTTATAACCAAAGTTCCACGGTCGCGTCCATTTTCTCTTTCGGGCCTAACAGGTGCCAACTTCTAATTCGCTCTCCCAGATCACAACCTTCTTTTCGTCCCAATCCGGTTCCGAAATAGCTTTCTTTCCTCTTGTTACTTGCTGCTGTCTAGGCCTCTTGTCTCTGCCTTTTCGGCAACCTCCTCATGGCCATGCTAGGTACATGCGATAGAAAACGAACCAGCACCGAAGAAGTGGTCTGCAGCGACTGAGAATATCACGACAACAATCGTGGGGCCGGAAATTCAGAGCGTGTACCGAATGTGAGAGCACCAGTACTGCATATAAGAATTGCCCCAGACAATGACATCTATCGGCTTTTGTGTAGGCTATTCTTCACCTACTTTCTCTGTGCTGACGTGAAAGTACAAAAGAAGAGTCAATATGAAATATATGAAATACATTACGATGAACTGGCTATTCGCTCATTCCACTGGTGCGGCATCCAGCAATTGTAGGGACAACCATGAACCTCACGATAACACATGAAGTAAATATTGATTCATTAACAACATCATGATCTCTCAGTACCAGTACTGCAGACACAATCATGGTGCCTTTTTCCTGTGCGGGAGGCTACGCTAGCTGTCTTCAGGGATAGGCTTGAAGGTTCTGGGGAACAGTGAATTCACACCACCACTGTCGGGATTTATTGATATGCGAAGACCTTGCTAATCCTCTTGCGCTAAATAGTCCTCACTATAATATAGTCCGCCTGCAGCACGAAACCTAATGCAAGCGACGGCGAAACGTCGGCGATACCACTCTCTTTTCATCGAAGCGAATGCTGGACTAAGCACCGGAGCGAAGGCAGGTATAAGTGTTGCCACTGGCGCTGCAGGGCTGACTAGGCTTGGTGTTCTGACTTGGTTATATTGGAGATATCACAAAAGGAGAAGTTGCGCGGGGCTGAAGCTTGAGTGTAAATAGAATGATAGCCAGCTATCAGATTCTTTGTGACCTTGTTAGGAGGGACAGCATAACTATGTAGCCGGTAAGCGTGTGATGTAAGCAGGTAGCACGGATGGCTGAAAGTGAGAGATACATTCGAGGAGATGCGACCATGGTATAACTCTTTGTTATTAAGGTCTTATCAGCATACAGGGTAGTGACGTGACTCTCTACAAATAGACAGGCGGTATGTTATGGCTGTCTACAAGAACTAGACAATATATAGCTTAAATTGCAGGAGTAATGGAATTAACAGAGCACACCACATGCGGTTAGATCTGCCCAAAACTGCTGTCACTTGGCAAGACCATTTTCTAGGAGACTGCATGTAATCACCGAGTTGATTCATCGTACAGATTGCTGATAAATTTGGCCCAAGAAGTAGAGAAGATCAACCCACTAGCGTACACTACATCGAGCAGATGCATAAGGAACGCGCACACCATACATAGATTTCGCGATCACTGATAGGGCTCTCAGCCACCCTTTACTGCGCCTCTCCCTTTAGTCTGTTAATGAGTCTACTGTCGGTTGCACAACCAGCCAGAGTATACATACCTTCGGGATTTACTGTTGAGGCTACATGCATCAGGACATTACTCCGGGGACGTTCCTGTTCCCCGATACGACTTGTTTCCTGTCCCTTTCTTTTATTTCATTTCGCTTTCCCGAAGCTGGTTGCCGTGTTTGGAGCCACTTCTCGCTCTGTCACCTGCATCTTCTCTATGTTTACTTCTGTGGTCGCTCCCAAAGTGAGTATATAATTGAGTTTAGTTCCCTCATTATGTTTGTTCCTGTGATTTCTTATCTCATTGGCATCTGCCGCAACAGCCTCCTGGAATATTGCATCTTTTTTTGTCCTGTGCCACTAATTACTATCGGGCAACTCCCCAATATCGTGCCCGTGACTTAGCGTCTCATCCTCTCAACCATGGAATTCAATGGTGGACGTGTTTTTTACTGCACTTGGAAGCAATGTATCAAGGTACAGATACTCTCATATGCCTTTCCATGTCACTTTCTATTTCAATAAATATTCAGTATGTCAAAGTGAGTTCCCTCCACGCTCACAGTAATAGGGGTTCAACCGCAAAGCGGACCTGCTCAGGCATCGCCGGATACACACCAACGAACGGCCGTATCTCTGCACCTTCAACGACTGCAATAAACGTTTCACCCAGAAAAGTTCATGGAAGGTACATTTGCGGACACATACGGGGGAGAAGCCTTATGTGTGTGAACACGGTGGGTGCCACAAAGCCTTTTCTGACGTATGCACCATTCTCTGTCACCGGTAGTATCTTGAGTTCTAACCACCACAGTCATCAAGTCTTGCCCGTCATCGCAGGATTCATACAGGCGATAGGCCATTTATCTGTCCGGAGCCAACATGCAAGAAAACGTAAGCCTTTACCTGTTTATAGTACTGCTGGATTTCTAACATCGTGAAGATTCTGCCGCAAGGAGACTTTAACCAAACATCAGCAACGGTCACACCCCCCGAAACCCGTGAATACATTCCATTCAGACAGCTTGCTCTCGGATTGCCCATTCTGTGGTCAAATGGCTGTTCCGGTCTCAATTGAAAATTATCTCTTGGCCCAACAGCCCTCAAATACTCAGACGACGTCACCTGTTCATGATGTTGATACCGACCAAAGCCTGCACGTAACGTCAGTGCCCGTACAATATCCAGGCCCGATATTAGCGCAACACACAATAGATACATTACCGGTCGACATACAGCATGCTCAGAAACACTACATGAAACTAGTGCAGCAACAACTGTTGCATGATCCTAGCCGCCAGGGCTACTTACCACCGGAGCTTCCGCAACCCTGCTTTAGTCTTTCGACGGCGAGATACTATTCGTCCATCTTCACCGACACTCAAAGTGACTACAACGCGTCAGCCCAGCTTCTAAACCAGCCTCAAGGGGTGGACTGGGGATCTTCCTGGATATGGAATAATGAGCCGTCAAATTCATTTGAGAACGACTGCTTCAGGCCAGCAGCCTTTCATGACTCCCATTCTAGCCAGGCACCTCCTCCGCTGCCGTTTCCTCTCTATTAATTGATCTTCAACATCGCGCCCCTTGTGTTACATATTATAGACTTAGATTTCACTGTATAGAAGCCGCAAAAGGGGTTGGGATTCAGAAAAATCATGTACGCTATCAGTATTGAATTTGCGATTCTCTAAATCGCCTTAGGCCCGGGTGATTTGTTACTTCATGTACGATGCGTGCGTAGTTAAATGCGGTCTGTTAATTTTCTTCCACTAATACATGCTGCTGTGGTTGACAGTTATTGTCTTTACCTCGACTAAGTGGTTGCAAGTTATAAGATTTAAGTTATAGGTTAAGACAATGGGCCTGCAATACGACGTGCTTGTTCCACCTACACGGTCGGGATTGGAGGCGTATATGTGTAGCACATGCGCTAACGTGTTCTGTGAGCCAGGATATTGCCTTGCGTCTCGATATATTCAATGCTTCATAAAGGCCTTGGTGGCCAAGTGGTATAGTTGTTCATGCACCCTCTAGCGTGGTTCTGGAATTTGCAAGATCTTTAGGTTCAGCAAAGCACTCATCCTGCTGTGCTGGATACTTCGATACGATTTAACCTCCTGTGCTTGTCCCGGTACGCCTAGCGTACATAATATGGCGCAGAATTTGCATAATGATAAGCGGCATGATAGTTATTCTATGCTCTTAGATATTCATTGTAGTCAAGCTAGCAATAACATTGGGAGTGATTGGCGACTTTCATTTCTGATAGAGTTGGCCTAGAACGCTGAGTAGCTGGGAGAGACCGGGTATTTTTGTACAGCTACCTGCAAATACGGACTCCCGATGTAGCTCCTACACCGGATACTTTTTAACCCTGCCTACTGCTTGCCCAAAGCATCTTCTCCCACTTGGCGCTCATTTGGATACGAGCTCTTCATCGTCAGATCAAATCTCCCAGGGCTTGAGACGACTATGCAATCGGCCCGACCGGCCCCACTTGCTGTAAGATCGAACGTACAGCACGGTAGCCACCGCTTCGTTATTGGCTTGCTGCCTTGTCGGCCACAGTGGGCCAAGCATGATTCAGCAAACGAGCTGGGACAGCTGATAACTAACTAGTTACCTACCCGCGGTGTGCGAGGCTTCATATCTCCGAGCGCATTTTACCGAAGAGCACAGTGCGCTGCCGTGCTGCTTCATGCCGGTATCGCGTCCATCCTGCGTGTGTCCGCAGCAAGATCCACCAGGCTGTTAGCGAGACAGAGCAGCTATTTAGTTCCCAGCCACATCCAGCGCGAGCTTTCTCTGCACTGGACATGTTGGTATTACTGATCGCGCTGAACTAAGTTGACTGCGGTTATACCAGCATCCAAAAATCCCTGTGGCAAGTTATTTAGACTGCGCTAACTTTCTGTCTTTAAATTTGAGCAACGATGTCGCTCGCTGCTAGTTCTAGAGAGCTATACCGGTACGCCTTGGGGTCAACGGAGGAACTGCTAACACGACCATTGTAGTTGATGAAAACCGAAAAAAATGATACTGCGCATGGATGTATACCACATTTCAGTGGCATACACTGCAATACTAATGTTTTCAAGGTCGTAATCATTTTCGGGGGTGGTAATCATCGGCTGAATCAATCCCCTGAAGTCCGACATATTTGCTAGTGAATAAATGAAAATGTGTCTTTTCTTGATTGAATTGCTGAGCCTCGCTCTACCCACAACTGTGTCTTAACCCCTATCCCTAAGGGAGCTTGTGCAGGTAATTCCGATACAATGTACCTGATCCGGGAAATGCAAATGCACGGTTTTGGATATTGCATTTCATGATGATCTGGGGCTCAGGGATGTCCGCCCCATTCGGATATTCTCTATTGCAGTCGACGCGCCTAGGCTTCTTCTTTGATAGCAATGGCGCTGGTCATGAAGTCCCATGCAGAATCCACATTTGACTCATCCATTGAATGATCAAGCCTGGTGGCAAAACTCTTGGCGGCCGTGGCATCACGTCTTCTCCTACGGAGTACCTGGTAGGTTCTGAAGCCCGATGAACTTCCGTCCCAGGATGGGTCCGCCATCCACTCGGCTGCATCCCATAAGTCCATCTAGATCTCCAGTGAGACGGATTTTTCCAAGCGCATATCTCTTTCTGGGTCATGAGATATTCGATCTAGACCTAGCTCTTGCACATCGCTTCCATACTAACTTTTTCGATTCCCTGTTTTGTTCATTCCCGGATTAAAGCTTCTGTGGGGACTCGGTGAACCAGATTCGACCTTTTTAGTGTTTTTCCCGATTCGTCCACCGAATCATTCATAGCCTGACCATCTTAGCCAATTATGGGGCGGCAATCAGACCATATATTTGAAATTTCTGTGCTAATACGTGCTGCAACTTGTACTTTCTCGGTGATATAAGAAGAGCTAGTTCAGTATATGTGTTTCCATCCCCATTGCGCATGGTTCTCGTAAACTAGGTATCATCATTGTCTTCGGCCGAGGTAGGCGCGGCGCTGAATCGTACATAGTTCGGTTGCTTCGAGGGGTGGGAACTATTTCATTTTCTTGGGTTCAGGTGGAGCTTGCCGGCGACCACTGCTGGCCAGCCTTCGGCTGGGTTTAGGTTCAGTTGCTACGCTTTTGATGGGCTGACTATCCCGCCATGCTTAGTGTGCGCCATAGCGAAACCCACTATTGCGCGGCCATCACGGTCGGATAGCCTACCCTGTAACGAAATCAGTAATATATAATTTTCAGTTCTTGAAGTTATGTATTAATATATAAAGTAATTGGTAACATACAAAACCAGAAACTTAGTGGTGTCATGATAAAAGGTTAAATATAGCGTATCTCTTAAAAGGAAGCTGAATTGCCAATTTATTTTATAAACACTCGTAAGTATATGTATTGCTGGTAGCGGAGGCAGCCTTTCATGGGTAATTATCAAGATGACCTGCACTGGGCACTTCCTGTCAGTTTAGAAAAAAAAAAGGGGAGAGTTGTTGAATTAGGGGAGGGGAATTGACTGCGTCAGCAGTAAAAATAATGCGGTATTGGGAACGATCAGGACGCCAAGCCCAGGCTCAAGCCACCTCAGCGAGGCCCCTGATAAACTGTCTCCCATTGAAAAGGGCAGGTACATTTAAGTACAACGGTTGCCTTTACATACGATACTACTCCGCCAGTTAGTGAGGGACTCTCCGTCCTTGCTTTCGGCCGATGACAAGACGAATTCCGATGGTACAACTTTAAATGGAAAAGTGCCATCTTGGTGTGTGTCCACAATAATAGCATCTTGGCTGCCAATCGGACTCTATAAACTTGACGTATGTGCTCGCTAATATGCGTCTTTATAGTTAATTTCCCCGGTTTTGTTGTTCTATGGTTTCTAGTTTATATTTATAGTTATTTGATCATGCTATCCTTCTAGATACATTTGGAAGGCTTTTCCTCGTCTTATTTGAATTTGCTCTTGTTTGGTACATGTGATGTTATTTTGCTTCCAACTAAGTTTCCTCCAGCCTATTTAGGAAAGCGACACGCTATGAGCGCCTGCTCTGTAATAGAATGATACTGGGAGATGCTACTTTCCATTATATTATGATGAGAGATCTCATTGTCTCTTATGGAATATTCAAGGACATGATGGAAGGGCTTTGTGGCTAACAATCATGGCTATATATGTTGGTACATATAGCACATAAAGCAATAGCTGTTATAGAAAATAAAACACAACCTTCAATATGATACTAGAAAGCACGATGAAATCGCCTGCTCGGGACGGGCTCATCACCTGCCTATACTGTCATTGCTGGCAGAAAAAAGCCAGAAAGGCTTCCCGATCCAGATCCCCATTAACGAATTTGCTATGGTTCCTAACAGAGCCACCTTGGAGGTGATGTTTCCTTACTAACGAAGGCTCACTACCATCCACTATATCTCCATTGAATAAAAATGAGGTATTATCGATTTCAGTGTCCTTATGACAATGGCAGGCGTGCCCTAGTTGATTTTCAGGGATATTGTTGAACAATGTACAATAGCTTCTGTTGTCCTAGGTCAGATGTTGTTGTCCCTCTCCTATGCTAAATTGCTGTAACATGACATGAAGACTTACTCTGCATCGCCAGATTGGACCGAATGTCCTACATTTGAATTGGTTTGGAAGGCGAGTACGGTGTCGTCCTGGAAGCGATTGCTGCGGACTTCGGTTTGGCCTTGACGAACATGAACGACTTCTGCTACTCCCATATGGTGTAGGTTGCTTGCATTGAATTGTGTGACCTATGATTTGATCAGCACGTGTATGTTCGTGGGCATTGTGTTGCATACCTCTTCGCTCGATTGAGTGTTGTTTGTGCCACTTTCACTTGGATTATTCGACATTGGTACGAGTATGATCCAATACCCTACTTCAAGCCAGCTACCACTTTTATCAGCAAGTGATCTAAGAAGAGAGTGGGCTACAGGCAACCACCGGAAACCAAAAGCCATAAGTAGTATTCTTTGAGGAATTAGGCTAGCACGCGCACGGGCCGTAGGTGGCGTTATGCACAATGACTGCGGCATCCGTGCGACGCAGCCTTGCATCGTAGAATAGTGCATGCCTCAGTTCCCCTTCTAATTCCAGGGACCTCGAAGTCTCCGCAGATTTTCGTCTTTCCCAAAATATGGTCTTCTCGTGCCACACAAAGCTTACACGAAATTGGTCTGAGAAAGTTTTACTGTACTGCTGAATTCAATGTGATGCGAGACATATAGATTCTAGGTATTGCTACAGAGCATTCGATCTGCGTTTTCCTCGAGATTTTTAATGTAGACCAAAAAGCATGTTATTGGTCGAAAGGAAGAGAGTGGATACTACTGGTACTAATATCTCGTCAGTTAGCGGCGAACTTAGTCACAAGCGTATTGCTGCGCGCATGCACCCGCACATACTCCGCAGTGTTTGGAGGCTGTGTCTGCGCCACAATTATAAGCTGGTAAGTTATGTGGGGGTTTATGTACTTCAATACCGGCCAACTCAACTTGCGGTCCGTGACTATTCTAACAACCCGGAAAAGATGGACTACAGATCTGAGTGCTATTCCATTGCAGGCTGAATCCACACGCATCTAATATCATCAAACTCACCGGACTAAAATTAAATTGACCGAAGACAAACCGCCAAAGTCGGATTCCTCGAGCCGAGAAGCCACCACAAAGACACATATACTAATCTGTTATATGTCTTCTCGTGGTCTCAATCTTATTGTCTGGACAAAGCTGGCATGATTATTCTGTAGTACTACTCTGAAAGTGCGGTGATCTCGAAAAAGTTGCAGCATAGGTAGCTTTTACCAAAAATTTTGCTATAAGCTGCTAGAATCTCCTGTCGCTACTTTGGGATGCTTTGTTAGATCTGACTAACCTGGCCTGTTTGAACATCCACTTCTATTCAGGCGGAATTTCTCGTAAATCAACGAAAGTCAACTTTTCTGGTTATTGCGGTCGCTGCCGCCTCGGGAGACTGATGGAGTGTAGTTAGTTCGTTTGCACTCCGATTTAAGGGATAGCCGCAAAGGTCAAAGGTCAATCAGAGATCTGAGTGTCTCGGCCGAAGTCTTTTCTAATCGTGCCGGAAGCTTCCGAGATAACAACTTTACTAACCAAGACAGTTGGTTGTAAGTTACAGTTACTTCATTTCACTACTAATTTCAGACTGGTATATAATACCTTAGTCACTATCCGTCTGGGCTTATAAAAAGGAATCTGTTGAGGGAGTAGTGCATGCTAAAAAATAATAGTAAAACAGGGACGCGTATATTATAGATGGATAGTCTCTGTTCTGATAGGACGGAGGTCCAGGGACAGCCTGGTTCCCTAGTTTTCCTCTATGTCTTTTCTTTTGTAGCCCATGGGTTACTGACATGGCCTCTGAAATTGAACTGCAAGTTCAGTGCTGTTCCAACTTGAGTTGTCAAAGTCCATGTTAGGGCAGCTATCTTCGCGTGTAGTCAAAAGGTTCACTCTCGGGAGGTCCGAAAAGCCCATATAAATATAGCTGGAGCTTGAGTGGCTTTCCATTTTCTGGATACATTTATTATTGTTGATATTATTATGATATATATCTCATAGTTTCTTAATTTACTGGGGGTTGGTGCAACAGATATATAGCAGTTTTCAATATATTATTAAATTCTATTAACTGAATTTCTTGCTATTCAGTATAGTAGAATTAATCTTCCAGACTACAGTATGGTAGTGTGATACGATGTACTTGTGAGAGTAGAAAGCCTGTTAACTAGGTAAGGAATCAACCAAAACGCACTGTAGATTCGTTTATCATTGACAAAAGTAGCCTAAATCCACATAATAGACTAATCTTTGGGGGTTCAGTACTACATCGTAAGGGATCACTATCTTATACGCGACGGAAAGGGGTAGGATCACTATCGATGACCTCACGACCATGATAGCCACTGAAATACGTCATCCCGATGACCTTGGTCACTTTAAATCTATCCGTTCTATCACAAGCACATCCCGATTGAACATTACTCAATTTGAGTACAAACTACGATTCTCATGAAACAGCTACAGGGATAGTCTCTAAGAATCATCCAGGCATCACATGAAAGCTATTAACTTCTGATTCATCTTATTGATGTCGGAATAAGACCATAAGAGCCACCCTTACAGCGCGTGAGCCAGCCGGTTCCAGTGTAAGATGTCCTAAAATATCCTTTATCAGGGCATATGAGACCATTTTCCGACCAACTACACTGCCAAAGCAGAATCCCACAACACCACCTTCAGCGAAATGAGTACCCAGATTTCTATTCGCTTCCTCAGCTCTCTGTTGCGCCTCCTCAGAATCGCCTTCCAACCCGATTTCTAGCATAATCGTTTCTGTGTCCGCCAGAAAGGCCTGCATCTGCCATTTCTGCGCCTTAGCTTTTAGGTCCTCGCCACGTCCATCCAGGGAAAAGGACGTGTTAACGATATCCACCAGCCCTGAATCGTCATATGCGTCCTCTATTATGGACGGAGCAGATTCACTGACTCCATTCAGCTGAAAGAATCTCAGCCATGAGGATACTATAATAGCCGAGCTAGGATTTTGGGAATCCTTAGAAATTTGGGAGGGCAGAGCAGTCGAGCTTAACCCAATGGAACGGAGCCACCGGGTTCTGGGAATTTAGTTACCATTGATACCGTGTCTTCAAAACGAAAAGGGAAAGAGAGCCAGTACATACTTAACATTGTCAACTGAATCTTCACGGCATCCCGATACTCGGTATTTTTAATTGCTGTAACAAGCATCTTAACATATACCAAGTCATAACGATTATGATGCTCGACTGGGAACGAGTTCAAGATATCCTGCACTGAGAACCCAATCCCTGCGGGAAGGGATAAATGAAACTGGGTAGAAGATATATCAAAACCGTGGAAGCAGCGGTCTGGGGAGAAGCGTTTGGTGTTCAAGGAATCCCGGGCTTCAACAAGGCATATTCTTATGTCCATAAATCAGGGTGGAGCTTTCATACAGCCATGGAAGTAGACGCACCCAGTTCCAGTTCCGACATCGGCAACGGTGGAGATATTGTCAAGTGGTATTGCGCTATCGATGAGGCAGTCGACAACGTCGATAAGAAATTTGTGTTGTGCATTGAGCCTTGTGGGTTTTTGAAGTACTTTGCCATAACGATCGAGGGTATTCCAAACTAACCGACTGGACTCAGCCTTGTCCCTGCCAAGCGGGTATATTTCTGGGGTATCGTTCATAGTTGGACACTCTGGGTGCATTGGTGAGGAAAGTTGCCCTGCATTCCTCCGGATATCTATCTACCGATAAGAAATCCGTTTACCACCAATACTAAATGATCTTGGGATTGATATGTGCTGTGGGCACCTGGAGGCTGTGCCTGCTGACTTGTTTACCCACTCATGTGCAGCCTGAGTGCTATCATCTACCTAGCATAAGTGGTAAAAAATTAAACCCCTGATTTAAGCTTTTGTTCGCTTTTTTTTCCCCTCGATATGTTAGGTGCAACCAATATATTAGCGGGCATACGACGGCTTGTTGATCACATCTACTGTTGTCATGCCGGGCGGAAGCGCCATCCGGTGCATGTGCTCTCTTAGGCGTCGCACAAAAAGCGCGTGACAGTAATAGAGAGTAATACCGTATAGTGGCCTGCCCATGACTGGTTGATCTTTTCATACAATGGCTTCTTTTTTGAATCCACCGATAAGCGCTTCTAGATAAGAGCTGCTCAGTCATGACAGGTGATTGACTAAAGCCTTTGGTCGGTGTACAGAAGTGGACACGTATATGGAAGTTCTTGAGGTTACCATACTGTTGCTAACGTAACTCATGTTCCGCGCGCGGCCGGACGGCCTATCTATTTCCACATAGAGGATACCTTCAAGCAAGCTTACGGACATATGGATGAGAGACACCCTAGATCCTTACATTTGTTTTCCAGATTGATGGGTCCTGGTGGGCTACAATGCTATTTGACTATCGTTGCGGATGCGCATCATTGTCGTGATTGACACCATCGCGGTCTCCGACATGGACGGGCAGGCCTTGGCTCAGCAACCAGACGGGCCAGAGCTGTACACCAGCATCCACTTTCTCCCGGTGCCAAGGGGTGATGTGTTCGACGAGGCATCCAGCGCCGGGACAAGTCCGGGTCGCCCAAACAAGGGCCGACCAGAAAGTAGGAGGGTGTTGACCCATGGGACCAGCAACAGGCGCAGTGTGCTTGCAGAGCCAGCTCTAGGACATGGGAAGTGAATGGATTCCGTGGGAGAGCGAAACTCAGATGGCGTCTAGCAAGGGAGGACAAGCAGCGGACTTGAACAATCCTTTGAAAGGTGGCCGCAATCGGAAGGGAGAAGTAATAAATCAAATGGAAGCAATTAAAAACAAGGAGACAAGAACTCAAGACGATGAGAGAAGAGGGGAGAAGATGTGCACGAAGCGAAAAAAGAATCGGGGAAGAAATATCCCCGTGATCGTGGACAACGATCGATCTTGTCAGGATGAGTGGCTGGAAGTACCGAGCAGGTACCTGCACTCGGACCTGATGCATTGTGAGTCCGACCAACCAGCAGAGGGAAGTACATGCGAGTGACTTAAACTCCGGTAGTGCCTTCACGAGCAGACTAAACTCGTTTAGAGACTGGCCAAGGCGGATTCCACGACATCATTGGTCGACAGCATTGATCGTTACCGTATGAGGGAGGGTAACAATTGCGCGGGTTCTCATCCGCAATCCGGCCGTACGCGCTACTCGTAAACCTCGATCGATCTGAGATGATCTTGACCCTCCTCCACTGTGATCATCGATCTCCACCACCTGCTAGAACTTTATGTCACTTCTGTAATGTACCTCTCTTCGGCCGATTAGCAACGGGATGACAGTCAGCCGGGCAAAGCGGATCTCATCGTCCTCAACATGTCCTAATGTGGGAATTTCTCTACACAGCTTGTCTGGATGAGCCTATCTCGCTTGATTATTGGATAGTAGTCCACTCGTCTATAGCGTGAGATTGTCAGCTTCACTGCTAAATACCACGGAATATACTGCCCAGGTATTTGAACTACTGATTTGCTTGCCTATGAGCAAGCTTTGCCCCCTTCATACTCAATCTAACAAGATAAATACTATCAATATCTAGATACCTCACCTATGTTTCAATATAAAATGCTCCCCAGATGATCAGGCCAATAATTGCCCCCCAACCCACGCCCCACCCCAACCATCACCCCCAACCCAATCCATAGGACCACCACCCAATCACCGCTAGTAGTAAATAGGTTGGTAGCTAACGCCTCAGACCCAGGAATATCATACTTCTTGCCTTGCCTCGGTACCGAATATCCATTCATGTCCATATCCCATGGCCGTCTATTCACTTGCCCTTTCCAGCGCACAGAGCCACTAAGTAAAGTAACTAACTCGTCATGATTTTATTTTTCCTATTATTCTTTGTTCATTGAGATTTTTTTTGTTATCTCGGCATCTACTGCCATTGCCATCCCCTGAGCCCCTTCTTTTGCCTCTCGTGGCAATTTCACTAATCCCGGGTAGTCTTAACTGCTTATTTTGTGCATGTTTTCTCATGCCCTGGTAAGGAGATCCAGACATACTTGGCTTGCTAGTGGCTAATGATGGGAACTGCAGGGAACTGCTCATGAATCACCCGGGCTGATAATCACAGCCTATGTTCTAAGCCGTGCGGCAGATAGCACCCTCAAGAAGTCGTATTACATATTCTGCCGAGAAAGAAGGCCTCGTTACTACTCAATCCTCGGCCATCCATTCCAAGAGTTTCTCTTCCTTCACCAGGCGATACTGCACCTCGTCTAGGCTCGGCCCTTGGCTGGCTGAACTGCTGTGACCCGACAGCTAACTTCGCTGCTCAGACCACCCTCGGTGCTAGCTTTCCTAGACTTCTGAGTGCCCCTCATTGACTGCCGTTTTATCTAGCTTTAGCCCCCGTCTTACACCCTTTACTTTTATGTGCTCGCATCCTATGTGTACAAGGGCGTGGTAAAACATTCTCCTTCCCTCCATTACTGGTGATCCGGCAGCATCTTCTCGTCTCACTGCTTACCCATGCCAGTCCATACGTACACCACACTGCTTACCCGCCACAGTTCGCTCCATCCACTCACAATGGGCTCCCCCGCCATCGATGTTGACGTTTGCCCTCATGCCCGGACAAAGGAGGAGAACCAGGAACGGTAGGCTGCTATCAAGACACTTCTCTTCTCCTCCTGCGAACCCACTGACGAGGACAGTGCCTTCATAGCCGCCTCCCGCCGCAAGGACCGCAGCTTAGATGCTCGCGTGGAATCGGCCAACCGGGCCTCCAGGCTGCACAAGCAGCGGACTGGCAAGGCTCTCCTAATCAGCCGGGACATCGTTGAACAGGAGGCCATGTACGAAGAGGTCGATGGCCGCTACCAGGACAAAGTCAACCGCATGCTGCACGCTCAGTTGATGCAGCTGCAGATCGAGTTCTACCACAACCTCATAGCCACTTTTGCGGAGGACCGCCCGAGTGCCCTGCACCAGCGTCGGGCTAGCCGTTCCCGCCTCAATTCCCCGGTCTCTCTCAACGGCATCCGCAAGATTAGTCTGGACCTGTCTGGGCTGCGTGCCTCCGTCTCCGAGGGGATGCGCACCGAACTGGTGACCAATTCATTGGGCCCCCACCAGAGTACCTATGGGGCCCCTCCACCCACATACAGCGGGAATGTCAAGTCGCCATCGTATCGCAGCGTCGTCCTCGCGCCGTCGGGCCAACTGTCATCATACTTCACCCAGGCCGTGGGCGGACTAAGGTGGCCGGCGCAGGTTCCAGCCGCCACAATGGGTGAGATGAACACCATGTTAGTCCGCCAGTTTTGGGACCGCATGAGCTCAGCACCGGTCATCCCCGCTCACACAATGCCTTTCCATATGCTTGAAACTCACACGGTATTGAGCAGTGGTGCTACAGTGCCTCCAACGACAATAATGTCTCTGTCCTCGGCAAATCGACAGGTCCACCCGATGTACCAGCAAACTTGTGCTCGCTCTGATTCCGACCGAGCATTGCAGACATTGAGCCTGGCCAACCCGCCTCAGAACAACTCTTCGCCAGGAATGTCGATGGAGACCACAGAGCCTGTGATGACGCCGGATTTATGCTCGACGTCCAGCACACCTCAGTCCCCCACATCGACGGGCCAGAGCCCGGGTCTCTGTGGCCTAGATCTGAACAAGGACGAGAGCATGGGGCAGAGGCAGGAGCACCACATGGATTCCGATTATGAAGGATTCAGCCGGTTCGAGTTTGGACTCAGTAGCGGCAGCAAACTGCCAGAATTCGAAACAGTGTTTGATGGGCTTTTTCCTATGGAAGATATTCCCGTCAGTCCATTAGTACACTAAATTTTGCTTGTTACTTGTTGTTTGATTGTTCTATCCTGTATTTACTATTTATACTTCCACCTTTGTCTGCTATTGTTCCTCTTTGGTGGTAAATTATGGCTTGCCAGGTGTCGTGTGTATGAGGGAATATGATACTCTGAGTGCGTTTAACCAGGTGACCCATAGCGTGAATGCTATCTAACTCCCTAACTTTTCTCGTTAGCTGGGCCTTCAATCCCGAGAGCTTCGTACTTGATTCTCCGGGGGGGTGGAGCGCATCGTCCCGACTAGACCGGTCAAGCTCCAGGGAACTCTCTGAAGGTAAGTTTATTTCTTCCCATAAACAGCAACTTCATGTATCGATCCTTGCAGCTTGCACAGAAGAGATTGTCAGGATTAAAAATACAGGGTGAAAGAAACTTTTTTCCTTCAATCCTTTTTCGCTGCATCATAATGACTTAGTACGAAGGCACAAAGGGAGTTACTGTTATCTGTTTTGTGAGGTTGGCTACCAGATATACTCGCGACTGACCGTGGGATTGCATGTTAAGCACTTGAGAACTAGATGAAACCGTTATCTTCACCAGCTCATTGTTTGCATTCCTATGAGCATTTTGCCACGTAGAGAGAAGTCTGCTGCACTTGCTAGTAAAGAATTTGGAATTTTATCCGGCGCACTGCTTCCATTGTTGATCCGTCCGCCGAAAGTGTATTCAGGTCGAAGTTGGGTTAGAGAAGCAGCCCGCTATGAAGAATCAATAGCAACCGCAGACACCCAAATCCGCCAAGACGTGGGATGCTTATAAATATCCTAGGATTGAGGGACGACCCGGACTTGTACCCTGTCATACTGCCTGACTCACGTGATTTCGACCACACAGTCGCGGGTCCTGTTCCAGTCTTTGCACACCATTTCACCTACCAGCAGTACCATCTGCGAGAACGCGCTATACCATCCGACCAGTCTGCAGTCGAGTATGTCCTATGACTCAGAGCAGCATAGATCATTAGCCACTCCCCATAAGAATTCATTTCCATGCTATGGAGTCCCGGGCGAGAAGGCTACGCTAAAGCATTCCATCAAAGTACCAAAAGTTACTTCAACCGATGATAGCTCTAAAATGGGATACATAGAGGTAGTAGGCATCAACTGAACCCATCAACAGCCAGCGGAACAACCAGTACTTTCAAGTTATTAAACTGGTAACACAAGACATACACAAACCGAAACAGTCCTAGTCACATTTTCTATATACAACTTCCAGGTAACTATCAGCATTCAGATGATTTTGCCGGGTCATACAACTGAATAGACAGTTCGCAATCCGATAGAAAAGACTTCCATGAAACATCACATCAATTCCAGCGTGTAGTACAATTCCTTTATATCAAAGAAAATACCCTTAAAATAAAACTATAGACAATATGCACGAGCTTCCTGACAGCTAGAATATGGTTTTTGAAATATTTAATATATTATCATTTAAGAACACCACAGCTACGGGGCCGGAAAATCTTAATCCAGCCCTCGAGATCAAATTAAGCTATAGATTCTACCTGCCCATACATTACATCGCTCTCTGTTTTCTTTCATCAACAGTTAATCTTCGCTTCGTTTAAGCCTTTGCTTTAATCTAGATCAGAAAGAGCAGTTTTCTTTTTCTTATTTATTTTTCAGCATATTCCACTCCCGGTACATAGCATAAGATGCACTCGGTTGTAAACATTACTCATATACTCCCAAGAAATTATGCGTTGGCAGATCTTACTAAATATCTAAGATAGCTTAGAAGGTTTTTTATCTGAGCAGTATTACCAAGGATCCTCTTAATCATCAGTATTTCTACAACTAATAATATAAACAACGGTTGAACGGCCCATCCTACTATCCCATATAAAAGATATCTGCTTGATACTATTATATAGAGTGGTTAACGGCCAGGGTAGGGTAGGTTAATGGAAAAATTTATACACTGCCGTCAGGTTAACAGTTAGGTATAAGATTGCTTTATATCTAACTGCAGAATAGTTAAAAATAAGATAATTAATTATTTTAATTATTCTTAATACTAAAACTTACCTACTATATTTTTTTAAATTTCAATACAGGTAAGATATACTCAGGTTAATAATTATTTATTTTAATTATTTATATTTTTTTAATAATTAGTATAAGACTAATTTTCTTGATTTTAAAGATAATTGAAAAAAGAATATAATATATTTTATTTTATTTTAATTTAATTAATCTAAAATTACCTTGGGTGGTGATAGAAATCAGATTTCTAAAAAAAAATCATTTTTATAATATAAATTAATAATATAAATATATATTTATAGCTTTATTTTAATTATATATTATTTTAAATTATTTTATTTGTTTAGTTTATCTAGAAATCTGTATTTTGCCCAGGAGACTTTGTATATTATTATTTTTAATTATATAAATAATTATTAATTTATATGTCTTTGTATTTTCTTTTTTATTAAATTATATATTTTTTAAAAATAAATATTTTATTTTTTCAATAAATAATTACTGTAGTTTCTGTCTAGATATTATTATTTTTACTAAATACTGCAGTTCTGTTGATACTATTAATTTTAATTAAATATAACTTATTATAAAATATTCAGACTTCTGTACTAATCGTGGTTTCTGTTATCTTAACTAGCTAGTATTTAGCCTTACTTTAATAAATAATTCTGATTTAGCTGGTATTTCTTATATTTACTATAATAATACAATACTATTAATTTATATAATTTTTTATTATCTGGATCTTGGTCTTAACTATTATTTTAATTAAATTTATTGAAATTATTTTATTTTTATTATCTGCTATCTTCGAGGTGTTTATTGTATATATATTTATTGATAAAAGTATAAATAGAAAGAGAAAATGAAGATTAATCTAAATATATTCTATCTATATTAAAATCTAAGATAATATAGCAGATAGAACTTAGTATTAAGAATAATTAAGATAATTAACTGTCTTATTTTAAGATTTAATTATAGCCAGGTATTAGATGTCTGTTAACCTGACTATTAACCTGACAGCAGGTATAAACCTTGCCATTAACCTGACCTGACCTGGCTGTTTGCTACTCTAAGCTAGCCTGGCTTTTTTATAATTATTATAATTTAAAAGAATTATTAGTTATTTATTTTTTTAAAAAATTCATTTAGATTATTTTATCTTAGCTGTTTTGATATTATTAAATATATATTAAATAGATATTAATAATCCTGCTAGATAACTAGCCATTTATAATATCATTTAAAAAAAAGAGTAATTAGCTGTAATATTTAATATTATATAAAAACTAATTAGATAATTATATTTAATATATTTAAATTAGAATTTTTAATATGAGAGAAGAAAGAAAAGGACTATAAAAAATACATATAAATAATAAAAATAAATAAATAAGATAAAGTAAATAAAATTAATAAATAAAATTATATATGATCTATAAAGTAAGTAAAAACTATATTATATACTAGATTATATGCTATGTCACGTCGCTTGCCATCACAGCCAGGTTATTTTATCATATTTTTCTTTTTTTCCTTCTTTTTCTTCTCTTTCTAATATTTTTAATTGGCTTGCTAGCTCCTGTTACAATTAGACCTGCTATCTAGTATAGTGCAGATCCAGCCATAATGACTGCAAGGAACAGCACACCCTTTCGGCCAGAATTGGACAAGACTATTTGGTCGCCAAAGATATGTTTTTGCTCGATCATGACCCCGCTCGGTATACGAAAAGATGCGTGATGGCGTGGGTGGCAGATTGGGTGTGGTCTATCTGGCTAATGTCGAGGGGGGACCAGGTTGGAGCCTGTCGGAGCACTTGTGAACTCCGTCTGACCATGCCCAATATAACCAACCGGGAGGCACCCCGCTTTAATATATACGGTTTCTTGGCAGACACACTAGCCTAAATCCCCGGATCGGTCGACGATACATCCGTTAAACTGGGTAAAGAGATATCATGTAATATGCGGAGTTATGAGAATGCCTATTTACCCGGGCAGGGCTATAAAGCTGGCCCCTTCATCGAGAGGTGAGTTCCATTTGCTAACCACGATTGCCTGGATAATTTGATACGTGTCTGAAGGTCTTCTGCACTCACTGACGCCAGAAGAAAATTACAGTTGAATCGGCAAACATGCGGTTCCGCGATGGTGAGTAGCGGACCTTGTCAGAGGAGCTTGAGCAAAAGATCATCCTCGACTGAAGGGTATAGTGAAGTAGGTGCTAACTACAGACTTCAGGAATGTGGCTGGTCGACCCCTCCAAGTCGCTTCAATATGCCGAGGATATCTACTCTATCAACGCTTCGCCTGACAACCGCTCGCTGAATCTGCTCTGTCCGACCCGCCACATCTTCTCGCGCGGCAACACCCTGAACCTCAGCACCCTGCACATCAACCTCGAGTCGCACTTCGACGGTGTAATCTCTCTGGAAGTCCAACACTGGCTTGGTGCCAGGAAAGGTACGCCTGACTTCGAGTTGTTTCCAGATGGCGAGGGGCCCAAACTCAGTGAGGAGCGCATTGGCATCTCCAAGTCCGAGAGAGGAACTACACTGAAGTCGGGCGCACTGAGCGTAACTGTCAGTCCAGACCAGCACGATTTCTCGATCCGCTTTCACTCTTCGGACGACTACGACCGGGAAATCACCAGTCTACTCAACCGTAGCGTTGGCCTGGCGTACGACCCGCCGATCAGCAATGGGAAGCAGGTTGAGAATCTCGTGCAAGGTCAGTCCGGAAGCAGGAAGCACTACATCTTCACGCAGACTGAGCTTGACATCGGCGAGTCTGTCCACGGACTCGGTGAACGCTTCGGGCCATTCAACCGCCTGGGTCAGCATGTCGAGATCTGGAACGAGGATGGCGGCACCAGCTCGGACCAGGCGTACAAGAATGTCAGCTTTTGGATGAGCTCCAAGGGCTACGGCGTCTTTATCGACACTCCGGAAAAAGTCGACCTGGAGATAGGTAGTGAGAGATGTTGCCGAGTGCAGACCAGTGTCGAGGGCCAGCGGCTCAAATGGTATATTATCTACGGTCCATCGCCCAAGGAGGTCTTGACAAAATACTCAGTCTTGACTGGCCGCGCACCCATGGTCCCCGCATGGTCCTTTGGCCTGTGGTTGACGACATCCTTCACAACAAACTACGACGAGGCGACGGTGACCGACTTCCTCCAGCAGATGTCAGATCGTTCGATTCCTGTCGAGGTCTTCCATTATGACTCCTTCTGGATGCGCGCATTCCACTGGTGTGATTTTGTCTTCTCCCCTGATCACTTCCCGGACCCCAAGGGCTCCATCGCGCGTATCAAGCACGCGGGTCTGACCAACAAGGTCTGTGTTTGGATCAACCCGTACCTAGGACAGGCCTCTCCAGTGTTTCTGGAGGCTGCCGAAAAGGGCTATCTTCTCAAACGCACCAACGGTGATGTCTGGCAGTGGGACCTCTGGCAGACCGGCATGGGGCTCGTTGACTTCACCAACCCGGAGGCCGTCAGGTGGTATGAAGGCTGTCTGGAGCGGTTGTTTGACGTGGGCATTGATTCTATCAAGACTGATTTTGGGGAGCGCATACCGACGAAGGGCGTCAAGTGGCATGATGAGAGTGTCGACCCAGCGCGCATGCATAATTACTACGCTTTTATCTATAACAAAATCGTATACAATGCCCTGACGCGGAGGTACGGGGATGGACAGGCCGTCCTGTTCGCCCGCAGCGCATGTGCCGGTGTACAGCGCTTCCCCTTGGTAAGCACCCTGCTACTTGGACCATTATATTACCTCGTCAGATTCTGTATCTATGTGCTAACGCAACTCACAGTGTTGGGGGGGCGACTGCGAATCTACCCCCGCGGCTCTCGCCGAGTCCGTACGTGGAGGTCTCTCAATCGGCCTGTCGAGCTTCAGCTTCTGGTCCTGCGACATTGGCGGGTTCGAGGGTACGCCGCCACCCTGGATCTACAAGCGGTGGGTGGCATTCGGGCTGCTGTGCTCCCATTCGCGCCTGCACGGGTCTGACTCGTATCGTGTTCCCTGGCTCATTGACAATGACGATGCAGGGCCGCAGGGCTCGACGGCGGTGTTGCGTACATTCGTCCGACTTAAACGGCGCCTTATGCCCTACCTGTATACACAGGCCGTGCACAGCACGCGCATGGGCTGGCCGCTCAGCCTGCGCGCCACAGCACTTGAATTCCCGCATGATCCGACCGCGTGGGCTGCGTGTGACCGGCAGTTCTTTGTCGGCGAAAATCTGCTCGTCGCGCCCGTCTTCACCGAACACGGTGAGGTCGAGTTCTACCTGCCAGAAGGTCAGTGGACTAGCCTGTGGGACGAGAAGAAAGTAGTCTCTGGGCCAGGGTGGCGCCGTGAAAAGCATGGTTTCGGCACGCTTCCCATATACGTGCGCGAGGGGGCGGTGATAGTAATGGGCAAGGAGCAAGGGGAGGGAGGGTTCGCGTATGACTGGTGCGAAGCGCCTGAGGTCAGGCTGTACCAGACGAAACAGGGCGACTGCGCGACAGTTGTGGACGCCTCGGGGAAAGAGGTTGGCACGTTGACTGTGCAGGACGATGGCTCCCTGAAGGGGTTGGAGTGCTTCAGGGGTGATGTGACGGTCAGGAGAATTGAATGATGGGGCTTTGACTCTTGTCGCTCGTCATCGTCTTATAGCATACTTTCTGAAAATTTAGTGGTGGAATTCAAATGACAAGTCAAATCCGCACAGGATTTTATATTCCATTGCTTTGTTCAGAACAGGACTCTTCCCATTTGACCTATAGTTGTCTTCGTATTCTCAGCCGCCATTGTCCGTCCAGTAGGAGAGCTGGCGCGTCGTTTATTTTCCCACGTGTGTTTACATAACGATACTAAAACGGCTAGCAATCATATAAGTACCACAAGCAAGTACCCATTGTTCTCCACGGTAGGGTGCTTGAATCCCCAATTTCTTACCAACTTACCAACGGACCGCCAGACTAGTGCATAGGGCTGGTGCTGGCGCTGGCCTGTCGGTTCAATTCGGTCATCCGAGAATATATATTCGGGCACACTCTACAGCGGAAAAGAACGGGAGCAAATAATCCAGCTAATACCGAATACTAGATACTAGGGTTCAACAGGTAAGTGCCTGCCTAAGCTACGCTAACTATTACTTTAAATAAGTTTGTATTTAGGAAAACTATGTCCATGCTTCATGTATGGCTTCGCCTCCAAAAGCAAGTCAAACTCGGTCAGCAATGCTGCTCTGAGAGTAAAGCAATTGCGTGTAAAACGCTGTTCCCCAATACAAGAGCATTCAGAGACATTAGCCTATCGATAATGCAACTTGCAGGATATACCATGCGGTACACAAGGTGCAAAAATCAATCAAAAGTCAAGCCCCGCCTGCAGCAGGCACTATGTTCGCACGTTTATTCTATAGAAGAGTTATTTTTGTCCTCGCAGATTTCGAGGGAAAACAAACTCACTGCCATAAACACTGCGCAAAGCAGGCTGACTCCTGCCCCAAAGCTCACACAAGCAAATCTTAAGATATCAGTTTATATATACCACAAGAAAGGATGAGCGAAGAACCCCACTTACAGATAGCGCCAAGCGTGCACAATTATATCCAACGCCCGTTCTCGAACAGTATCTGGAAGTTAGTTTAGTAGCGCACTGCTGGTTCCCGAGACAACTTGAGAAACCTGCTCCCGGGGTAGGTTGGGAAGCAACTTGAAAAGGCCATTTTGGGCGACGTTAACGAAAATTGCACCGGTGATGGATAGTCCAAGGGTCATTCCAAGGAGTTGAGCTGGTCTATTGTGAGAGATTTTCCGAAACAAGTACTGGATTAGACGAACCTAGCAGCATAAGAGTAAGACCATCGGCAGCTTCGGAGGGGGCTACGACGGCCTGGATCACAGCAAAGGCTGCCTGAGTATATGAACCGGCGCCTAATCCAATTACAATTTCAAGTCCGTAGAGAATGGCCGGTCTTGTGTGGACTTGGATAATAGTAGCTATGTTTTGATTAGCTTTGACAGAGACACAAAGAACAAGTATCACCTAACCTATCAGAATTGCTGGGAATCAGGGCTACTATGCTTCCGAGTAAGTACCATGGCTTATAATAACCAAAGCGAGACATTAATGCGCCATTTGACTGAATGGCCACAATCAATATAAAGATAAAGGGAAGCAACCTGACGGCAGATTGGATTGCATCATCGCCCCGAGTGAACTGGAAGTAGATGGGTATGTAGTACACAGTTGGATATGTCACCATTCCTACTGCAGCACAAGCAAAAAATAGTAGGGTCGGTTCCTTCTGCCTGAAAAGATGCATTGGCAGTAACCGACCCTGTAGGGAGCTGGCAATAGTAAAACCTTGCTGGATGCCGAATAAGATCCAAAGTGTCCCTGACACTATGAACAAAGCAATGATTTGGCCACTATTCCAGGCATATAGAGTGCCGCCAAAGTTAATTGCCATCACTAGGGTTGCAAATGCAGCAACGTTCAGTAAGCTACCAACCCAATCAAAACTAGAAAGCTTTTGTCGATAGGGCACTTCAGGTGCTGGATCATTGGACGGAATCACAAGAAGGTAGGTCGGTATAAGAATGGCGCCGAAAAGGAGATTAATGTAAAATGCCCAGCGCCAGGTATACTTTTCAAATCCACCCCCAACGACGGGACCAAGGACGGTTCCTAAACCCCAAACTAGACCTCTGTGTCCTTGTCAACAAGTCCGTCGTCAAGTTCACGTAGAGGGCTCTCACTCACGTCAAACTCAAGTATTGCGGACGCTCACGGCTCGTGGTATTAGTTGATAGAAGTTCTAGAATGCCGAAGTACATTCCATTTCCACCTACGCCTGCAAAAACGCGTCCAACGATCTCAGCATTTATGGAAGGAGCGGCGCCACAGAGTGCAGAGGCAGCCATAAAGATAACAGTGGACGTGATATACAGCCATTTCGAGTTAAATAGAGCGTATAGCTTGCCGTAAATAAGAACCATTGCCACTCCACCGATCATAAACCTATCCCCCCGGGCATTGTTAGAGGTGCTCATCAATATAACCTTTCGTATTAAAACTTACCCAACTGATAACCACGGCAAACTCTCGACCGCATCAAAATGATTAACGATGGCCTTTACATTTGTCAGAGTTTCCTTCTTGCAGCAATTCTGAACTAACAAACCGGTGCAATATTAGCCACGATGGTATTATCCAGAGCATAGATGAAGCTGCCTGTCAACGTGCTAGCAACCAAAAGAAACCACTACAGCTGTCAGTAACATCTCAATTTCAATTGCAATCTAAACACACTTACTTTGATTCCATGGATATGCCGTTCCTCTTCACCCTCCGGCAGATTTTCATCTAGGGGCTCTTGTTCTAGAGTTTTTTGCTCAGTAGGCCTCTGCATAATGACTCAATCTTGGATTGCCAGGTTGTATTTAGCGATACTATGAGGCACTTGATAGAATAGAGGTTCTTTAGAGAGACACATATACAAGAAATGGATCTGCTGAGTACGAGGTCAGGGGCGTGGTAATTACGTGCTGAATCTATCGGCAGACCGGTGTCCTCTACCTTTCTGGAATCCAGCAAGGCTTACCACGGAGTTCTTTACTCCGTAATTGAGGTTACATTTGATCAGAATAGTGTATACAGGGGTAGTTGATATAAATTAGAAGATTACTGGTTAAGAAGTAAAACTCTATCGGAAAGGCTGAAAGCGGCCCCACTCCCCAGCTGACCCTATACTCTCTAAGCCTCCTCAGTCCCCTCTTAGCACCCATATCTAAGTGAATCCTTCCAGGCGGGAGATCAAAACCAAGGCGCGCTCGGTGGTTGAAAACATCAGAACAAGCTCATAAAGTAAAGCTTACCTTTGGTCCAGCGAGGAAATTGCGATGGCAAAAATCATACATAGGAATAAATACGTATCCTATTCCTCATAGAAATCTTAGTTTTGGCTAAAGGCCAGCTTATTTTGAAAGTTATCTGTCATGAAGCAACAATCGGTCTGCGCTAGTCACTTTCTAATTTTACTGCTTCTAGTTAGCGGCGTGAGATTGCCTAACCAAGAGATTGCGTGCCCTCATGCATGATGCATGAGATGATTTGCCCAGTAGATGTCGTCTGCGGCACTGTAGTCCCTAAAGGTGTCTTATTCGCGACAACCAACATGAAAATTGTAGGAGGCTAGACAACTCCTTATTTGCCATTTGTTTTCTCATGTTAACCGCCACCCGTCATGGACAGCCTGTGTAAAAGTCTCGTTGAAGATCTTCATCAATCACTTCAACGCTGATCAGGAAAGCTTTTTATATATCAGTCTATGAAAACGCACGGTGAGCCTTTTGATCCTGGACTTTTGTTACGACTGTTCATATAAGCACAGACTAACTTATTATTGAAGGGAAGCAGTAAAGCCAGTAGCACAATCAACACGCCAGTTCCGAAGTTTGACCAGTCATGGCCTCAATTTTAGTTGGAGAAATATACCTCATAACCAGAGTCTAGAACCAGATGAGCATCAGGCTAAACCAATTGAATACTTGGCCCAGAAATAGGTTCGCTCTGGCCTTACTACCTCTGGCCGGCATTCTCCGAATTCCCTGACTCACTGGCGTGAAAATGGCATGTCCAATATATTTTTAACTCGACCGTACTTTGTTATTTATACGGTACTGAACACCAGATTTCTGTGGTAGCCAGAACCATTCCATAGAAAGCCGTAATTTTTACCGGTTTAATAGCTCTCTAGACTACTGCGAATACCTGCATAGTAAAATCGGAAAGCAAAATTCGGAATATGCGGGCCAGGGGTGGTAAGCCGAGGACCGCAAATTTATGATAAATGGCGGCTTCCAACGTGTTCAAAATCTATCATCTCCCTGCAGTCTCAATTCCCCAATCCCCAGACCTTTTCATTTCATTGTCATTTCATTACCATTGCAGAGGCAAGTCCGCGATCATGCAGTTGTTTCGGTATACAAGGCCCAAGGGCCCTATAGCCGTACCTACCACATCCCAGAAAAGCTGCCACTTGGGAGCAAAACCTCGAATTCTCATAATAGGCGCAGGATACCGTGGCTATTCTTATGCTGAGCCAATTCACAGTTCTGGCGAAGGCATTATCGCCGCAGTAGCTGAGCCATCTGAATTCAAGAGGCGAGCATTCGGCGAAAGATTTATCTGGGGGACAGGTAAGCCGCTTGAAGGCCAGGCTTTTTCTAGCTGGGAGGATTTCATCAGCTATGAAGTCAATCGAAGAGAGTTGGAACGCTTGACAGGGACGGTGACGGACCCAGTGATAGATGCAGTATTTGTATGCCTATTGGATGAACTTCATGCAACAGTTGTCCAGGCTGTGGCACCACTGGGGCTACATATTATGTGTGAGAAGCCGCTAGCAACGCGGCTGAGTGACCTTCTTTGTATTTATGGGACACTCTTGAAATCATGGGAGATGTTGCAGACTGAAGCAATCTTTGCTGTTGGCTTGGTTTTACGGCATAGCCGCCCCCAGGTTATGTTACGGAAGCTTGTTCGAGAGGATCGAGCGGTTGGTGATGTTATCAGTGTTGAACACACTGAAGCAGTTGGCTGGAAGCACTTCGAACATTGTTACGTGCGGTATGTTCCGCACAAATCAGACTACAAATTATCGCGACAGTTGCTGATCATATCCAGAGGTCCTTTGGCGCAGAGAATCCACTAGCGCACCTTCGCTCCTCACAAAGTCGTGCCACGACATCGATTTTCTTTTCTGGCTTCTCTGTTCGCCGGCTTCTACATCCAATCCCGAACCGCCTCATCTCCCTTCAAGGGTGACTTCTTCAGGGCGCCTGCACTTCTTCAGGCAAGCCAATAAGCCCTCCGGTGCCGGTTCAGCCACCAACTGCTTGAGCTGTCCTGTGGAGACAACTTGTCAATACAGTGCTAAATCGCTCTATTTGCATCAGCACCTTAGGGCAGGCAACCGTGACCGTCCTGTCAATGCAATAGTTCCTGATATCGAGGATGTGTTTCAGAATCAGGGACTCCCTTCTGCAGCGAAGCGCTTATTGGAAGTTCTAGGTGAGGACTATGATGATAAAACACCAGCATCTCAGGTGAGCCGGAAAAACTGGTATGGGCGCTGTGTCTGGGAATCCGACAACGATGTGTGTGATGATCAAATGGTCACCATAGAGTGGGAGGATGAACTTCTGTCATTCCCTCAGAAACTGAAGAGTGAATCCAAACAATCTTCTTTGTCGTTGAAGCAGCAGTCTTACACAGGCAACCTAGGCACTGAGCCTCAGTACCGCCCTGTAAAAATCGCCCAGTTCCATATGGTCGCTCTCACAGACGCTATCAGCAGGCGTCGTGGACGTATATCAGGTACGACAGGGGAGATTGTTTACGATGCAGCCACTATTCGTGTGAGCGACTTCTGCTCTGGCTCCGAAGTGGTGTATAATATGCCCTCTGCCAAAGGTGGTCACGATGGGGGCGATGACGGTCTTGCGTTGTCATTTGTAAGAGCGGTGGCCAAGGTGAAGAGCGGCGATATGGGCGTTTCGGAAGCTCAGAGGACTTTCTTGACCTGTACTGTGGAAGAACTTTTGAGAAGCCATCTTGCAGTCTTTTGGGTGGAGGAGGCGAGGATAGGAGGAACAGCCTTGAGGTGGCAGGAGTGGTGGGCCAGAGAGGTGGAGACTAAGCTTAAAGGAATGGGGCTGGGGGACATTTTGTCAGCGGGAATTAGGTAATTTTACCGCCAAAGATTCAACACTTTACCTTTGCTGCCTAGATCAACTCTATGGCTTCAAAACCACCTATCTCAATGAGACCATGTGTCCTCATTAGGTCTTATTGAAAGTGTCATGTAGGATCATCGATTCCGATGATCAGGCCTTCACTACAGTTCAATGTTCCATATAGGTTTACTAGGCAATACGAACATTTCCTAGATCAATACTTTTGAACTTCAGTTTGAGACTGTAATAAAATTTGGTAAGATGTCTAAACTTCTTTTCTAACTATCTGCGTGATATAGCTCATATTTATGCAATCTCTAGAGCTTCAAAACAGTCAAATAAAATAATCAAAACAATGAGGAATGCAACGTAACGTATCCGGTAAGCGAGCGTTCCACGCAAGCGAGCGTCCAATTGTATACCCATAGTAAATGCGATATATTTCAGTCTTATATCTCAACATTCAGCCCCAGTAGAACATCTAAGCCTCCGGGGATAGGATATAGGAAGACTGTTTATATTTTATATCCAATATTAGATAATCATAAACGGCTATAAAAAAAACATTAACTACAATGTAATTGATGTATTTTATATATAGATCATATATTAGACTTAAGAGTGTTTTACACATCAAATAGATCCTGTTAAATGTAATTAATTTACTATATAGAAGCTTCTCCTACAATTTATTACCAGTATTTGAATTGGTTATTGAGATATAAGGCTGAAATATATCGCATTAACTATGGGTATGTAACTGGAATGCTCGCTTACCCGATATATTACCCTAAGCAACCCTATGCTACTACAATCGGCATAGTTCACGCCACTATGTGTAGCCAGATATACATTCTACAGTTATTGCGGGGGAAATACTGTATTAAAGGGCTATGATTTCGTCGACCCGCGCAAGGACAGAAGGACATATAGAACGGCTTCGGAAAGTTGATATTAAACCATCGCGAGTAATTGAGGTGTTGTGGCTGTTATTGTGTACTGAGCGAGAACTAATCTCGGCCCGATGGTCGTTCGATCCCGCCCGAAGGGGTTACTAAATACAGTGGTTAATAGCGGCCATCGGGCAAAAATAATTTCATGGTGTTTACTGCCGGCAGAGTAATTATAAAGTCTGATTAGATTATGTAGCTTATCTAATATATCTATCTATATAATTAAGTTCTTTAATCCCCTTTTTTCAATTCTTATTTAATTCCTGGTTTATCTTCTAATATGTCCTGTGTTCTAATTATCTCTCTAGAAATTGCTGTCAGTAATTCTTTGAGTCTAAGAGGTCATGTGATCTCTGTGCGGCGATCACGTGATAAGGCATGGGATGACCGAGGTCTCACACCTGACAGGTGGTATAAACTTTGTATTAACCTATCCTATCCTGGCCGTTAACTACTCTAATGCAGGCAGCTGAGTGCCAGGCAGTAGAATAGCCTATATGAATGCCTCAACAGAAACCAAGGCAAATGCTGTAGCAATCGGCCAGACTAGGCCTGTAGGATTGAAGGGAGCTCTTAAAAGGAAGCGTCGGCAATATAAATTGGGATGGCGGGGTATTGATTGAGGATTATTTAACTCCTAGTAAGCTTTGTCAGAATATAGGGAGGTCTTAATATATTCGATCCATCTAGATCATAAGAGGATGTTTGGCTGGTTGGTAAGAGGAGGAGGTGGGTCAGAGACCACGCAGGAAGAAGAGGAGGCAAAGGCTCAGCTGACCCTGACTGGAGTGAGTGTGTCACAACGGATTGCAAGGTGATGGAGGGGGTCAAAGCGGCGAGGGCATTGAACCTAATGAACAAAGCAAACAAAAGAAAAAGAAAAAGAAAAAAGCAAAATCCGGGTGAGCACGTACACAACAGGATGGATCTGCTCGTGGTCACCACTCAATCACTAAGGCACCAAGGTATTTTTTCCTCAGTGGGTCATTGACGGGCGAGGTTGAGGCTTGAGCCTCCGCGTGACTGAGGAGACCGAGAGCCTTGCCTGCAGTACGGCCAAGAAGAAACCATGGAAGCTACCCAATTACAACTCCCGGAATAAAAAGCAAACACGGGGGGGGATATGCAATGATTTGAAGCGTGTCGCGAATCAGAGCACCGCCAATATGCACCAAATGCCGCGTCCAGGTGCGCCTGACTTGTAAAGGGCGAACAGCACGGCGTCGCTGTCTAAGCAGTCTCTGGAGTTTGGCCCACCTCCGGAGCGAATCTGCAGCCTCACCCGCAAGAAAGCAAGGTCTCCGGCTTTATTCGGATAAGCTGTGAAGTTGGTGCATTAAACAAGTTTATGGCACAAAATTTAGTGATTACGCTTTGTAATTTTCATTTATATGGTGCCAGAAAGCACTCCCTGGACGACGGCTCTCTACTCAGCTCTATTATCGCGTGTAGATACAGGTTGATTTGATCAAAGTTAGCGAAAGGATGCCGCGGCGCGGTTTTGGGTGTTCCGAATTACACCTGTATACATCCACCACTCCAAGTCATCAGAATCCTATCTGGCTACATGTGAGGGCCAACACGCTAAAGTTGCGAGCCGAAATAAGGAAACTAGGAATCTCATCATAAACCCGAGTTGGGGTAGCCTGAGGGCAGGAACCAGTAATCCGAGGTTAGGCTAGGCTAGAGGTCCAAACACAGGGATGCTGAATAGGGAACCTATGGCTTAGATTTAAGTGAAATGCATTAAGAAGGGCAAGGGACGAGTTAACCACAATGCATTGCCCGATGCTTTTCGCGATATCGGAGCATGGCGGAGATTGGGTTATATTCAAAATAAGCAATAAATATCCTGATTGGAATCTAGCCCATCTGAACCATGTCCACTTGTATTTCAAGGTAGTCTCGCAGAGCTAACGATACTTGACTTGTGTTTTGCGCCGCGGGGGTTTCGTAGTTCTATAACCTAGTTCACGGCGTCTCTTTACCCTTCCCAGGAATATAGCTTCCTCCATGACTACTTCGCTGGATGGGAAAGGTCTTAGGTCGCTCAGAAACGGCGGAATGCTGAGACGATTCATTTGAATGGCCGGTGTTTTCATCTGTACGGGACTGATATCGAGGCTGATATTTGGCATCCACTGGGACGTATCCTCCTCCGTGTCGCTTAGGCTGAGCATCCTTCATGAAGTCTTTTAGACAGGGAATTGTGTACAATTAGGCGGAAGACGGGCTTACCTGGTGTGGGGCCATTATAGTTAATCGGTTATTATTGTGGGGATCGGTGGTAAGAATCCAACAACTGAGGGAGGAGGACGTAACTTGGAAGAGGCAGAGAAAGAAAAGGAGCAGGAAGGCAAGAGCTTAAGACATCAGGAGGCAGAGGATGGCGGCTACCTTGGTCAGGTCAGCCTCACGCTAACGCCGGGCCAGCCATTCATGACGCAGCAACGCCAGCCTTGCGTCTTGCTTCCCCGAGACAAGGGACAAGAATAAATCCAGTCGACTTCCCCCGTTCTAAATTAATTCAATAGAGAGATTAAACGATTTGCTTCTCGATCAAGCTCTATAAAACAGCGTGCACTTCTTCGTCCCCTCAGCCTTCCACACAATATGGTCGCGCGAAGCTATGAAACGCGAATCATTGTCTCTTTAATTTTTTCTATAATAGCTGGAATTGTTTCTCTGGGATCTGTCTTTGGTTCATGTCTGATAAGACGGCCGAGGCATGATCCAAAAGCAATACCGTTTAAATCTCTCTTCATCCTCCTTCTAAGTCAATCAATGTATCGTCCTACGTGGTGAATTTCGTATACCGGTCAGGAATGTCCTTGGCTGATAATGCATTTTAGACATACAGCATTTGCTGTTTATTCGCTATTGAGAAGTCTGAGAGACGTACCACCAGAAACCGTTGAAGCCATGATAATCATCGCTCAGATCTGCAAATATCTGCAGAGTATCCTTATTCTGAATGTATTATACCGGCTTATACATGCCTACAAGGCGCAGAATCGTAACGATATTACAAAGAGGATTCTTCCGTCAAAAATGCATAGCAGTACTTTAGTGAGCCTCGTTATTATGTCTATCCCACATTTCATTACCTGGTTATTGTCATCATTTGCATACAGCCCAGACCCAGACTTTCCTCTTTCGACTTGGGGGCTCCAACTTGCGTTCGACGGTCTCGTTATGATCGCTTCTCTACATATTATGTTCAAGATATTCACAATCATCCGGAAGCTAAACAATGCCCGACGTTCTTCTATGGTGCGCTGCTCCCCATGGCTTGCTAGTTGGATAGTTGAGGTGCTGACGGACAAATAGAATGGAGCTTCCTCTCTCGCTGTTGGGGGGTTCTTCTTTTCTACCCACAGTCTATCTCTTCTCGTTGGTTATAGCATGAGTCCGGGAACAAGCGTGGAGTTCGAAATCATACATTTTCAGACATTAGTGTCTCAAACAATAGTGCCGGCTATCTGCATAACGGGGCAATCCATAGGCATTGTCCACTGTTGTATGCAGATGCATAAATTAGGCATCTATGGCCTACCAAGGCCAACCTCTGCGAACGATGAGCGGGCGCACATTACTTACGGGCTCTAGCGAGGAAATGCTCTAGGCAGAAGCTATCTAGTCGATCTGGTCTGTTTCCTTTTGGTTTTCATGTAGCAGGATTGTGAAGGTGTGGCAGTTGGATTTATAACATTGCAGTAATCGAAGAGAATGATATCATGGACTTGTATTCTGATCTAGAGGTTTACTGCGTTCCTATACATTGGTAGTTCGATTAAGAGAGCCTTCAGGTTAATATGACTATTACAGACTCCACCTCCCCCTTCTCATATTAAACGCATCGTACAATCCGGGCGGCAAGCCCTTAGTGATAACACGCCATACGAGAAGAACCAGGAGGGTCAGCGGGACGGACACTACCCAGAAGATCCAGAAGCTTTGGGATATACGGATCGTGACAGGGTCGAAATTGAAAAATTGATTTCCAAATATAGTCTACAGGGTTAGCAAGAAGTTTTAATAGCCACAAGTGGGATAGATAGAGCTCACTGATACTGTCGACACTGGCAGAAATACGAGTGTGACGAACGCAATGGTGGCCATGGAACTGCTATCTGCCTGCATAATTCGATTGCCGTCTTGCGTGACGAGGTGGAAGGACTAAAGTACATAGTACGTATTAGTGTATACATGCGCCTTGCCGGTATTTATGGAAGAGGACAGAGCATACTAATGCAATGATATTGTTCATGCGTTTTTCAAGACCCTTCAAACGCAGACTAATGGACTGGAACTGAGTCTCCACATGCGTCAGCATTCCCTGTGCCATTTCAGTGACATGGCGGTCCCCGTCAGGGATGTTCTCTAGGATTTGTTGATGGTGCCAGGATAACTTTTTCAAAGTGAGCATTGTAGCTTCGGCGCTCTCTTGGAGAAACAGGATATGCTTTGAAACATTATGTAGCCCAGTGAAAGACTCCCTATCCTTCATCGTGGTCAAGGTGTTCTAGGGAGGTCAGCGACTACCCAGGTACACTTGGCTAGAGGCACGGAATACCAGTTCGATCTGGCGAAACACATCCATCACATCCCAAACCGTATTGTCCATTTGCAAAGACAGCTCCTCGAAGATGATAGCAAAGAGGCTGTACGGGTCATGGACGACGTTGGTTGGTATTGACGATGGTGAAATATCTTTGAGACGTTCTTTGAGAGATTTCGACGCTTCGAAACAGAGAAGCGTCACTTCTGGACCACAATTCGAACCCACTGCCCATCGCAGAAAATACCCTGACCGTATCCACGTCGAGTCGCCATGCTGCATCTGTGGTGCTCCCGGCCTGGGATCGGATATCCGCGCGTTGCCATGAGCATCATGAATCACTGTGATGTTCTTACACAAATAGTGGAACCAGGAGCCTTAATATGATGTGCAAGTTATTGATCGGAATAAACGTCGAAGATAGTAACATACATACAATTATAGCCATTTATGGAGTTCAAAGCCCCAAATGAGTGTGTTACCGACCGCAATCTGCCCGCAAGGAATGCAGACGGCGCAGCATAGTGATCGAAAAGCCAGAGAAGTCCTTGAGCAGTGGCGCTACTTGGCAGATCCAGGGGGGAGAAGCTTTATAGTGTATTAGTCGCAAGCGATCCCACTTAGTGGATGTACCAACATGATTCGAAGTACAGGTACAGGCAATTTCCCTAGTTCAGGCATGGTGACCTTTCGCGGAATCAATTGGTAACGACCTGAGCGTCGTGTTAGCTACCATATGCTGATTGCAGATCTGGGACGTCCCCTGTTACCATCAGGCGCCTGGACCGAATCTAGTACGTCCACAGTGAACGTGTGGGGGGTCAAAAGCGTGGGTTTGCAAAAAGCTTCGCGCTTGAAAGGATCCAAAAGCGACTGATCTTGAAAAATAGAAGACATATTAACTGCTTGATGTTGAGTCCTGCCCGCGGGCAAGAGACAGTAACGAAGGGGCACCCACGCGCGGCGGGGTCAGAAAGTAGTAGAACGGGGTCATGCCCGACCGGAGCTGAAAAAAGAAAAAGATAGTTTGGTCGAGTCAGAGAAATCAGGCTGGCACGGTAGAATCTTACAATACACACGATTGGTTACTATTTCTGGTACTAGTACTAAATCAGCCATGCATGTGATGTGAAGCCCTCTCTTTACCAATGTATATATATATATGAGATTCCCTAGAAAGTACTTAAATTTGTTGGCTCTAGTTTATAGGACGCACATGAAGGATTGGGCCTAAGTAGTCTGACACTAAGTATAATTACTCATGATTTAAGATCATTCAGTGTGAGCCTGATTTCTCTGACCCCATTGAACGCACTAATTTCTGACCACCTCCCAAATGAGAACCCGTCACGAGGTGATTCTCAGCCTTGCGTCCTGGCTGACTAAGCCACCTCCATGGTCCAGCTGAACCGCGGGCATACGGCTATTGATCATAACACTCTCCCTCTCGAAAGCTTTGACACTACTCTTTGAAAGGCTCCTATCCCATGTCCTCTCATCCTGATTAACAAGTCTTTCTAAAGAAATGCAGTCTGATCTTGAACTTGGGCATATCCATGACCACGGCCGAGGTAGAAGCAGCACAGCCTCCTTGGTAGTAAGGTTCACTTCAGGCGTTCTGATGAATATATAGAAGGGAACTAACTATCCAACACGTAGAGCGGAAGCATGGCTACCGATTTCGAAAGGCCGGACTTGCTCGCAAAGGTCGGTTTACTCGCTGCCCATTGCGGGCATTATACTGATCTTGATACAAAAGAGTCCTAGGTATTATGAGATATACCTGAACCCCAGATCTTATTCGGAGACACACCATGCGACCTATCGGCCGGGAAGAAAATACAGATCTGTTGAGGATTACCGTCACAAAGACAGCTTAGGGCGCGTGTGGATAGGTCGTGAAACCGACCGTTACTTGAGTGCTACGGATGGGCGACTAGTAGAACTGGTAGTTCAAGCGTCCGAGGATATATGCCACGGCCCCGCCAACTCGACCTGGGCTCGGAAGAGAATTGAGGAATCTACCCCGACGATACTTCGAGTTGTGTACTCGCTTTTGGGACGACACCTTCAGAGTAATCAGGACGCATGGTCAAGGGTTTGCATGTGCTTGGAGTGGCTTCCGTCCTGTGTGACCATCGCTGGTCTGGTAAGACAGCTTTTAGCTCCATGTGCATAAGCATGGCTGACTCATGTAGTTATTTCTTCCAACAGATCTAGGTGGAGAGTTGAGAAACAATGGCCATTACGAACAGTTCAAGTATCACTACTGGGGCTATTCAACGGCTTCAACCAATCTTCATGAGGTCGATCCATCGAGCATTAACACTCTGCCGGGCCCTCGTCAATTTGCAAACGGGATATCAAAGCGGCCTCTACGCCCGAGACGGCTGTGCTTGCTTCAAGACGACGGGGGTATTGACATCGTTAATGTCGAAGAATGGGAGGCAGTGTGTGGCAGCCTCGAGTATCTGTTCATATGCTATACCACTGAGCAGTACAGTCATGAGTCGAACGAAGACATGGATGAACTTCATCGCATTGCTAAAGCTGCTACCCGGAAGGCAGGGGTTGCGGCTTACTGGATCGCGTGCAGCTGCATGCCTGATGATGACGACCAATTTGAAGACGTCTACCGGATCAGCGATGTCGTGAGGGGTGCCCAAGCCTTGGTGGTAATTATTGGTCCCTCTCCAGGTCTCAGCCGAGAGGAAGGTGAAATGCTTCGTCATTTGGGAAGTCGACTGTGGACCTTTCCTGAGGTCCTCCTAAGCCCATCGGGCCAACCGATCTCCATATACAAGCGTGATTGCCCCCCAAATTCCTTCCGGGTTCTGTCGAAGCGGAACTTCGCAATTGAAGCCTGGGGAGACACAACTGTCTCAAGAGAGCTTATTGATCATTATGAAGGTTCAATTATACTCAGCCCTCTCGAGCTGGTCTCCATTGCCTTACAATGCTTTCCGAACCGTGAAACTACGAGGTACTATAACGGAGACCTTTCGTACGCCCTGATGGGTTTGTTACGACGTCGTCCAAGTGTTAACCCGAATGACTCGGCCTTTGAAGCCTTTTGTCGATTGTCTTGGGCCAACGACAGCGATCGGGTGCTCGAGAGGCTAATATGCATGCTACCCCGAAACATCGACCAGCCTTGGTATGAGATCAACGACTTCTGGGGCAGTCATCTTTGGGACATTGAACCTCTTTGCCAAGTTGTCGGCTTCGGCGGCAAAGACACTGTAATTATGAGTGGTGCCTTTGGTGCTCCGATTCGTTGGACATCCTTGGAGCCGGTCAACATGTTGATGCGTAAGACGGCAAAACGTTCGGTGGCCAGATTTGTTCTTCGCAGCACTCCTGGTTGGATTGTTATAGGCGTGATGTCGCTAGCAATTAGCCGGTCCAGAACAGGAACAGACGCCTACCTTGCATTCACTGTGATCGGGTGGATCTTAACAGGCCTGTACATTTTGGTCATGTTGGCGTCTCCGTACCTAATATCCATTCTTTATGTTGGGAAGACATGGGCGTCACAGCCATGGCTGTTTGGATTTGAGGGGTACATGGAGATAGGTGAGATCGAGCAGCTGGTCTTCGGTATTAATCTCGGCCGTTTGAAGTGGAGTCCCTATTCCAGCGACCTCTCGCTGCATGTATCCCAGAACGGTGAGTGCGTGGGGAAAGATCCCACTTGCAGAGAATCCACCGCACAGTTTGTGTCCGCTGCGCAGAACTCGCGGTATGGAGAGCTCAAGCTCTTCACCTTAGTTGATACGAATACCTTGACCGTCACCTTATTCCGGGCTCGCCGCCCGCCGGTGGCAATGCTACTTTGCGGCAGCGAGGGTGGTATGCAGCGAGCGCTGCTTTGTTCTTATGATTGGAAATCCCAGACCCTCTATCGCGAGAATGTCCTGCGGGTGGACACGCTCGTCTTGGACAAAATGTCACGGGTGGATAGATTCCGGCTTGGTCTGAACAGGCCTATGGCGGAGACGGTAAGGGTCACTTGCCGAACGTGAAGTGATGTTACATGCGCAAGTCAAGCCGTAACATACATGTTCGAAGCGAAGCACTTTTCGGTCGTAGAAGGGGCATCAAGATATCTAATGTGATTCCGTAGTTCAGCTAACAAACACTCTATGGCAGTCTTGCAGCATTTCATCAAGAAGCTCATTGATCACTACGCCCGCTACTCCATGGCCCATGCTTCGCTCATGCGGTCTACTTCTTGTACTTCTTTACCTCCCGCTTGAAGATCACGAAAGGGTAGCAGACAGTAGTAAAAAACGAAGCCAAACACACATTCAGTGATGGACGAATGATGCCTGAGGACACAGCACATGGGACATGATCACAAGTGTCTGCCTCGGGCGGCACCAGATAATAAAGAAAATGTAATTTCAAGAAAACCAGCTATCTAAGTAGTCAAAACACTTCGTTTTAATCTTTATAATAATACTAATGAATTCAAGATAGTTTAGAAAATATAAATCTATATTAATCCAATCAGTATTATAATATATATTCTAAAAAATACAGAGACTGCTTCGAATCATATGATATTACATGATTATAAAAATTATCAACTATATGAAGTCCTTGAAAGATAAATTATTAAATTAAAATATAATATAATATTTGATATTGAATAGAAATATAATTGATATAAAATAAATTGTTTAAATAACTTCATAGTATAAAAAGTACTTGAGACTTTCAACTCATTGAAATATTAAAAGAATAAGCAGGAAATATAGGCTTTAAAAAGAATTAACTACACTATTAAATGCCTTCTAAGTATAGTACTTATTATATTATAGAGTATATATATACTAGATATCTTAATTAAGTAGTATCTAGAGATATGACCCTTCTAAATACTGAATTAGATGTTGAAAAAGCTTTGTTTTTTATATGTAAATTAGAATGATGATATATTACTAGCAGAGATGGCCGACTCGCTTACGTGGCCGACTCGCTTGCCGCTTACGTTATCTTTCATGATATCATGATTATCAAAGATACTTTCTTCTTTGTCCACTTTGCCCGAGAATTTCGTTCTACCGCAAAAGTGTAACTTGAATTCGGGATGGTCCTTCAGTCGGCCCACATCAGGTTATCTCCGGGCCGGCTCCCCGCAAAGTCACCCCAAATACGGAAATGCGGGAAAGCTTCTCGAATACTAAAGCCCGCTTGGTACCTGGATCGACACTCTGGTTCCATTAGGCCCCACTTTATTACTGTTTATCCACATAGCAAGCGGTTTCAGAAGTAGCCACGCGTCCTCACCAACCGGTTCCGAGGATATGGAAGAAGACGTGAATTAGATTGGCTCCAGATCAGCTACACATGAAGACGTAAATGCCGAAGCATGTATAAAATGTACTGATTTCCTGTCTCCAAATAGACGACGTCGGAACTAAGTGGTTTGAGGAGCGACTTGAAGCTACTAGTACGGCCGGTTTCAATATAATCAAGTCAACTCTCGCCTTGATTACTGATACCACAGCCTGCACATTTCGGTGGCTCGCCATCAGCCCATTCTATATATCCCCGTTCTTTCAACTGAGATGGTCTGTCTGCCACTAGTCATCGCCCTTGGGGCGACACTGGTTCAGGCCGTCACGGCTGCCACCACTCTCGACGATGTGTGCACCCCTGCATACGTTCGATCTAAGTTGCCTGCTAATACTGTGTATCCTGGAATCACTATTAGCCACACAAATCTCTCAGCCAACCCTGTCTACAACCTCTCTACCAGCGGCTCTGCGGTATATCCGGCTACCACAATCGACTATTGCAACATAACCCTGGCCTACTCCCACAATGGCCGGGATGACACCGTCCAGGTGCGCTTCTGGATGCCCTCGCCGGACAAATTTGCCAATCGCTATCTCTCCACCGGCGGAGCAGACTACTATGTCAACCAAGGCACACAGCAGCTCCCTGGAGGTGTGATGTACGGAGCTGTTTCCGGTTCAACAGATGGAGGGTTTGGAGGCTTTGATGTTGGGGTTGATGAGATTCTGCTCCTAGCCAACGGCACGTTAGACTGGCAGAACTTGTATATGTTCGGCTATCAAGCTCATCACGAGCTCGCTACAATTGGAAAGCAGTTCACACGCAATTTCTTCAACATGACTGACAACGAGGAAGCCCAAAAGCTGTACAGTTACTACCAGAGCTGCTCCGAGGGCGGCCGCGAAGGGTGGAGCCAGGTTCAGCACTACGGCGACTTGATGGCGCAGTAATTGGCGCCCCGGCCATCCGGTACTCCTTTCAAATGACGATGCACCTCTGGGCAAATGTTGTGGAGAAGACGCTTGGGTACTATCCCTCGCAATGTGAGGTCGAGGCCATCGTTAATGAAACGATCAGCGCCTGCGATGGCATGGACGGGCGTATGGACGGAGTCGTCTCGCGCTCTGATCTCTGCAAGATGCAATTCAACCTCACTGAAGCTATTGGCAAGCGGTATTACTGCGCTGCAGACGGTGACGTCCCAGTGCAAAATTCGACCATATCTGCTCAGGCGGTGGAAGTGTTCGAGACAATTCTTCATGGCATGAAAGACAGTGATGGCAAGCAGGTTTATCTATCCTATCAGCCTGGGGCACTTTTCTGGGATGCTCAAACAACGTACAACACAACCTCAGGGAGTTGGGGTTTGGACATCAACTCCATGGGCGGAGAATATATCACCAAGTTTCTCCAACGTTTGGAACTTGATAACCTTCCCACACTCGATAATGTCACCTACGACACGTTGAAAGAATGGGTGGAGCTGGGATGGCAGATGTATGAGGATTCCCTGCACACCACGTGGCCAGATCTGACACCCTTCTACGAAGCGGGTGGCAAGGTGCTTCATTATCACGGCGAACAGGATGGTAGCATCCCGACAGCTTCCTCGGTGCATTACTACGATTCTGTACGTAGGACAATGTATCCTACTCTCGGGTACAATGCAAGTTACGAGGCCTTGGGCCAGTGGTACCGTTTGTTCCTCGTTCCAGGAGCCTCACACTGCTTGAACAATGATCTACAGCCAAACGGCCCATTCCCGCAGACTTCCCTCCAAACATTGATCGAGTGGGTGGAGCAAGACGTGGTGCCTGTGAGGTTGAATGGCACCGTCCTGAGTGGCACATTTGAAGGAGAGACCCAGGAAATCTGCGCGTGGCCCCTGCGGCCGATGTGGTACAATAATGGGACTAGCATGGAGTGTGAGTATGATCAGCCGTCTCTAAAGACATGGGAGTGGGATCTGGATGCATTCGAACTCCCTGTATATTAGTAAGATGTTGGCAAGAACTTTTCAGGTCAGAGGTTGACAAGGGTTTCCTGTGCTCGGCGAAACCTTCGTACACTAAATATATTGTATATGCTATCCCCAGCCAGCATTATCCAAGCCCCCATTGCCTAACTGCACTTATGTGTCTAATCATTTCGTTCAACTACGGTCAGATAATACTATTGCACGTAATAAACCACCTATTCTATTCATATATAACGATAGTTGGCCAGTAATTTACTGATTGCCCGGGGGGAGGGGGGCGCAGGAAGAGGTGATATATTAGAGCGCATATTTCCTCCGCAGCATGTACCCCATATTTGAGTACAGTTGGCAAACCAGGTTGAGGTAGAGACCAAAGCCATTGCTTGTCTGAAACCATGAAGTTAGTGACCAGTTTCATACCGCTGCTCATAAAGGTCTTGAATAGAGAGGTCCAGGCAAATGAATCCTTGCCTGACTTATGTAAAATGTAAGCAAATATAAAAGTAGGTGGGTCATAGAGCCAGCCAACTGCAAACATTGACTTTCTTACCCAGATTGACAGGAGAGACGCGGCATATTCAACTTACAGGGAGAGCCAGGTGATCAGTGTACAGGATCACGAAGGACTGTTTGACTGACCTGAAGGGAGGCCCGGCGAGCCTGGGTGTTCCCGATGAGCTTGGCCATATCTACTGCGCTCGAATTTCTATCGGACATATCCTAAATAAAAGTCCAAGGCAATCATACCTTAAGGGACAACCTTATTCCATACTATGAGCCCCTGATCTTTTATTAGGTCTGACCAGACACGTTACATTGTTTTTAGGCTCGTTTAAACGGCCACCAGCCGAGTTAATTCCGTGTTGAATCAACAGATCCGATTTTACATATTTGGACGATGCGTTTCATCAAACTTAGTAAAATCCCTCCCGCTGGATTCTCTCATGTGGCACACCAATAGACCGCAATCCATCCACAGCAGCATCTGCAAAGGCCTTGGGTCCACATACGAACACATCTTTGTCTCTGGAGCTCGTTTGCCAATACTCTGGCCCAATGCGACCTTCATAGATTGAGATGCTCGTACTTTGATGGTTTGATATTCGGGTGTTTAAGTTGACAGCGCAGCTGGTGAACAGATCTACTTTTACCTTGACGGCTGATGGAACCTTACGCAAAGCCGTTTCAATGAGGGTAAGCATAACTTCTGGCTCTCTTGTTGATAGCACGAGCATAATGTCGCCTTGTGGGGTGTTGTCGCGCGTACTCATTGCACTGAGCATGGCCAGGAATGGCGTAATTCCGATCCCTCCTGCAATTAGCAGCAGATTGACCTCTCGTTTATTCAATGTAAACTCCCCAGTAACGCCTACAATTTCTGTGACGACCTCCCCTTCCAGAAAAATAGGATGATCCCATCTATTTGGCGGCGAAAGCCTGAGCACATCAAACAAGGCTTTTGTCACGACGCCACCCTTCATCTCCCGCATTGTTATCTCAAACCATGCGACATCACTATCTTCGTGTGCGCTAGATACTGTCCAAGTTCGCACACGATCATCGTTTATCGACCCGGGTGCTGAATCTGCCATATGCTGGTACGGTGGTGGACCTATCCAATCCATAAAGTCTAGCACTATAGCTTGACCAGGTCGGATCCTTAACGGCCGAACGTCCCCCTTCGAGATTACCTCAAACCTGAAGATAGCCAGGTCATCAGACAGTTGCATTCCCTTTTGGAGCATAGCCTTGTGGCCTTGTGCCCCACCAGCGTCCGCTTGCCCTTCTTCGACCAGATACTTAACTTTCGGAGTGTAGGGGCTCCGTCCAACTTCCGACCCTTTGCGCTGTCTCACGGGAAGCGCATTCCGAACCAGCGTAAATCCCGTAGTGCTAAGAACGGTAATTGCTGCATGTCTAGACATGATCTCGAGAGCAGATGGTCCAACGTAATTTCTTGCTGTACCGGTCAAGTACAAGATGTCGCCGGTTGTGAACGAAATGATCGTAAAGCCTGCCAACCCGCTTGACTCGATATTGCCAAGACTATTCATGAATCTGTTTCCAGAATAATCAGGCAGGACAACGCTTCGTCGGTCAGACGGCCTCACCCGTAGAAACCCTGGAAAGCCGCCACGAGAGTTCATGCCCGCATGTGAGGGAAACATGGCTGCGGAGGTAGGGTCAGGTCTGTGGATTGTTGCCACAAAGACCGTGTCGGCGGATTCTATCATATCAATCACTTCAGGGGGTAGCTTCTCCGTCGGTGCCATATGCAGTGATTGGTAAACGAGGTGTGGTTTCGCCCACGGGAATGGGTCAAGTTGACGCACATTTATATACTTTGGACAATTGCTGTGATTACCCTTAGTACCTGTAGTTCTGGTCTTGACCAAGCTGGTATGAGACTCTTACCCCAACGCCTCAGTAATCTCAACTTCAAATATATAATCATAGTGCGACATCGCCTTTACCATGTGAATTTCCCCCGCAAACTTATTCCTTCTGCGCGTCGGGAATTCGATACCCAACCCAGCCGTCAGTGACGTCTCTTCTGATCTTCGGCCTTCCATTTGGTGATTGGTGATATCTTTCAGTGATTTCCACCCCTGAAGGGTCGGTAATATTGGATCGCCCTCCCATAATCGTGGTCGGAAAACTAACGACTTTAAACTTGGACTGTCTACGAATCCGACAGTTCCCGTCGATCCTGCAACTATTCCACCCCAAGGCCGTCCATCAGCATCGGTAGTCGTGAGTGCAATGAACGGCAAATTCGAGGTGTGGAATATTTGATGTTGTTCACGAAGTTGGTTTTCGACCGCAGTCCAATGAGATGATACGGCGGTCGCGTAGCCCAGTTGGCGTTGGATGGCGACCTCGCCGGGGTGCCAGCCTTGGAGGGCGGGGATGGCCATCCCCTTTATGTCTCAGTTGACTCCGATTTTCTCGTACTGAATTCAGGTTACTATAAGTTTGCATCCTTAGAAGCACTATGAGAGGAAAGGTATGTGCGGGTGGAACTCTTTGAATAATTAATTCAAGTCAGAGTTGATTTGATCGCGTCATTTTATCCGAGATGACAAATACGCCACAAACTCTCAGAAGTCTAGACTTCCGTAGCGACTTTGAATACGAGTATTCCTTGCTCCCTTTGCATCAGGTTTACAACACCAAGCCGTCTTACTCATGGAGAGCCATATTGCTATGCATTTACAACTGGGGGTGTCCAGGAGTTGTTCGGTTATATGTTGGCGTCGGATATGTGGTATGCAAGGCATATTTTTTAAATGCCTTGGTATGCACCACTCTGGTCTGCTAAGCTCGGTGCACACCATAGTAAGGTAGCCTCTACTGGCTTTCCCGAGAAAACTGAATATCTCTGCTTAGTCCTCAAAGGGGTATCTCCCGTCACTATACTTAAAGATACGCGACCCCTCCCTATAAGTTATGACAATGCCCACATCCTGCATATAGAATACTGGCACTTTCTAGAAAATATTCGCTAATGTCGCCATGTATTATAGATCATCATCTCTCTCATCGTATGCAAATTCCCAGCGGAATCTACGTGTCGTTGGGAGACGTTTATGTCTGGTTTCATGGTAGCTAAGTGGTAAAATGGTGACAGACTGGAACATGGGTGAAGCCGTACCAGCGTTGCGGCTATTAGTGATAACACAGTCACGATCGGAGCTGTGCCTCTACTTTGGGGAACGCTCTACCTCTTAATTGATCTATACTATGCATGCACTATACATACTTATGTGCAGAACTAGGCCTGTCTGTTATTGAATAACATTTGTTTGGGCCGCTGATCAGGAGTATCATTGGAGATGTCATGAGTGAATTTTTCATAATTGGGGGTTGTTCTGGTTGGTAAGTTTTCAATCGGCGGGGAGGTTTGTGAGTCCGATAGACATTTTTTGTCATCCAATCTCACATCCCCTCTTCCTCTTATTCGGAGGAAATAGTGATACTAGCTACTGTGTTTCCTGTTCCGGGTACTTCTGATTCTCGCAACGAAAGAGTAGGGCGTGTACCACTTTGGCATTGGGTGATGAGCAACTATAGATTTACTGGCTGTTTGCCATACTATTACAGTAAACACTTCAGGACGAGGGGAGCATACACCCCACCTCTCTTCACGCTACTTTAATATAACTTCTAACAACATTAGGCTATGCAATACTTTTGAATCCTATGTGTTTATTTTCGCGGCATGTGCATGGAAATATAGTGAGAGAGATAGGAATATCCTTGTGATGTCACAAACTGCCATTATGGTCGGATTGCAAAGGCCGGGATACTCTATCAGCATGGGAAGTCAATTCCAGCATACGATATCAGGACGGCGGCCGCGGAACATATTGCTGGTCCTCAACGTAAATACGAGCGCGACCTTCATTGGGGAGTCCAAGGGAGGTGAGCCCGCGGTTACCGATAGCGAGCACAGTTCCTTGTCCCGGGTTGGTGTAGTTTCCGGGTACATCATAAGTACACACACTCGGCCCTAAGCGACTAAGTGCTGAATGCATAATTTGCACTTGGTCAGGTAGGGCTATCGCACCCTGATACAGAGCACATACAATAAGTGTGTCTGTATGGCTGGAAAAATATTCATCGCGGTAACGCATGTATAAGGCGGTCACTTCTGTCATCAACCGACGAACATTGTTGTCCCCGGCATATGGGTCAGATGCTGATGCTGTCGGGCGAGGCGGAATATGAGCAAGAATAGCACCACGGGACGATGCTATCACAATGGCAGAGCATGCTCCAAGCCCTTCTGTGCCGATAGCAAACATTTCATGTAGTGATACCACTCTGACAGCATTCATCGGCACAACAACCACATTTGCCGGGTGAGCACGCACCCAACGGGCTAATTGCGACATTTTCAATATTCTGCTTAAGGGTTTATTGAGACTTTTTGGTATCTTAGTATACAACCACTCCCTCCCCAAAAAGCACCTATGAACCCAGCTACTTATACTCTCTCGCAGTGCTAAGAACGCTACATGACCGGTATATGCCTTGTGTTCTTGAAGTAGGACCAATCAATGTGGAACTTCTACATTCGTAGCCAGGCATACTCCGACGCGGATTGCAAGTTGGATCGCATGTCCCCTGCGCGCTCGGAAAATCGCGAGTAATCTATATATACAGCGCCGGCCACGTGAGCAGATGTACATCAGCGGCTATTGTGTCACCTTTCGGTATAGTGACTCACCATTAGTTTAAATGCACCGTGCGCGCCAGCCATCCGAGCTAAGCTCCAACTACTTACGACTGCTCCAGAAATATATTCAACACAGAGTCTTTGACAACCTCGAACAGTTATGAACGTACAACCTGCTTCAAGTTCGCCCTCGCCTTCCATCTGGGGTGAGATTTATCAAGTTCCGGGCCGGACCTCTCGGGACATCCTTCTGAGAGCAAGAGAACTATGCCTCAATGGGGATATTCAACAATTTTGCGACCTCCTCGACTCGGCCCAATCGTCGTCGGAGAACTTCCATATAGATGACTTTGGTATTATCATGGGGCAGGCTGTGGAACAAGACAATGTGGATTTCATGCGGGCGCTCATGGATCATGGTTTTCCCACACATTCAATCTACGCTCGGAGCGCAACTAGGTGCAGATCCAAGAATGCGCTCGCTTTCCTTATTGAAAAAGGATTGGATATCAACGAGCCAATGTGCGAGACCCAACCCCCCATCTTAGGGTGAGTCCATACTCCAATCTTCCGCGATTTAACGCCCTATTAATCCCTCCTAGAATTGCCATAGAAAACGAAGAGATGGTATCTTGGCTTTTGGATCATGGTGCCGATCCCAATAAACGTACATTTATAGACGTTTCCCCGCTTTCGTGGGCTGTTGAAAGAGCCCCCATTTCCACTATCCGCCTAATGTTGGATTATTGCCAGAATATCCAGCCAGGCCAGCTGCTTCATCATGCTGTTCAACGCGATGCTGACACTATTGAAGTGTTGGAAATGTTAATTGAAAAGGGGGCGCCTTTGAACACTCCTGTGCACGAGGACCTCCCAACCTTCTCGGTTTTGTGTTTTATGTCACTAGGAACACCTCTGCACCGGGCATCCGAGCTCGGAAGAGTGGATGTGGTACGCTACCTCCTTAGCAAAGGAGCCGACCAGGATGTGAGAGACAGTAGAGGACTTACAGCTATTGAGCTGGCTGCTAGATTGAATCAGCAAGCAGTGGTTGAGGTGCTGCAGAGGCGTGAAAGCGGCAGAAACCCCGTTCACCACCCCTAATTGTACTCCTTGGCTCAATGTAATCAATTTTGCTATTCCCTATTATAATAGTCATCACACATCGTAAATTAATTATCTCCTGACTAATTGATAGCCACCCGTTCAATAACCGATCCAGTAAATCATGGCTGGAAGTGCGAATAAAGTCACTTTTCTAAGGATGCTATACTCCTTGTTTCTCTAGGAATCATGTATTGCTATTGATGACGAAGGGGCACAGCAAGACAGTGGATACTTCACCAATATTATCTGAACATGAAACCAGGAAACATATGGATCGGTGAGAAGTCAGATATGCATACTAATTCAACGGCTATGCTCTAAACCTTTTTGAAGATCGATCTAATGATCTTCAAACGAATTTTCAGTGGTACAGCCCCTACCGGCTCCGGAAGATTCACCGTGGTGGAGACCAAATTCATAATTTGTGCAGAAAGATTGGAGCTTCTCATCTCCTTTTAACGATCCGGGATGTCTCGGAGAAGTAGCGAGCCAACTTTTAGTCGGTGGGGGCAACTTTAATAGTCTTCCTGAGTGTCTTGGCTAGCAGCATTTAAAACCGTGGTTCACTGTGTGTACCCCTGCTTACTACTGCACAACCATTTTTCTCTAAACGCCGTGGTCTCACTGCCATCTTTTCAGTCACTATGCCAAACATCATGCCCACCCTAGATTGCCTACCCGTGGAAGTCCAACGGCTGATTTGCCTGTTTGTAGGTGCATGGATGGGATGATAACAACTACACAAACATAAACTCAGAGAATAACAGGTCGTCGATTACTCATGGCATGATTTGGCCGCTCTAAGTCGGACATGCCAAGATTGGCATGATCTTGCAGCTACAGAACTTTACAGGTATCTTCGCATTGCATTCTGCGACCGCACACAGCTTCTCAATGCCATTTCTGAGCTTCACACAGATGGCCTCGGTCGTCAGTACCTACGGTATGCGCGAACCCTTGAACTTGTCTGTCTCAAGAAGCCAGGGCTTGAGACCAAAACAGCCAAGCAGCTTTGGCAGCAAAAGAATTGGGCAAATGAATTTGTTATCTTTAATCCTTTGCCCTCTACAGACACACTTCTTCAGGACTCGTTGTTCCAGATTTGTGACTCTTCACTCTTTTTCCTTACCTCAACCCTTGCTTATTATAGGCAAGACGACTGGGAGCCAATATTGAGCCTCCTTTCGCGATTACAGCATCTTCGGCTACTGAGCTACGCCGTGCGCAATATGTTTCCTACTTGCCTTCTCCAGGCCCTTCAACGGTCACACCCAGCCTGCCGATTGAATGTCTGGACTCCCCAGTCTCCAACCCTTGATCTACCTGGTCTAGGACGTTCCCACCGTTGCACTGGTAAGGAGTTCAAACAGCCTTTTGACCTTGACATTCTGCGTTCTCCCGCACTTCATACCCTCAACGCAGTCTATACGGTGAACCGGGACCCACATCAGGGGTGGATACATATCGACGAACCTCTTTCCTTCGTCTTTACGGCCCCAAATCTTAAGCATTTGCTCCTCGATGATATGCACGGCCGGCATGATAACCCAATTAGGAAGGTTAAAATGGAGTGGCAGGAGTTTACTTCTAAGGTGAAGCCTCCTTCTCCTGTCGTGTGCATAGATTCCTTGACGTTCATCAACGGCGACCCTCAACAACCACATGAGAGCATCCTTTTCAATATCTCAACAATGATCGATCTGTCTAGACTGCGATCCCTTGATCTGGGAGTCCATTCTGAGCCGGCTATGTTAGGTAAAATGGCCTCGATCTTGGTTCATTTGGAACGTCTGTACGTCGGTATGGTTCCCTGGAATAAGCCACGCACGTCCCACTCGGAAGAGAATTCAGTAAATGCCGCATCGGACAATGAAGAAATGATTTCTGCAGTGCAAACATTCAGGTCGCTACGATTTTTGTGTCTGCGGGGATTATGGAACTTTTCCTCTTTAGACCGCATTCTCTCCTACCATCACAGCTTGGAGGGCCTGAGTCTTGAAACTTCTGAAGAGCAGAGACGAACACCTCACGATGGACCCAAATACCCTATCTCCAACGGCGAACACATTCGATCAATAGCCAGGTCATGCCCGCGACTCCAAGAGCTTCGCATGCCACTACAACGTTCTCGGGGTAGTGCTCAGGAGTGCGAGATCTACAAGGCTCTCGGGCAGCTTTTGCGCATTCATACCGTTTACCTCGATCTTGACTGCGATCCTCGGCGTACACCACGTGAGGACGAAGTACCGAGTCCTTCCTGCCTCCGCAAAATTCTGATCAATTCCGCTGTTGACGAAAGTCTCGTCACCGAGATTTTTAATCTTGTCTTCTTTCAACAGGAGACACGCAAGATCAAATACATTCGCGTGAATCTCGTGGGAGCGGACCTCTTCAGACGAGAAGTGGAACATGTTATTCGGCAGCTCGGGAGATCATTTCTTGTCACCCGAAAAGACTTCTATCTCAATGAGGAGGTGCTGGTGGACGTCAAAGAAATAGGTCGAGTCGCATGGCAATTGTGGCGCGAGAACGAGATTGGCTATTCCGGACCCATACAGATCCCCAGAGAAGTCAAGGAGGTTCTGGAAGAGTTATGGCCGCTGCAATCGGATAGGAATCGGAGTAAGAAGTGGAAGGAGTTCCCATTGCTAGTCCGAAGCTTTCCTTTGGCGACTATGTAAAGGATAGGTCTTGTGTGGTCAATTCTATCTGATAGTGTCGAATATAAGTCCTAAGATACCTTTTCTTTAGCTCATTAGACATCCCTTCAATATTTTACAGTTCTCCGGGTCACGCTGATATCTAAAATATTATTCCCGTGGGCCTGTTCGTCGCATAGGTCATAGCGATTCCCCTACGTTGGTTTTTTGGTTTAAAAGAAATGGTACTGCGTCGAGCTGTATGCATAAAACTATGCCGATACATCTCTCCTTTCTCGGACCATTCCAGCCTAAATCCATCCTGATTCCCGTAAAGAGGTCTGGCAAACTTCCCTGTTTCCACAGGCAGACGTAGCATCATGGATATCAAAACCTAGAATGGATCGAATAAGCAAATATTACTCCGTAGCAGCTTGCAATTCCTTGATATACCGACATAGCTACAATAGCGGCCCGCTATTCTTTAATCACAGTAAACTGCCATATTATCTATACGTACTGTCTGTACCCTTTCTTTCCCAGCTTGGCATGTTCCGCACTGTGATTTCAATTCAGGCGCGTAACCAGCCATACCAACAAATTCAGTAGATATACATTTAATACGAACGGCTTCTCATTTCCAACGATACATGCTCAGTCACGCATAACATAGTATCCGTCGTCAAAGTCTTTAAACTCCTTCGGATGACTCGGATACTGTCGAATAGCACATCCGCCGTTTTCCGCCAACAATGAATCCGCGTGCGGATAAACATCGGTCGCCTCCAAAGTAGATCTGCCTGGGATCGTAGCTAAAGGCTTAGTACATCTTAGCTGTGGAAGGGGGACATAATATGGATGGCAGGCAATGTGAGATGCCTTGTAGTTTTTTGTGTCAAGGGATCGAGGATCAGGACAGGGAAGTGCTCGATTGTATGCTACTCTAGCATCTATCTATTTTCTCAATATACCCATGTGTGGAAGCCAGTGGCAATATGTTCACGGGGGCAGCATAGGTGCCCGAGGATGTAGGGCTACAATGAATGATCTGACTGGATATCAACGAATTATTTCCGGTGCAAATAATTCTATCGTTCTAGAGGAGTAACGCGAAGCCTTGTGTGTCGTAGAGTTTGATGGAGTCCTCACGGAAAAGCCAGAGAGGCAATATGAAGAATTTGGGGGACAAGGGTGGTTCTCCCCACCCACCTTGCATCTGCTAGCGCTGATAGTGGCCAAAAGGGAACATCTAATTGATCATCGTTAAGCAGGAACCCTGAATCTTCCCATCTAGCTCTCCTTATCTATTGTCTGCTACCGCTTTCTATCCTATTTACACCGTTTACTCCTCTATTCCTATTTATCCTGACTCCTGTTCTCTTTCGGCCTAGCTACCAACTTTAAGCCGTCGTACGTGACTCCATATCTGACAGCTCTCTAGTATTCCTAGACAACCTCCATATGCTCCTCTGTCGCCTTCTCCTCAACCTGCAAGCCCCCATGCGCACCCTGCAGTCGACCATGCTTCCTCATATCTCTAGCCGCGGAAACCGGCTGGAAGATGTTTTTACTATCAAGGAATATATTGTCAATGGCCTCTAGGTGCAGACTCTTCGTCTCGGGAAAGAATAGGTACACCACTATTGACATCAGCATCACATGACCAAGGCAAATGAAAGGTGAAGACAAGAACATACTCGGCACAAGCAAGACCAGATTGATGGCTGCATAAACAATAAAATACTTCCATCCCAAGGAGCTGAACCCAGTAGGCGTGACCTCAACAACCAGGAAGTTAAATGTCCATGACGACGCCGTCGACATGCCCGTAATCTGTGTCCGAACAGCCAGTGGTGCGATCTCGGAGCAGTAGAGATACGTTAAACCAATGCACCCATTAACGTAAAAGAACACGTAAAGGAAAATGAATGCAACCGCGGTATGAACGGCGGCTGTATTGGATGGCTGGGAGATGCACCCTGCCATCACGGCCATGCATATGCCCATCCCACCAAAGGCGATAAGTAGCAATTTGCGTCGTCCAGCCTTGTCGATAGTCAGGGTGCCGATGGGGGCAATCAGCATTTTCCTGTTACCTTAGCACTAATTTCACGATGATGAGCGATAATGAAGGAGGGGCACACCATGTGAAAAGAACCGCGGACATAAGCAACGATAGAGTCCCGTCCATACCAAGATAAGTCTCGAATATAGTCGATTGGTAGAAAGTTATCGCATTGGCCCCGCAGATCTGTTGCCCCATCTGCAATGAGACAGCGATGAACGCCCGGTTGGCGAATCGTGCCGGTCCGTTCCGAAAGATATCCTTAAAGGAGCCCTGCCCGGTTTCCTGAAGCGATGTTTCGATTTCTTCGATTTGGTGAACGATACCGGGGCTGTCGACGGATTCATCGCGGAGCATAGCAAGGACATTGCGAGCGTCGTCAATGCGACCCTTTTTGATCAACCAACGTGGCTGCCCTATTAGCATTCACGTATAACGTAATGGTGGGAGTTTAACGTACTGAATCCGGCCACACGGGAGCCCAGCAGAGGGATACTAGACAGAGAAAACAAGGAAATGCAAGAGGAAGTCTCCAGGTCACCGATCCTTCTGTGAACGCGAGTGCGTATTCCAGCCACCCGGCAAGTGCCAGCCCAGTACACAGAAAGATACTCTGAAACATGACAATAAATCCTCTTAACCGGGGCTGAACGGTCTCACTCTGCCTGTATAAATCGAAATCAGCGTGGGAAAATCCAACTCGTACAATGGGAGTGGTCCTCATACCAATTCGGCCCAGTAGCAGTCACGCCGCCAAACCCGAATCCAGCAACAAACCTCCCGATGGTTAACTGTGGCAAGGAGAATGCACTCGACTGGAGTATTGAGCCGACGATTGTAATCACCAGACCCAGCATGAACGTTCTCTTACGACCAAGGATGTCACCCACGACTATACAACTAAGGGCACTGAAAAGACAGCCCAGGTTAAAGATCGCCGTCACTGTGCCTTTGATTCGAGAGTTCTCTGCTTCTTTGGAGCCTGTTGTATTGACAGTGTCCATCTGAGGAAATGTTTGTACCCATGACTGCCGAGTTTCGATGCCCGATGTCACAGCCATGAGATAACCGAAGCAGATGTAGGCCGGGAGAATGACCGTACAAATGTGCCCGATGTTGAGCTTGGTGCCGCGAAGACCTAAAGCGGGCTTCATTTTGGCGTATGAGAAATGAATTGTTGGAATAACGTGTTTATGCGTATATGGATCAGTGCTGGGAGGGGGAGGAGGCAGAAAAGAAGACTACCGGCAAAACAGAATAGCTCTGAGCGAAGGCATTAAGGGGGCCTCGTTTTCCCCTAAAGTCAGATGTGGATATCAATGCCATTTCACCACCTTGCCAGACCCATATATTCTCGTCCGGGGAATCGGGGGCCCGTCTTCTGTATTGTGGAGGAAACCCGGAGGAGTTGTGGGGGCACGGGGAGCTTGAAGCCGAGTTATACCGAGCATAACATCCCTTCGGCGAGTTGGAAGTCTGGGATCGAGTGCGGTCCACATCATCTGTAGAAGCTTGACTGTTTTGGATGATTTCACTGTGGATCCGGGCCTTTTCCGCGCCGCTCTGTCAAGTCCGCTGCTTTTCCGACAAGCGCTAGATAGGACGCTCACGCGTAATGACGGAGACGGATCCTTGTGCGCTGATGAAGGCGAGAAAGCCAATTTGAAGATAAATATGCGACACTACCATGACGTTTCCCAGTTCCCATGTAGTTGACAAATTTGCTCAAGTGAACAGCAGGCTTTCAGGAAACAAAGAATGTTAGTCGGTACACAGCTTGCACTAGAAATGACTATAAATGTACCAACGCCAACTCAACAATTTTCAATGTAGAGCTTCATTTTGTAGCTGCCTGAGATTCACCTCAGTCTCCTTCAAAATTGGGCGTGGGCCAGAAGTAAGAAAACGATGGGCGTAACGCGAACTGCAACTGGGGGGTTAAGATTCAGGCTGCCTCCTAGTTGCCGATGTGAATTGCTTACGATGACCACGAAGAGTGACTGGCAAATCGCCGCAGTCAATGCTAGGTTTTACTCAGAAGAACCTCGTGTCAAGGGATACCACCGCTCCGTGTAAGTCTAGTTAATTTTTTATCGAAAAATCTGCAGTTACACAACATGCCTGTTTCTTTCACATTCAAAGCGTCGATAACCCGGTTATCCTATTGATTCGCTGTTTGGTCTAGCTTGCCCTTGACCAGATTAGCCAATAGCAAATCACGATTTCCTTCAACCTTCTTCAGGTCGACTTGCGAGATCCACCCATTGACATTCTTCTTTAAGCCGTTCACTTGATCCTCGGATCCCAAGTCAAATTTGTTCACCGCCATATCGTCGAGCCACGATTTCAACGCCGGGCCCAGATGATCCATGAAATGGGTAAAGTCTCCCCCTCCCCCAAGAGTATTTGTCATTATCGGCCCTGTCAGTGCCCAGCGCAGGCCGAGGCCGGACGTGACGGTTTTGTCTATATGCATTAGAATCGCCCGCACATCCCAGTGGGAAGGAAATTCAGTACTCACCAAGATCTTCGGCGGAGACAATTCCTCGTGATACGAGACTGTACGCTTCTGCGCATATGGCTGCTTGTAGCCGATTGGCGATGAAACCAGGTGTTTCCTGATTCACGACCACCGGCTCTCTGTCGAGGCTTTTGTAGAAATTGTATGCACCCGTCACATAGTCTTGACTTGTTCCTGGATGAGGGACAACTTCGACGAGAGGCACCAAGTGAGGAGGGTTGAAGGGGTGGCCGATGAGGATTCGAGATGGGTTGTGAGAGCATTCAGTGACAAATTCTGACGAAGGAAGGCCGGAGGACGAAGATGCGATGAGGATATGAGGAGGTGTCTTTGCGTCCAACTGTGCAAACAGACGGCGTTTAAAGTCCAATCTCTCCGGTCCATTCTGGCACGATTGTTAGTATTGATGATGAGGTGCAAGATGAGTTCTGTGGAACGGTCGCTTACTTCTTGAATCAAGTCTAGGCTTCCGAGGTAAGGCTCGATGTCCTCGACGAATGTGTAGTTCTTCAGACAAGCGGCAGGAGCAACCGTAGCATTCGGTACCTCGGAGCAATACTCCTGCAAGTAGTCGCGCAGTTTTGCCTCGGCTCCTGGCGCTGGGTCTGTTACAATCACTTTGAGGCCCTTGGCCAGGAAGAGTGCTGTCCAGCTGGCTCCGATGACGCCTGCGCCGATCACACCCACGGTTTGAATCGAGGAGGACATTGCAAAGTTCTGTGAGTCTGCGCTCTGCAAATCGAGCCTGGAAGGTGTTTAGTATCTGTCCTTTAATATATCCACCAACGTCGAGTGGCAGTCCACCAGCTTCTACTTTGGTGGTGTTAATATCACGGAATCTATATGCACTTACCTAATCGGGTAATATGCACCTCGGAAGGGGCCCGAAGTTGATGACGACCATCATCAGAAAAGGCGTTCTAGCAGTCCCAGCGATCGGGATTCACGCGGCGTTCAGCCGGTAATTGCTCGGAATGGCATGATTCATCAGGGGCGAGTTGCCACTTTGGGCCAGATCCAGCGGATTCCGTGGTTTCGGCTTGCCGATATTTACACTTTCCGCGAGTTCGGGATGCCAATTCTAAAACATCGGAATGAATTTAGATGCGGGACCCACGATTTTCAACGGTTTGATGGATCTAGTGTGGAGAAAGAAAGTAAATGATGGCTGTATACTAATAGTCACTGTATCCTTGAGCCTTTAGATCCTTCCCTGCTGTACAAACACTTTAGTACTCGCTAAATCTCTTGTATCATTTGCTTTCCTGTAGCCTTCTAACACACTCCACGATGGCTCCCCACGAAACGACGCCAAGTGCAGACATCTATGGTCCTGGAACCTTTGTCGATAAGGACTTCCTTCCCGCGCCCCAAGATGCTGGTCGCATCTTCGAGTATATTGCCAAGCGCACGCCTGGGTTCACTCAAGACCAAGAGCTGTGGAAGACAGTCAGCTTCACTGGCTGCGAGTTGCCTGTTATCCCTGGCCCGACCAAGGCTCCTCTTGTCGCTGCTGCCTTACATGCCATGTGTGGTGTTGTGGCCCACGAAATCGTCGAAGATCGCGATGGTACTGCAGCCCGGGATCAGATGGTGAAGGTAAATACCGATCACGCGGCCATCTGGCTGGGGACGATCTTTGCGGCGTCTGTCGAAGGAATGGACATGTCTGAATTGGTCCGGTCGCGCAAGCTACCGTCCCTTTTCGAGCGTGATTTCGAGAAGGGCTGGCAAGCAACGCCTCTGAGACAACGGTCGACTGCAATCTACAAGACCAAGACGCCAGGCGTTTGGTATCAAATTCATGGCTCCCTGGATGCCGCGCCTGTTCTGCGTGCTCTAGGGATGGATCCCGAGTACCCGGCCCAGACGCCGGACGAAGCTTACGAGTACATCAGTAAGCATGTCCAGCAGTGGACTGCAGATGAGCTCGAGATGCTCAACGTCAAGAACGGATTTTGTGGTAGTATCTGCTTTACGCCGCAAGGGTGGGCGGATACCCTGATGGGGAAAAGACTTGCAGAGCACCCGCTGGTCGGCTACTCGCGCCAGTCGCATGCGATCCCGACTCCTCCGGTTCCTTTTACCACGGTCGCGAACGATAAGCGGCCACTTGCAGGCATCAAGGTGGTAGAGCTAGTGCGTATCATTGCTGGTCCAGTGATTGGCAGTACTTTGGCCGCACTTGGTGCCGACGTCATTCGCGTCAACTGCAGTCGCTTAGTGGATCTCAATGTACGTTCAGCATTTCTTTTTGGATTCATTTAGAGCACGATGTATTAATCTAAAACCCAGGTCTTGCAACTTACCCTCAATGCTGGCAAACGCACCATAGATCTCGATCTGACCAAGGAGGAGGACAAGTCACGCCTGCTGCAACTCATCGAGGGCGCAGATGTCTTTATCCAGGGCTTCCGCCCGAACGCTATTGCGAGAAAGGGATTTGGTGTCAATGATCTTCTCGAAATGGCCGGTAATCGTGGCAAGGGCATCGTCTATGTCGAGGAGAACTGCTACGGCCCCGACGGCCCCTACCACGAGAGACCCGGCTGGCAGCAAATCGGAGATGCGGCGTCTGGTTCGTCGTACGTGATGGGCCGTTCCCTAGGTTTCAAGGATGGGACCAGCGTCCTACCTCCACTGCCCATCTCTGATATGACAACCGGGCTTGTGGGAGCGTTAGGTGCACTGATGGCTCTCCGGGATCGCTCCCGACACGGTGGTTCGTACCGCGTGACGAGCTCGTTGGTCAAGGCTGATACAATTAATCTCGAGCCTGAGATCGGGCTCTACTCGCCCGAGGTTGTTGACAGGTGCAGCCAGTTGTTCAAGTGGGGACACATCGGGCCGTCGCAGTTTGTAACAGAAATCTTGCTGGTTGTCATGGACGGGTGGAAGAGTGTCTTCCCTCAATACTTCAAGGCTGGTCCTGACTCGCTGCTCTCCAGCTTTGGGGAAGGCTCCTGGGGTAAGATGGAACTCTTGAAGCCTGTGGTTCAATTGAGTGACCCCAGCGTAACGCCTCGTTGGCTGACACCAGCTGTGCCTAATTGCTACCATGATCGTAACATCAAATGGCTGTGAATCTTAGATCCTGATGCACTCACAATTTGGAGCAGCAAACGAATCTTTGACACATGTAGTCGCAGAGCTCGCGGCGTGTTGCATTTATTCTTCTTGCGTCATACTAGCGACGATTCCTTTTCTGTATCACAGACCATCTAGATTTTCTCTTCTTCCAAAGAATGTAAAGCAAACCTCTTCGTCGTCACTCCCCCATGGGCTTTTCCGAAATTTGTATATTGTTGCCAGTACGTAGCCGATCGGTACTGTACACTGTTGATCCACAAAGGAGATGAAACGTCCTTAAGGATCAATGCCCATGCCTACAGGCTCCAACTTTGAGTGAGCGGTGTGTCGTCGCCGAGCTGCGCGAAGAACATGGGCCAATTGTTCCAATCGAAGGTATAGTTCTCCACTATTCCCAAATCATCTTCTATGATTGGTGGAGGTTCTTGAGTACTCAAGATAAAGTCCTGCACAGATGTGTTTTCATGACCTCTGTTAACTGGTAACGTTTCAGGGGGGCCAGTATTTGCTATCGATTCGCGCCGACCAATGCTCTGCTCGATCAAATTTAATGCCGAACGGCACCTCGATGCCAGCGTAGTATGTTTCTCGTAATCCTGGAGGATTTCTCGAGCATGTTGCAGAATGTCCTGCAAGCGAGCCGCAGAGAAGTACTCGACTATCTGCGGGGACGATTGGGCCGCAAGCAAGTTTGTTACAGCCATATACACATCTTCCTGAAGTTAGCTGGCAATATGTGCTTACTTAAGGTGCAACGTACATGAGACAGTGTACCAATTTGATGGCAAAATATACGCTTGTTTCTGCCCTGGGGAGTTCCGGAGGATGAATTCAATCATGTCAACGGCCGCTTTTGTGCAGTTCACCTGACATTGGAAAACCACGTGGGGCATAATCTGGTCATCGTCTGCATAGAGACCGGTACTGGGGGCACTTTCTGCCTTCTTTTGATGGATCTGTATAAGCAATATCCTAAACAGCAGAAGCCGGACTGAAAGATATCTTCGTGTACAAGAGATGTCAGTGGTCTCGTTTATGACATGTGTGCGTAGTAACAGACCTGGCGCGTAGGATATTGGCTTCACGAGTGATGTGCTTGGTTGGCGTTGGATCTTCCAGTTCCGACGGCATCTGGAAGAAGGGGTGCAGGCCGTGAGCCCAGTGTTTCAGAGCAGAATCGATGCGAAATAGACTCGCGAATTTATCGAAAAGCACAGCACAGCTCCCCTCACGGTCGTTGCGATTTTCGGAAACATGATGTCGCGCCGTGCTATCATCAATGGAGTAAAATGTCTCCAGTACTTCTGCTATGATGTGATGTAGTCGGCAAAATGATATGTAGAAGTTTAGTTTCGACGGTAGGCTGGGGGTTACAGTATCTCCACTGGATTCCTCGAAAATGAGCACGAGCGCGTTCAGCCCTTCTTGTGCGACAGATCGAGGAACTTTGAGAAGGCAGCCGAACGTCATGGCACAGATTCTAGAATGGCTTCAGCGTATACACTCGAAATTCCAGCTCTGGTGTCATACCTGTCCATAATAACGCAACCATTCCATACCTGGCACGCCAGGTTTCGCTCTTTTGGGTTGTCCATCCCCTGCGTTGTTTCAGGAATATGTAATCCGAGTTCCTGGGCGACATGAATCGCAGTCCCAATAATCCGGAAGCACTTCTGGGGCTCTTTTTCATGCTGGAGATAAACGGCTGTGAGCAACAGTATCTGAATAATTTCGATGTTGTACATGTCCATCAGATTGTACGACATCAGCGCCTGAGCTCGGTCGAAGAACACAACCGAGGACTGGTAGCGGTCAAGCGGGGTTGCCCCTTGAGATGCGACACAAGATGTGGCGAACATGAGATTCAGAAGGCAATGGAGGACGGTCTCGTCCATCATCAGTTCACCTTCATGAACCCATAGGGTCTCGTATGCGTTCTCAATTGAAGGTCGGTCTAGCCAGGGGTAGGCGCTGTCCACATAGTCCCAATAGAGGCTCAGAAGCTTGTCTGCCTGCTTCCTTGGTGGAACAGCAAATTGCACATCGGCGTGTGCTTTCTGGGAACGTTTGTGCAATTTCGGCAGACATCTCAGTGCTTTTGGTAGACCTGGAGTCCGGTTTTGTCTTTTATTGGTAGGGGTACTTGCTGCACCTGGCTGACTTCCGACATCTTGAAGAAAGTGTGCACCACTGGATGCACCAAATAAGCCGCCGGTTGGGACAGATTCACTGAAGCTGCTGGCAGCATCATCATTATTATTGGCTTGTGGGTAGTCTTCCGGTAGTTGCTCAGTTCTGCGGCTTGACTGCTCACTGATATCACCCTCACGGTATTCACAGGCTGTGGTATACGAGGTTCGTTTCCGTCTCAAACAGGGACCGCAGACTAATGCACGATAAGCCTAATTTAGTTCTCCACCACGTGTGACAAGGAATGTTATTGGTCTCTCTTACTTGGTCTAGCTCCGTCGCACTTGGTTTTCCTGGCCTTGCATACATTGCAGGCAATTCTGATCTTGGCCCGTTTCGGCTTGGGTTCTCTCACGGCCTCGCCATGTGGAGAAGAGTGGCCGGCATGGAATGAGAACATCATCATGCGAAGAGGAACACAACTTTCTTGGAAAAGGACGAGATTCCGAATTTCCATCCGAGGTTCTCGTATCCATCCCGTGCGATTATGTCATTCGCTTCCGTTCCCGATCGGGTAATCCGAGGTTTAGCGGATATTCGGCATCGATTATGAACCGGTTACCAGAAGCCCGAGGAATCAAAACTTGGAAGAATCGGTATGCCGGTGGAGCACGTTTCCGGTTGAAAGGTAGATACTTAATCGCTCAAGATATAATAGTACGGAACTTGAAGTGGCCGTTGAACAACGCTGGTCCCGAGCTTTCCGGCTACAGCTCAACATTTATATATCCTCACAGCATCTCCACTACGCTCTTAAGATTATTCAAATCGAACTTTAACACCATTACCACAACAACCACTACTCAAACCTAAAATATATACTATCATAATGGCACCTCGACCAGACCCTCCCGCAACGGGACGTGTTTACTTCCTCGACGTTGGAATCTCGAACTCTGAGCCCAATGGACGTCTTCTGACCTGCAAGCCCGATGGCTCGGATTTCCGCGAGCTGATCACACAACTCAACACCATGCCCGACGGTATCGCCATCGACTCTGTCCGCCAACATATCTACTGGACAAATATGGGGATCCCTTCTGCCGATGACGGATCCATTCAGCGCTGTGATCTTTCAGGGAACAATATAGTCACCATCATCCCAAAGGGATACACCCACACTCCGAAGCAATTGATCATTGCTCCACGATCCCAGAAGCTGTACTGGTCTGATCGCGAGGGCCGGAGAGTGATGCGAGCGAACCTAGATGGAAGCAAGGTTGAGGTACTATACAAGGCCACTTCAAGTGACGGCACGGACACACCGGCTGTGCTCGACTGGTGTGTGGGCATTGCAGTCGACGAGGAGGCACAATTGGTATATTGGACACAGAAAGGCCCGTCAAAGGGCAACCTTGGCCGGATTTATCGGATGGGGGTTGAGATGAGACAGGGAGAGTCAGCGGAGTCGCGGACAGATGTTGAATGTCTTATTAGTGGTCTTCCCGAACCCATTGACTTGGAATTGGATAACACTTCGAGGACGCTGTACTGGACGGATCGTGGAGATCCACCTCGTGGAAATACGGTGAATTCGATGGACCTTTCCAGTGTCCCTGTGAATAAGCTGGAACCAAAGATTCTGGTGCGCAAGCTTCATGAGGGAATTGGAATTGCCCTGGATACCAAGAATAAGCGTATGTTCTTTGGAGACTTGGGCGGCTCGTTGTACAGTGCCAATTTGAATGGTTCATGCAAGAACACCATTGTGGCTGATGTTGGGGGTGCGATCACTGGTGTGGCGTATGTTGGGGAATAGAGTATCATACAATTGAGATGGAAAGCTTTGTATATAGTATAGTCTTGTCTGATTTATTCCCCTCTTCTATGTTAGCTGCCTACGTGCTGCAGCTTTATTTATAAACATACATCATTTAGCATATATTGTTGTATCTAATGAACCATAGCATTGAGCATGCTTTCAAGCCATATATTTCTTGACTTGACCAATAGACCCTTCATCAGTACGAATATCTAAAGTGAACATTCTCTCTATCTGTCTGGTCGACGTCGGAATCCGTCCAGCCACTTGTGATTGTAATCCCGTCTTTCTTGCGATTCAAATATGTCGCATAGACTGCGAATCCAAGCAAGAGAAAAATCTCAACACAATATGCGACCAGCATGGCAATGATCCCGGATGTATATTGGGGTGCTTCATTGGACTTGAAGGCAAATAGCCCAACAATATTCCCAACACAGTACGAGATGAAGAAAATGGCATTCACAACCGATCGCTTGGTGGTCCCTCCTGTGTTTGCTGTGATGAGAGACATGATCATTGCGAATGATGCGGTATAAGTACTTGTAAGCTAGGATAAAATTAGCCACCATCATAAATTTGCCGTTGCAGGAAGTGATATACCCAGTAGCAAACAAGTAGAGCTATTTTGTGGTCTCTCGATATAGTATGGATCCCAACTGCCCCCGCCAGAGCGGGACACACATATATAGCACCGACGATACACCTCTTCTGCCCTGGCAGCCATCGCTGGATATACATGGCAGATACGTTGGACACCAATATTACCATACCGTACGGAATCTGGAACAGTGTCGTGACAAGATTCGAATATCCGAATCCCTCGATGATGAGACTCCCAAAGTTACTCGCCGCCCCGTTAACGACTTGCGTACAGACGCCACAGAGGAAGAAGAACCACGTTTTGGGATCTGTCAGGGCTTCCCACATCTGGTACCTTTTGATCTCGGACACCCTGGTGCCGGAGTGTACGGGACCGAGACGGTGGATGACGACATATTTTTCTTGTGCGTTAAGCCAGCGACTGTGCTATTAGCAGCGGTATTCCTAAACAGAAGGAGAGACACCTTACGCAGTAGACGGCCCATCCGCAAGAGTAAAGAACATAAATATCCCCCACACAGAAGATATAGCACCAATTATAATGAATTGGTACTGCCACGACGCCAGATTGCCTTGAATATGGCCGATAGCAAATGCCAACAGCCCTCCAAACGCATTTGCAATACCAAGAAAGGTGGACCACCATCCTATTCTAATCGGCTGTTCCTCAATAGTATACCATGTTGCTGTGATGAGGAGATAGGCTGGTGTGGAGCATGACTCGAGAGCACCCAGGATAAATCGCAGACCGAGAAAGGGTTGAAAATGCGTACATGCCGCCAGAGCCATAGTCACTCCGCCCCAGATGAAGATATTGACAGACAGCCATTTGGACACGGAGAGTTTCTGCATGGCAAAAACAGAAGGGTATTCGAACTGCCCATGTCAGTAAAGTATACTGTCTCGAGGTTGGGCCGATAGCTATACGGCGAGATATCCAAAGTAGAACATGCTCCCTGTCGGTGTTAGCGTGTTAATGTATGGAAGTCGGCTGCCCATACCCAACCAACTATACTCAGTCCCTCTTAGATGTAAATCTTCCTTCAGCCCAAACACAGCGGCGTAGCCCATCATTGCTTTATCGATGTAGGTATTGAGATATGTTATGCAGATGAATGGAATGACCATCCAATCGACTTTCCTGATTACCCGACGTAGGAGAATTGGGTCGAATTGTGCTGGCCATTGTGTTTCGTCTAACTTTTGATCCTGCTCCACTGACTCGAGATGGTCTGTAGTTGTTTTGGGATCATTCATATTTGCTGTCAATTATGGCTAGATACCAGAGAACGGTTGAGCGGATGCTCTTAGATTATCGTCCCCGTATACATGGGTTGTTTTATATAAACATTCCGATTAAACTTTCCTTCCAGTTAACAGGTCAGAGAGAAAAAATTGCAGTTGAGAAACACCCCGCATCAGCGACCATCTTCTACTCACCGCTGGCCAATTGCTCTGCCAATTCCTAGTACAGTAGCCCGGGGCCCCGGAATATCAATTGTGGGGACTGGCTGAAGCTAGTCTGGGCGGATATGTTTGTTATTTGCTAGGGAACCGGACCACAGGCGAGGTGGCTGCTTTCTTAGAGTTAGCAGCGGATTGCGATCGCGAGGATCCTTTCTTATTTATGCACTCACTCCAAGCATTGACTGTGCATTTGTCTGAATATGGCATATCCGCGTCGGAAAAGTGAGATATCGGAGGCTTTTCCGCTCCGATACCCACTTACAAAACTCTTAGTTGGTCAGCCTGGGTTAAGGAAGAGGTATAGCACGGACTGGTTGGAAAAAATATAGAACTGGCAGGCAATATTGGAATGATAGAATGAGGCAGTGATTTATTTACTTTCCGTAAAATGCATGTGAGTTGCGTTCGAAGGTGTTTCTCGTGTTTTTGGCGTTTTCCAGGGAAGCCGCAGCGACGCTTGATTTACGTGACAATGTGTGAAACCTCAGGTTTCAGACATTCATAGTTGAAGAAGTTCAGTATCTATTTCATGCGAGGAATTGTATCAATGGGCCCATCAAGCACAAATCTTGCATTTTAAACAAGCTTTGTGCTACTATGATTATAACGTGCGGAAAAGCACCCAAATCCGCCCCTCGCCACGGTCGGATCTATCAACCCTTCCATCATTGCGAATACGAATTTCCCCGTATTTTGGAATTCTACGACCCCCACACATGAAGCATTATCCCCAGGGTAAACTCCGAGATGCGTCCTATAATCCCAGGGGTTTCTCCATATAACGAGCCCAGATTGTCTCATCACCACCGCACCTGCAATGGAGCCTTCTGTCTCTTTTGACTCTCTCCCTCTGCAGAAGGACGGTCCCCACGGAAATGCCTGGGGCCTTTTTGGTCCAACCGACCAGCTAGGTATGCTGAATCGCCTCACACCCGAGACAACGAGGGAAGCAGCAATAGAAATCCTCGATGGGGTGCGCGTATCCACCGACTGGTCACTGAACAGTATGCAAAAGCCGTGTTTTGGCCGTTCAAAACTCGAACACGTCGTGAAGAACAAAGCACCCCGAGCTGTCAACGATGACAGCCTTGCTTTCAATACGCAAATTAGCTCTCAGTGGGACGGATTCAGGCACTACGGCTACCAGAATGAGAAGATCTATTTAAACGGGTGTACTCTGGAGGAGATCCAAACTGGGGATAGAAATGGAATTCATGGTTTGTTTCATATCCTTTTCCGACAACTGCATGCAGTTCTGATCATCTCAGTGTGGGTTGAAAATGGGGGGGTTGTAGGACGCGGCGTTCTCCTTGATTATGCCTCCTGGGCGCAAGCACATGGAGAATCAATCAACTGTTTTGTTACCACATCCATCCCTGTCTCTACACTAAAGGACATCGCCACTCATCAAGGAACAACATTCAAGAAAGGCGACATCCTATTTATCCGCACAGGCTGGACCCGTGCCTATGAAAAGCTCTCTGCAGAAGAGTGCCAAGAGCTCGCCGATCTCAAGATCCCACCAGCGATTGGTGTCGAATCATCCGAAGACACCCTGCGCTGGATCTGGGATGAAGGCTTCGCAGCTGTTGCGGGGGACATGCCTAGCTTTGAAGCATGGCCGTGCCAGAATACTGACTTCTGGTTGCATGAGTGGTTGCTGGCGGGCTGGGGCCTCCCCATTGGAGAGTTGTTTGATCTGGATCGATTAAGCCAAGAGTGTCGGAAGAGGAACCGATGGAGCTTTTTCTTCAGTAGTGTTCCGCTGAAGGTAGGGAATTACTGTTAGTTTGTTGGTGGTTCGATGCTAACTAGTCTAGGTGCCTGGTGGGGTGGCTAGTCCGCCTAATGGTGTTGCTATCCTCTGATTAGCCCTACGTCGAAGAATTATGGATTCCTGTAAATATGATATCATAACGAATCACAATATCCAATAATGAATACCACTCATTCATTGGTACGAGGAACAAGCAGCCAGCGTGGCTTTGGACATACTGCAAAATTGACGAATAGTGAACATCTATCTTGTCAGTAATTCAATCTCCACATGCAGATAGGAAATATCGAAGTTGCGACTGCTTAAATTGATTCCGAATGAATTCTAGTGCCTAGGGACACTAGCTGTGGGGTTCAGGGCAATAGCAATCACCATGCCCCGACACATGTCCACCATAGTCTTGGTTACATACTTTGCGCTACACTCAATTACAGAGCTTTATCAACGGGCACCGATTCCATTTATCCCTCTCATGCGGTTTTAAAATAAGAGTATTCACTTCGCATTGACTATTGAGTATGATGTGATTTCCAGCTCCTATACAACATTCGACACAATCAGTCGATTCAAAGACAAACAAAATATGCTAACGCCCTCCCTTGCAGCACTGCTGCATCCGGACCTCGCCGGATAACTCCAAAATCCCATAACGCCGTTATTTGCTATTCTTCTTCTTCTGCTGCTCCAAAATGTCAATGTAGACGTGGCCCAGAGGTCCAGCCTCTGGGCTCCATCCCCCATGTTCGACACGATACTTGTTATTACTATCCAGCATCTCGACGATGTTCACGCTATTGCCCTGGCGATTATCCCAGTGCAATTCGCAGATCTTTTCCTCGTCGTGGAAAAGGTCCAGCCGGCCCTCACTGCCGCGGCGACCGCGAGCACAGATCTCACCGATGCCGTACGAGGGGATGGTGATTTCATCAATCTCGTCCTCGGTGAGGGACTGTCTGCGGTTATTGGGGTCGTGGAATTCACCACTGTTCGATGAGATTATCGGTCAGTATACCAGAAAAGGACCTCTAATCAATGTGACTTCATTTAACAGTCAAAGAGACGACGTACCCTTCGATGACGGTGTGACGGACGGAGATCTCGCCCTTGTCCAGGTGGTCCCGGATGTGGAAGGAGACCCATTGGTCGTCCATGGGGCCGGCTGCAGGCATCTTGAATGAAGCAGGGCAGAAGGTGAGTAAAAAGGGTTATGTATATCTATGTATGCTGTGATGCTTTGAGGATGATGGGAGAGAGAAGAGCGAGTCGAGCAGCTACCGAAGGGGGTATTTATTGCTTGAGGCCCGGCTGTGGGGTGATTCAGAAACGGGTATTGGAAAGGGCTGATCAGTTTTCCATTTGTTGGATGAATGAATGGAGAGGAGACCAGAGACAGAGGGCAAAGCAGAGAAAGAGGATCAGATGACGGCAGGGTGGGTTGATGTGGTTGGCCCGACGGTGGGCTGATCCACGGATGGAGAGCTGCAGATGCTGGGATTGTGGGGGTGGGCCGGCAAGTGACGGGCTGCTGCTCACTGCTTCTTTGGCGAGTCTATTGTGGTGTTACTTGGTGGCGTCATGGCCCGTGGTATCTTTGTCGCTGGCACCGATGGCATCACCACTTTTCCTGTGCAGCAGCTGCTGCTTAGGTTTGCTTCGCCTGTTACCCCCGGCTTGTCTTCCCCGCACCACTGGGCCAATAATCACCAGTTGCGGTTCCAGGGATCGGCAGAGCTGTCGATGCTGGTCCATCCTCTTAATTGGATGTCATCTCGCCTTTCTCCCTTGGTGGCGAGATGGCTGGTCTGGAAAATTGGCCAGAGAGACCTGGCCAGAAATGTTTCAGGTTGGCAGTCTTCAACAAACTACAAAGTTGTTTCTGCGCCCTCGTATTAATGGGACCAACCAGCTCGGTTTCATCTATTGGCTTGGGTCTCCAAAGTACCTGGCTTCTGAACCACTGTATCTTCTTATTACTTCTTTAGGATGTGATGCCTGCAACTCATTCTTGGACATGCAGGAGTCGTGGCGGGTGCTGATAGGAGGGCAGACTCAACGTCGAGGGCTAGATTCTTTGGGGTTATAGCTCACAAATAACGGGCTGCGTTGATCGGAAGGAGTTGTACATTATGTAGAGAACGGCGCCTCGCTTTGCACGTCGCCAGGATAAGTGTACCTTTCACTTGCATGCCTTAGAAGTCAATGCATAGCAAAGCAGTAGTGGAGAGTCGACTAGTAGATTGCCTGCCATCCGAGACAAGCACACCAATGCAGGCAGGAATTGGCCGAAAGTTAGGGATGCACTACACATAACTTACTTGACATACCATCACTAGATCGGGGCATGATCATCAACGACACTCCATGCACTGGCAGTCTTCTTGCAGCAAATGTCTGTCTCAGCCGATCGGATGAAGATCCGCCCGACCCAACGTGACCACTTGCCTGCCTTTGTCCGGCCACTGATGATCCCTCCCCCTCATTCAGAGCAGTACTAAGTAAGTAGAAACCATGTTAGGGATCGGAAGACTCATCTAACCAGATGAAGCGTAGATCGTCAAGCTCAATTCCCCGCGCGACAGATACGACGTCCGGCCGTCTCGAGCACGAATGAGCAGCACACTGCTCGGAACGGTCGCGCAGTCCATCGACTCATGCAGGCGACGTCAGCTGGTAAGATTGCAGATTTACCAGAGAGAAATTGACGATAATCTGTTATTTAGTAAAGTGTGAGCTTCTAGATGCCAATATGCCCACCCGATGCAGTAGATGAAGGGTTCTCGAAACAGCGTCGAAAAGAGGTCACGTGCCCATACGATCTCCTAGACAGTGACAGTATCATGCCAGTCATCAGTCAGAGAGAAATAGTAGCGTACCCCAGCTTGCTAGTCCGAGTTGGCCAGGAACATTCGGAATCGAAAAGCCAATTCTGCGTGGATGGCACGGCTGCTCCCATGTCACGCGGGAGCGGCTTGTTGCGGTCCAGATGCAAGGCAGAGGCGGGGATGGCTAGTAGTTAGTTTCATCCGCCCAATTGCTCGATACTCACTGGTTCTGGATGCATGGGTCGCATCGGATGAAGGAGGTTAACACTGGCAATATGCTCACCCCGCTCGAGCAGGTGGAACTGCATCTGAATCCTGGTCAGTCTCTGCAACAACCATCAGCGAGTCAAGAGCCCGTCAAGTACGGACAGCATTCGTGTCTTGCGTAATCAAACGAAGTATGACTGAAGTGAAAGATCGAGTGGACACATCGCTTTTGTGTTTTATAAGGAATTACGGTTTACAAAGCCCGGATGGGCAAGTCGAAGGTGGAAGTGAAATGATGCACATCGCCTGTCAAGGAGCTTCGAGGATATCATACATGCGTGCAAAGAAGAGAAGCAATTGCCTCGGACTTCTTGCTCTATAATAAAGCGAACAATTCTTCTAATCGCCGCTTTGCGATCACCTGATACAAAGACCGCAGGCGCCCCTTGTTAGGGGAGGATGCCTTGACCAGTCGAAATCTGAGCCTTTCAGGCTTCATAGTTATAGCAGAGGTATCCTCCAACGGGGTTCATCACGTCGGCTACCGTGACATCCGGCATTATCTCGAATGTGGTCAAGGTATAATTGAGGGTTGTCTGCGGCCAGCCTGATGCGGGCTCGACATTAGCCGATTCATTGATGGCAGGGCCACCCATGTCCCAGAGATGCTTGGCGGGATCATTCATCTGCCACCGGTACCACAGACGGTCGATGTAGCCATGGTGCAGATAGAAGAGTGGGTCACCTGGAGAGGTCTTTACATCCGCCATCTAGTATTTTACTTTCGCGTCAGTTCCTTGAATTCACCCTCTTCACGTCAAGAAAAGCAGGCACTCACCACTCCACCAACCGCCCAGTGACCTCCTCGGTGAGGCGTGGCCGCAATGCAAGCGAAGTATTCGTCGTAGCTGTCGAATGTATTGCAGTGGGCGACTGCCGCACCGGTAGTATTCAATATCGCCTCGTAATTTCCCCAGCTGCGGTTCATGCAGAACACCGTGTTTTGTTCCTGGGGACCAATATGTTCCGTGTAGTACGCAAAAGCCCCATCGGTCACACATCCATCAGGTTCCGTGCCATTGCCACCAAACGCATCTGCATCCCACATCTCCGACCGGAACAAATTCCCGGAATCCGTGTCGTATGCCTCATTCCACCATCTCCAATGTAGTCAGCTTCCTGTCTTCTTGTGCCAATAAAATGGGCTCAAAACCTACGCCATTGGACCGGTATAGCCACACTGCTCCTTCAGCAATGTTTCGTATACATGCAGGAAGTATCGGTGCCAGGGCAGGAATTGGCCCTATTCTGTCAGATTTCGGTTCTGCCACTTTGTATCGAAAGACTCACCACGCTATGGATAATGTCACCCACCGGGGTGTCAGTAAGGGCACGGTGCAAAGCCTGCAGATCGCTGAAGCGGTTGGTGGTGGCCTCTAGCCCCGTTTGCGCAGGAAGATCCATCAAACAATTGACTCCCTTAAGATAGCTTTGCTGTTCAACCTTGGTCATATTCCGCCACTCCTTTCGAATGCTCATCTTCTCCGGCGTACATCCCCCTGAGAATAACCCTGGATCAAGGCTGGTCACGGCATCAGAAGCTGGTATTTCGCTGGTAGAGGCCAGCCCAATGGCGGCCAAAAGCCAAAAGGCGGAAAGCATCATGTTTAACGTATTGGGCAGCAAGATTCTAGCCCGCCGGCGGTTGGTATAATAAACAACAGTTAGGAAAGGAGACGCGACGACTTCTCTCTCGACGGCGATCCACTCGGCTTTTGCCCTAAGAAGGAATCAGCGAAGAGGAGACGCGGCAGCTTAAGTCTGTTCTTCAATAAATCATCGCAGATAGTTCTATCGATCTTCATTCTTTAGCTCATGCTGATTTCGGCCACCTCTCCTTGCCGACATCCCGAAATACCCGGATAACTCAGTGTTCAGACAGCCATGTCCAGCTTCCAAGATTGCGATAAAGATATTCCAAGCGTCTACCAACCGATTGACTAGCAGGTCCGCGCCTCAGCCTTGGTGGGGCTGTGCTGGTTTAGCGACATGTCTGGTTTTCCTGTTTGGTATGCGAGGTGCATTCCAGAGACAAATCGCCCAACCACGGCGGGCATGTAAACTCAATTGCTCTGGCTTTGCGAAATTGCAAAGGTCTCAATACTTTCGGCTACTACTGTGGCACCTCGGGGTGGATACAGGCAAGTTTCCCCCTATACGGAGCCGTCGGCGACCTACGCTAACGCGGCCTCTCGCAGTCAACAACATCCGACTCCCACTCGATAAGATTTGAGTCTTCATTCCCGCGCCGTCGCCAAATATGTGGCTGAACATTCCGCCCTGCACCCCTGCCATCTCTTATTCGCGAAGGCCGGTTGTCAGCACTAGCGAACCCATGCAAGCCAGTGTCGTCGACAGCGGAATGGGCAACAACAAGAAAGGCGTCCATGACGCCCTTTTTCCAAACCATCATTTGACACTCGATTCGCTGTGTTCTGGCTCTCCTTCATTGTATCACTATCTTGCTACTTTTCCAAAGAACAGGAGCGAGCTGCCGGCGATCGACGGTGCAGTCTGCGTCGAGCTCGCAACCCCTGGTACAAAGGGAATGTACCCCGGTCATCCAACTACGTGAGGGCGGCAGCCATGCGGTTTTGTCTAGAACTGAATTCTACCAGCCTTGCCAATGGTAAACGCATCCGACTATGCAAAGAGACAGTCAGACTTCAGACCAAAGCGCAGCGAGATCACAAGGTGATGCAGCTACTCATGCCGCATGCCTTTACAGCAGCATCCGTAGTACGGATGAGTCAGAGTCAAGGGTCTTTGAACGCTGCCCGTCAACACCTGTGAACTAGGGCAAGCATTCTATGAGCGAGGTGCCAGCCACAGTCTTCCAAGGTGGCGCATGTCGACGAGCATATTGGCCATCATGGTTGGGCTGATGGCCTCAATTTGCGAGTGAACCTAGCCAAGATTCAGAGCGAGGCCTATTTCAGCCAAAGTCCAAGGCGCTTATAAGCAACGCACTGAGATATGTGTCCAGCTGGGTAGAGCACACGCACATCGCCTACTGCGCTTGAATACTTCGGCCACGCACCTATGCTTGAGCCTTCCAGGCGTACGAAGAGCGACCAGTGCATAGCGCTCACCCGGCCCGTGTATTGGCAATCCGTCAGACAACACCCAATATTGAACCAGTCAAACTTCCAGTCCCACTGCAACAGCCTGTCATCAAATCACCACCGGCGATTGTAAGCTCATCTGGCTCTGTGGAGTGGGAGGGCCGAACATAGTGAACGCTTCCAGAGTCTGACGCCAAATTCCCGTGTCCCAATCGTTGTGCATCAGGGATTCAAGATATACAGCAGCTTCTGGCTGCATGGGTATTTGACTTGGCGTCCAGTGGGACTGTGAGTCGAAAATGATTGAAGGAGGCGGGCCCTGCCATGAGACAGGGGGTCGAGGCGGACCATAAGCCTCGCTCGGATGTTGCACCACATGACTGATACTGCACTGGCGCTGCGCCTCGCTTTTGCTTTTCTCTAGCCATGCCACCATGCTTATCACACGGCAGTTCGACCAGATATCATCACCAAGAGAGAGAGAAGCAATCTTTCGCATTGTGGCCAGAACGTCCTCGTGGACCCGCCGACTATCTATCTCTGGTGTCGGATGGTTGTAGTTTCCAAATAGCAGGCTCACCTTGGCAAGAACCAGCATCACGTACCAAAGGGTATAATATGAGGAAGCCGGCAGGTGCACCGCCACGTCCGCTGGCACCTGCAGATACGTGGCAAGGACCCGGTGAGCGGAGGCCGTAAGATGCTGCAGCCGATTGATCTCCCGAAGTCGGAAGACATCTCTGCGACGCTGCACGGCTTGACCTAAGGTCAAGGTAGTGAGTGCGGTGAGCTCCAGACGAAGGGCCCCTGGTGATCAGATGGTTAGATATCCGAGTTATGGGCATCATTCTTTAAGCCAGCAACTCACAATTGTCACACGAGGCGAGGCGTGATAGCTGTTCCTCAGTCTGTCTCTCTTGCCGTTCGATGGATTCTACAATCTGCTCCCAGGACGCATCCCGGGGGTGGTAGGAGCAGAGGCATACGTCTTCATCGAAAACACATTGCGTACGTCGCAAGAAATTGTTGGAGAGGATATAGTCCCCCAGTAGGACATCGCTGGGGTATTCGGGTTTCCGAGCAAGATCCTCCACACATTGGGCAATCCATCTGGTGTGTCTCATCGTCACCTGTCGGCGAAATAAAGTCGATCTTCGAGGTGATTGTTAGTCTGAATGCACAGCTTTGAAGAAAAGAAACTAATGTCACAGGCAACACTCACGTGCAACACAGGTGGTAGCAGCCTAGCAGAGCCCTCTGCTCTGTGGGATTCGAATGATGGCGTTGGTTGTCCGCGGGCTCTGGAGGGATAGGCTGCATCCGGATGTTCTCGTCCTTGTCTATCCCCAAATCGACGACCACCATGTGGGCCATTTCAAGTAGCATGTACTTGTGGATATGCGGGGTCCGCCAGTGGTAATGAAACCATGCGCAATGAACGAGAAGCCCCAACAGCAGATCGAGATTGCGTTCGCTCTTGGCGATTAGACGAGTGGCCGCCGTTTCGCGGACGAGAGCCTCCAGTTTGTGTTGCAGGAGCGGTTTGTGTTCCATACACACGGTGACGATGCACAGCAGGAGGAAAGGTGAGCGCTGGCGGAGGACCTCGATCTCCATATCGGAGGAAACCATGACGAAAGGAAATTGGGCCATTTTCTGGGTACGGAACTTGTCCATAAGCTCATCGGCCTCGCGTAGGGTGACCAACCCGCCGAGAACGGGATCCCCCGATGCCTCATCGCTAGGGCGAGAGCTTTCCCGGCGGTGGTAGAGTCGCGGCGAGTCTGGTGGGTGCGTGGACGGAGTTGCACTGGAGAGACTGCCGTGGTGGGACGATTCACCTTGCTAGGTTACGGTTAGAGCAAGCCTTGTTGAAACCACAGTGGCAAGTTGGGGGGAAGAGAAATTGCATACCTTCTGGCCCAGTTGCGCTGCCAGATTATCAATTTGCTCCTGAAGGGCATCAATGCGGGTTTTCCTGTGGAGGCGTAGGGAAGATCAATCAGCCAATAGTTGGTCAACGGGAATATGTGCAGTAGTAGTAGTAAGTAGTATGTGATAGTAGTGATCATAAGGCTGGGATTGTGGATCATGCTGGATGCAGGCTAATCGGGCAGTTTGTGGGATTATCGGAAGAAAAAAAAAAAATAAAAAAAAAAGAAGGATCAAGGATAAAATAAAAGAAAATAAATAAATAAAACAAAGAGCGAAAATGTAGAGTGACAGGCCAAAATGCAGAGCAGCCAATTGCACACTAATTACTTATACACTTCTTACTACTCAAGGTAGTAAGTACAGTACTCACCTGGGACGGGTGATATGGGGGGACTCAGGCAGCGAACATGGCTGGCCCAAACGGGTGCAGCGGACGCACGTGCCCGTGGGGGGAACAGGCACGCAGCGGACTTTCAATCGGACACATCGGACGCAGGCATGGCGTCGCGGTGGCTGCTTGCGATTCATTTGCTTCCCGCAGTAAATTGTGGGTTCGTCACCGTCAGAGCCAGACACGATGCAAAGCACGTTGGGAATAAGGGAGGGAGGGGTTGGACGTGGCAGGAATGGGGGGAGGAGGAAGTGGGAAGATGCAGGGGGGAGAATTGTGCTGTCTGGCTTGCTCGCGTCGAGTACGTAGTAGTACTAGTAACTACTACTAGTAGTTAGTGCTGACGGGATTATTATTCTTAAGGAAAACAAGAGGAAAGAGGGAAAAGTCACATGAGACGGGCCCGCGCTTCCCTTTCCTCCCTTCTACTCTACTCTTCCTCTCTTCTACATACTCTATACTGTTACTTTTCATCCTCACTTTTCATCTCTTTCCAGTACCATTGTGCTGAGTATTCTTTTGTCATCTTCATACTATTAACTACATCTCACCCCTTACTGATTTCACGACAGTAGTACGTCTTTGCGTTGCAGGGTCCCCGCCAAGGGCCACCAATCCAGAGGCTGCTCTAAGCGGGAGGCTGCACTAGAACCTCCCCCTAGAGATGCGGCATCGGTGCGACCGAGTCGGAGTCGGAGCAGGAGTCGGTCGCACTGACTACTGAGTAGTATTTGAGCACTAGACAAACAACGGTTCAGCTCGTCTGGCCAACGACAATACGTACTGCTCAACTTCGCTCACACACGCTCTTATCAATCTCTGCTTTTTTAAAGGACGAATCAACTTGTTCAACCAGCGATCGCCTTTTCTGGTCTAGCCGTCCGGAGAACCAGACGAACTGGTGGATCACCGATCGCTGTCACGCTCCACTCTTCCACTCCATGGCTCCAGCTCTCGACATAACAGACAACCGTTCGGGTCATGTGCTGTAGCTCTAATCTTATTTGACTTATCACATCAGCCATTTAGATCCTCTTATCTGACAGCTCGTCACGTTACGGGCGCATACCGGTAGCATGACTGGCTGTTCAAGAGTCACGTCGGGATACTACTGTGTCCGGTCGGCTCTTATGCGTGATGAGCGACGTGGAACATCTAAACGCAGGAATGAACCTTACATTTGCATTGACGAACCCATTAAGCATCCTTGGATTGTCGTTTCACCCTTCTGCCCCTTCGTGTCAAGGTCTTAGGACACCTGTCCATGGGTGTCATGAGAACATTCCCGGAATATCCCGTTGAGATAAGGTTCTTACCCCGTAGCAGAGTGGACTGTTCATGGTTATACTTTGGAGAAACAGCTTATCCAGCCTGATTCTGTCGGTACACAAACTATACTCGTGCCTCCCTTGGTCAGACTTGTACTCTGCATTCCTCGGTAACGTTTATTTGAGCACTATTCTCAGCCTAGTGCATCACAAGAGCGGTTCTATATGATGTCCCGTACAGTTCCTTTTACGAGATACCTTCCAACACCTTGATTCGTAGCATGATCGTAGATTCTTGAGTGACCTTCAAATCTTAATCATTACTCACTGATTCATTACTCCAACAACACTTTTACACAAGGCCAAATTGTACAGCCTAAATGCGTTGATGGTACACATACCACATGGATAACCCTACGCTCTCTCTAGCCACCACATCATTGAAAAGCATGTTTACAACTCTATAGTACATACAGTGAGGAGAAAGCGAGTCATTGCAGAAATAACAAATAAAGAAAGGAATGAATGGACAGTCAAGAAGTACGGGGGAAACAGAATCTCTTTTCTCTTCCCAAAGCTTCGGGGACGGCACTGGTCGCCTGGAAAACGGCCTGACCACCCAAGGTAACTCATTGAGACAGCTCGTCAAACACAATCCCATCAAGTCTAGGGTGAACCTCGGCTGGTATGACGTTCACGGATGGCGTGCAGCTAGAAGAGACTGTGATGGCCATGACTGCTCTACCTGTAGAACACTATGGGCAGTGCTCAGGGCGCTTGCTAATCGTATGACGCATCGTTTCGATCTGTGCCCGTCTTCTAGAGACGCAGACGTAATCGCCAGACAGGCCAAACGTAGTATGTTTCATTTCTTTCAATGTCAATCGGTCGGCCTACCATATCCACCTCACTATAGACCATCAGACCCAGCCAGTCCTGCTCCCACCTGCTGATAAACAGAAAACCTCAGATGTCCCAATACCTTCTCTTTGTTTCAACTGTTACATAATGGCGCAACCTATGGTTGACAAGCGATCTCTAGAGCGCGAATTTTGTCGGGGGCATGATGAATCACGGAAAGGTCCTATTAGCGGAAATCTTTTCCCACTAAAACGGGGCCAATATGTCCCAGTGATAAGGCTCTGAAGTCGGTCAGAGGGGCGACAGTCATCACCACTAGGTATCCCGTCCAGCATGGGCTGCCAGAAGGATAAAGGCTCCATCAATGGCTGTGCCAGCCGCCTTACCTTGGCATCCTCATCATGCCATAGCGAGCATATGCCATTCGAACATTCCCCGGGTCAAAGAGGGCAAAGTCCTGTGCTTACGTCGCCCGCAGGTCATCTAGACAGCAGCACTGCGGGCCCAGCCACAACAACGTCGGCGGGGAATGAAGATGAAACAGTGGTGGCTTTACCACCGGGCATGTGGTCCGTTTGTCGCGAGATGCTACCGCAACACGGCTGGTCTCCTGGCGGAGTGGAATCATGTCGGGGCTAGACCCAGTGGATCTGGATCTGGATCAAAAGGCCAGGCTTCGGTCGTCGCCGTTGATGCGGGGGAAGTTTAAGCGCGCGATGAAAGCATCTAGGCAAGGCAAAGGAGGCTATCCACTCCGGACATATGCTTGTTCCGTGACCAGTCACGTGTATGTGTCCCGGTTGTGGGTCGATTCCAAACACGGTTTAGCTTGTCTCGTAATCTGCGCTTTCTCTTAAAATGGCATCCGCAGCACGCAGGAACGGTTTGGACACGTCTGTGGCATTCGCTGTACTATCTATATACGCCACCTGCCACCCAAAGGATTATTCCAGAAATCAAGCATCATTTGCTCTGCCCCGCATGAGGTCAAAATAGAGGAACTATTCATCAGATGCAGTGGCTTTGGAAACCATGGTATAATGCAGGCACGCCGCGAATAGCCTCGCATTCACGCGCCATCATGGGTAAAGAGCATAGAAGCATTCCTGGTCTTTCTTGTCTGGTGTGTGTACGAGGATTTTACCAACTATCGCATGATGATGTGCAGCAGCTAGTCAGAGCAAGCCTCGGCAGAAGCCTTCTCGCACGCAATCACCAGATCCGGCCGACCGGCCAGCCGTTCAAAGCTGTCCTTGGAATGATATGCGATGGTCACCAACCATGGTATCTCTATAGTATCACCACCCCAGCTTGTGTTATTCTCTATATCGTACACCGTAAAGTTCTCAGTGAGGTCGTGTGACGACGCTGTTGTTACATCATATGAAATGATCAGCTGGTATAACGGTTCTCGGGGGGTTATAAGACGAAGGGTAAACGAGGAGGGTCGAAGTGTTGTTCTTGTATCGATGACCTAAAAGCTCATTGATAAAGATCAGACTGTCGAGGAAGAGTAACTGTCAGTGGTCGCTGGCATTAATTTCAGGAGGTATAGAATTTCAGCGTCCTTCACTTAGTATCGACTGTATGTCTTTCGTATGGGTGTGTAGTCTGTGAAAGGCGATTGCACATCTTGGCTATTGAGCCAATGCGTGTCTGGAAGGATGAATGTGTGGAAGCATGAATGCATCGAAGAAAGGAAAATGTGTATGAGAGCTTTTCCCCGTGAGGATGTTGCGGCTTAATGTTCGCGCCCGTGCGGGTATCTGAGGTGGCGCGGATCAGCGAGAAGATCTACACAATAGGACCTCATCCACCAGGCGTAATCGATCATGCTCCCGCTGGCAAAGAACATCTGCTTGTAGGACACGATTCAGACGAACGGAAGAACACTTGAACAAAGCATGATCGTCTTTTTTTCACGGTTTACACGGGATGATCTCCCGCTCTGAGACGCGATCTGCACCTGTCCCGAGTGATCTGCCGTGTCGGTTGTAGAATGTTGTCGGAAAGCCATCGTCTGATATGAGGCAGTTAATTTCCAGTTCTGATATCGAGTGCAGGCAGTATCTACCTTGCATCAAGTGGGGAGCGTTAAACCTACAATACTACTAGTATTTTGCTACGTATAAGCGACTTGGTGGTCTGCTGCATTCGATCGACTGTGGTTGATGCTCATGATTCCAGGTAGCCGCACATATATATATATATTTTTCTCGCCTCTGCTACTACTCATCATTTTAGCGCTGGTTTTCCTACAAGCGAAAACTCACCTGATCGTGATGAGAATAGTTGAAAGGGAATATCATAATACTCTTAATGATATGGTGAATATATTTTTACAAAAACTGGAGAGTCGGGCATAGACTCCCTATGCCCTGCGAGATCATTGCTAGCGTGAAGTACGGGTCAGCTAGAAAACATCAGATGTTCAATGCATGTAAACCACTGTTAGCATATCTTACTCAATTTCTGCACTACTATGTGGTCGTGTGCACTTATGAGTTTACCCAATGCAGGACCGCACATTATTACCTGACAAGTCAAGTCTTCTTGCTCTAAGCTATCATGGGAAGGATCTAGGATCACCAAAAGAGACTGAGGAAGTTTCTATGGTGCAACGAGTTATCCCATGACAAGAAGTGTCATATAATGCATTCTTCCGATGATTTGGCAACCTTGTGGACTGACCAAGTGTAAGCCCGCCTATCCTGAAAACCTATACAGAACGAACTGCGACGGACTTCTAAGGCTACAATGCAACTACTTCGCCTACAGGCAATTTTAAAGATTTCCATACTATGGAATCATCTTCTAAGAGCATCTTCGAAATTGTCTCTGTCTTCGATGCAAGTTGTGGTGTCAAGAGAAACTCGTGCGCTCAACGGTAACAGGAAGGTCAGCCGAGGAACAAGTTGCACTTGGAAAATAAGACAGATTGCACCATGCCATATGTCAAATTCCCAACAGCAGTCTCAAGACAGCAAGCCCCCAGGGATTGAGGATGCTGACATAGAACAATCTAAGACAGCTGGAGAGAGCTAATTGCTCAAGGATACGACGAACTCCTGACAAGGAAAAGGAGTCAGATAAGAAGATGTTGGGAGTGATTCATGCCCCATAAGATGGAGTAGGGAGATATTACCTCAATGCGTTCCCATGATTCATTCGGTCTTGGGATAATCACGCAAACGATGTCCACGTTTATTGGAAGGCGGAGGATGTTAGTGGAGGAGACATTAATTAACCATGCTGGTGGATGTTAAACTAGACTAGGAATAAGCATAGATTATATGATAGATTAAGGAGGTAAAATTTCGGGTGTGACCGTCGGATCCGGGAGGTTGTGGCAGAGAGACAATCCCGTTGTGGACTTGCCATGCCGAATGTTTTGTTGTTCCTGTTTGTTTGGCCGGCGACTCGGCCCGGTCAGCAGAGGAGATTCATCATCTGTGATTTCTCAGCATAAGTCAATATCGACATCATCATCGTGAATTGGAATTAATCAATCATTAATCAAACAAGAATTAAAACCAAAATTAACCGGTTGTCGGACAAGAGCCGGTGGGATTTCCGAGCAAACCGAGCAAAAACATCAAAAAAGTCACGGGCGGGGAAATGTCTGATTGGGGGAAAAAAGATAAATGGGAAAGTTGGATGCGGGAAAAGCAATGATCTGCCGTCTTGGCGGCCTTGGCGCCCCATGTCCCGCTCGGCGGACCAATCACCACTGCACCTGCCCTGAATGCCGCGTGTTAGTGCAAGGGCTTAGGGCTACTCGGAGGAGCCCGTCGCAGCAGTGGAGGAGATACCAAGGTGGGAAACAACAAGAGAGGACCGTAGAACATCGCGATCATCCCGAACATAGCTACACTGAGCATAGCACCATCACACCGGCCGGTTCAGAGGTCGAACACCCACTCAACACTCTACCGTTTCTGCAACGTCCGGGCGAACGGGTCCCCATGTGTCTCTCAGACCGCGTCCGTATCAGGTTGGACCTCCTCCAAAGTCGCGACGAAACAGAATACGAGGCTGAAAGAGACAACACGCTAATCAGTGGATTGCTGGTTGAGCCGCGTCATACTGTCCCGGTCAAGTCCCAACAGGAGAGGTCCGTCCCCTGTCACTCCCCCGCCACGATGAACTAGTAGTCTAATTCCTACAAAGTGCATCAGGGGAGTCAGCCATGGGAACAAAGTTCGATGCAATCGGACTTAATTAGTCTCCACATCGAGCTGGGCGTGAAACTGATGGACACTCCGCTATCTACTCGAAACCATATCTAATTAAGCAGTCGCGGCTCCACTTCTTCTCTGGGCTTCCTCCGTGCCGCTCGGACAGCTCACTGGACGTTCCCAGTGGAGTCGTTTCACAGGATCCCCTCAACGCTGACGATCGCATTCCCAAATCATCCACCAGCTCTCTCGAGCAGACCAGGGCAGTGAGGTGATCGGCGGTGGCCTCACAACATTGCCGTCGCCGGGACCCAGATGTTTATTCTCCTTCCCTGTCGACCCAATGGCCCACACCCCATCCACCGTCATAACGCCGATATTGGTCGAGATTGCGCTGGAGTCACAGAGGGAGTCTCCGGTATACCCACTGGCTCCGTAAATCTCCATCAGGAGAAGTGTTCCAAACTTCCATGAGCCATGGCATCGAAGGACCAACAGTGCTCTATATAAGGGACGAGCCCGTCGACCGTCTCAGATCCTTTCCTCTCTGGCTCAACACACACAGCTTTGTCATTCTTTCTCTTATTCTCTCTTTTGTTCTCAATTGTTCTAACTCTTTGTCACTCTTTCTACTTGCAAAACTTCCAGGATGAAGTACGCTGCTGCTCTTACGGCTATTGCCGCCCTCGCTGCCCGCGCCGCTGCTGTCGGTGTCTCCGGCACTCCCGAGGGTTTCGCTTCCTCCGCCACTGGTGGTGGTGATGCCACTGCCGTCTACCCTACCACCACCGATGAGCTGGTCTCTTACCTCGGTGACGACGAGGCCCGTGTCATTGTCCTGACCAAGACGTGAGTTTCCCTATCCACAGCAGAGAACGAATCGATCCCCGGCTGACCAGTGTACGCATTTGCTAGTTTCGACTTCACTGACACCGAGGGTACCACCACCACCACCGGCTGTGCTCCCTGGGGTACTGCCTCCGGCTGCCAGCTGGCGATCAACAAGGACGACTGGTGCACCAACTACGAGCCCGATGCTCCCACCACCACTGTTACCTAGTAAGTTGCTCTTCGAGTTCTATTCGACCATGAGGGAAGAGAAGATGTTAACAGAAGGATAGCTACACTGCTGGTGAACTCGGTATCACCGTCAACTCCAACAAGTCCCTGATCGGTGAGGGTACTAGCGGTGTCATCAAGGGCCGTGGTCTCCGCATGGTCAGCGGTGTCTCCAACATCATCATCCAGTACGCATTGTCCAGGAATATATCGATTTGTCGCATCGCAAACTAACCATGGGAACCCCACAGGAACATTGCTGTCACCGACATCAACCCCGAGTACGTCTGGGGTGGTGACGCCATCACTCTCGACGACGCTGACTTGGTCTGGATCGACCACGTTACTGTATGTCTCATCCCGTCCAGAACTTCCTCCTTATGAAAACTAACGAATGCTTCAGACTGCCCGCATCGGTCGCCAGCACTACGTCCTCGGTACCGAGGCCGACAACCGTGTCTCCATCACCAACAACTACATCGACGGCGAGTCTGACTACTCTGCTACTTGCGACGGTCACCACTACTGGAACGTGTACCTCGACGGCGCTAGCGACAAGGTCACCTTCAAGGGCAACTACCTGTACAAGACTTCCGGCCGTGCCCCCAAGGTCCAGGACAACACCTACCTCCACATCCTCAACAACTACTGGGAGAACAACTCGGGCCACGCTTTCGAGATCGGCTCTGGTGGCTACGTCCTCGCTGAGGGTAACTACTTCTCCAACGTCGACACCGTCCTCGAGACCGACACCTTCGAGGGTGCTCTCTTCTCCTCTGACAGCGCCTCCTCCACCTGCGAGTCCTACATTGGCCGCTCCTGCGTTGCCAACGTCAACGGCGGTGACCTCACCGGCACCTCCACCACCGTCCTCTCCAACCTCAGCAGCGACACCCTCCCCTCTGCTGATGCTGCCAGCACCAGCCCCGCCTCCAGCGCTGGTCAGGGTAACCTGTAAGCGGTCTCGCTCCGTCGGACCTTTACTGCAGATTGCTTCGGTGATGTTGTCGAGTTTGATGATATCAGACTAGACGAGTTGTTCCTGCTGTTGTACAGCGGAAATGTGTGTTAGCATAGATTCTATCTTAGCCTAATCAATAATTCTAAGATGGACTTGATCCATAGTAATGCTCCATTCGATTGTGACTGAGTAGTTTTCGATGCAAAAGTCCGCCCCTAACATAGTATCATGACTGCTCTTAGATCTTCAATGTTCTAGGCCATTAGCAATTCCTGCCTTAGGCCTCAACGTTGTGGAGCGAAATTACTGCCTGAGGCCGAAGTATGTTTTTTCCCAAGGCAACAATGGGCATGACGAGACGTTCACAATGAGTAGTCTGAGGTAATGGTGGGATTAATATACACATGATTGACAACACACTCTTCATGTCCCTCCCGTAAGGTTTATGAGATGAGTCTTGTCGTAGCTAGTAGTTCCTTTTCTGCTCGCTATCACCGTACATCGAGCTAGCGGGGATGTTTGGCGCTACAGCCAGGCCATATAACCTCTTGAGGGGTAACTAGCTCATACACTTCGACGATGCTGGAAGCCCAAGACAACCCCCCTGACTCATCCTACATGACTCACGTCAAAAAATTAATGATATGGGCCTATGCCATTCCACCACATCATGAATCCGCCACCTCCCAATCTCACTCATGACGATTATAACATCGCCTTCATCTGCCCAACGGGCATCGAGCTAGCTGCTGTCGAGGGAATGATGGACGAAATCCACCCAGCCCTTCTTTCCACCATCGACAAAAACAGCTATACCTATGGCCGCATAGGCGCACACAATATAGTAGTGGCAGTACTTCCAGAAAGGCGCAACAATCAAGGCGCATCTGTCGCAACACAACTCAACAACGACTTCCGATCTCTCCGATTTAGCCTATTGACCGAGACTGGAGGCGGGATCCCAGACCATGCCAACGATAGAGATATTCGCCTTGGCGATGTGGTGGTCAGCAAGCCGACTGAAACATTCGGAGGCGTAGTGCAACTTGATCGCGGCAAGTCTCATGCTCATGGTCGATTCGAGCGAACGGGGATACAGCAGAGACCGCCGGATATTCTTCTGTCTACAGTGCAAAGATTAGACGCTCTCCATATGCGCGTTGATACTCGTATTCCGGTCTTCATTGACGAAATGCTCGCGAGGTATCCGAAGATGAAGAAAACTTATGTTCATCAGGGAGGTGAAAACGACCTGCTGTTCCGGACTGAATACGATCATGGCGATGGCAAACATTGTGGGCACTGCGATATGAACCAGGTCATTGAACGTGTACCACGGGATGACTCGATTCCAGTGATTCACCACGGAACGATTGGGTCGTCGAAAACCCTTCTCAGAAACAGTGTGAGAAGAGAGATCCTGAGAGACGACTTCGATATTCTATGCGTTGAGACCGAAGCAGCGACTCTGATGAACGAGATCCCTTGTCTGGCTGTCTGTGGCATCAGTGACTATGCAGATTCACATAGTAACGTGAAATGGCAGCCTTATGCTGCCGCTACAGCCGCTGCGTATGCGAAGGAGTTGCTTTCCCTGATTCCTCCCTTGAAGAAGCCTGCGAAAGATAATGTAAAAGTGGCGTCGTTTGCACCGAGACAACAAGCTCCCGCTATTCGAACGTCTACCATGGGAAAGTTGATTCATGGGCCGGTCGCTGGTGATTTGATAGCAGGGAGCAAGCTTTTTAGCGATGGGGTCTATGATAATGGCAGAATGGGGCGGTGGGTATATGATTGATGATCGTGTCTGTCAGAGTTTGTCAGTGATTATAATGACATGTTTTGTTGAGTACCTGATCAGGCGAAGGAGGTTGATAGATCAATGATTTGCGAGGGAGTGAAGTATCAGATACTCCACCTACATATTTGCATTAGTGTACGCAACACATTGTAAGTTGTATTTCAGTGACAACAGGAAGAAGCTTCGTCAGTGCAATATGATCGATCATATATTATATTTCTTAAATTTATATTACGACATGCCCTTCATGCTCCTGAATGCGGGCGAGTCGTGCCATAGACAGGGCAAATCTTACACTCCAGCCCATCCCTACACATTGTGGAGAGTCCAGCAACACCAACTGTATCGTGATACCGATGCTGAAATCCCTGCTTCATGCCTATCGAGCGTCTACACCGGGATCACTAATAAGGTCGATGCTCGTCCCATCTCGGGACAACGACGCTGTAGAGATCGACAGTATCTCTGGCTTGGATAATATGACAGAGCATGTTAAGTAGATATTTCACAGACATCATGGCATCCAGGGCAAGAAATTTGGTGATAGATTCTAACTATCGTATCGTCATAATAACCCATAATTATTTCCAACTGGGGGCGTTTTCACTTAATGGCTCCACAATTTCTTATGCCTCCCTACATATGTATGTATACTCGATTAAGGCGAAGATAGCAACATGCACACTACGTCGACCGCCGTTGCGGAGCCCAAATATCCTTTTGCTTCAGGGATTCGAGGAGTTGGTCCACCCCCTGTTGGTTCTTGCTCGGAATGGAGGCATCTCCAGCCACCCTAGCAGGACCTGGGTCATTCAGAATCTCAACGCGTCGCGTTGAGTTGCGAACAACTTCTAAAATCGTTCCTCCCCCAACATCGTTATCTTCCACACATCTTAGCATGGCGGATGCGACTTCTTCAGGCGTTGCCCATCCGTCTTTCTCCTCGTCGATAAGCATCATTTTTTCCTGGTTCTCGACCCACAGTGGGGTACGTATAAGACCGGGGGCCACTGCATTCACACGAACGCCGATTGCCTGCTCGAGGGGGGCCAAACACCGCACAAAGCCGGTAATGGCGGCCTTTGAAGCGCCATACATGGGACACACAACGTTTGGCAGTTGACCTGCCACGGAGGAGATGTGAATAACGCGTCGGGGATTCTGCGGGGAGACGGGAGCTACGTTGGGGCTTGTGGGATGCAGCCAGTGCGACAAGGCCAGTTGGGTAGTTCGGATGGGATGCGTGACGTTGATGTCCAGGAGCGCGTATCGGTCGCTGTCCTCTTTATCTTTGCTTACTGCGGATCCGGGTGGCTGCCAGAAATTCGACCACGGGGGCTCGTAGACACCCGCACCAGGGCAGAGGATATGAAACTCTTCAAATAAGGACAAGGTCAAGTCGAACATGCGTTTCAAGTCGGCCCAAGAGGTGACGTCTGTACGAATGAAAACTGCTCGCGGGGAGGAGTCGGCGGCCTCATACTTGGCGATGAGTTGCTCTGCTTCCGGTCGCAGAGCGATGTCGGCTACCACAACATTGCAATTCCTGGATAGCAGAAGGGATGCGAATGATAGATTGATCCCTGTCACCATCAGAAGAGTGTTCCGGCAAAAGGATGAAGTGGAAACCAACCCGAGCCAGCGCCCGTGACGATGGCCGTCTTCCCTTCCACCGAGAAGGGTATGATATCTTCCGTAGAGGCTGTCATTGTTCCGACTACAGCTGTAACAGCGCAGAATTCCCCGAGTTGCTTGACTATCCCTCAGTTCCAGTCGAAGCTGGGGACTAAATAGCTATTTTCCTCTGAGTGCCCATGGGAGCGGGGAGGGGGGTTGCCGTGTGTGATGCGAGATATGTTGCCAGCGTGCGGGGAACGAGCAAATCACAACATGCTGGAGACGATCGGGCTTGATCCGACCATCTCGGACCAGTTTCCGCGGTTAATTCAAGTCGTTGAGTCGCTGAGAGCAAGTCGTGAGAAACAAGCAGACAGGGACCCATTGGGTGGACCGTTCCAAGGAACTATGGATGGGTGCGGCGGGTTGGCATGCAGGAGAATCCGACCGGTCGCGATCCACCGATCTGTCAGGCAGTGATCTCATGACAGCCGGGTGAGAAGCTTGATGGCTTTAGAATGCAGACGATCGGCCATTATGAGGGCTGGATCAGGGGAATTGGGATGAATTGAATGTGTGAATGTTTGGGATTGCACTGGAGAGACAAGAGGATGAAGAAGCAGTGGGAGTCTTGGCAAGGGGGCAGTGCTGTTGCTTAAAAAGAGACTCAGCCACACTCCCCAGTCATGCTTTTTCCCACCCCTTCATAAAGCGAGGGAGACTTCCCCATCTTGTATCTGGAATATAGCCCTTCTTCATCTTTGACATATGAAATCATACTCAGAAAGACCCTGGGTGGTTCAATGCACGTCAACGTGATCATCCGATGTACTAAGTAAGTAAGTAGCAAGTAAATACTCAAAATGCTGACTGATATGTGTCTCTGGTGATTCACGGATCCAGTCCCAAACTCCTTCCCAATGATCATCATTATCATCATGTACTCATTGACCAAGATAGCAGACCACGGAGAAGAAAAAGAAATCACTGTCATGACACTCCCAACGCCTGACTGATCGCACATCTTTACTGGGAATGCCGCATGTGTATCCCCGTCGTGCGATCCGCCGCCAACACTCGATACACGCGCAGCAGATCCTCCATTGACGCTTGCGTGTCTGGGTGTGTTTTCCCTAGCACCTTCTCCCGGCCACGAACGGCTTGCTCCACGAGCGTCTCGGCCTCGTCCCACCGGCCTTGGGACTGGTAGATGGCCCCCAGGTTGGCCATGGTCGTCAACGTGTGGGGATGGAGTGCTCCGAGATTCTTCTGCATCAGACGCAGCGCCTGCGCGGTCAACGCTTCGGCGCTACCTGTCTTTCCTTGACCCTGGTACGTCAAGGCGAGATCCGCCATGGCAGTCAGGGTTAATGGATTCTGCTCACCCAGGCGTGACTTCATCACAGCCACCGCTCGTGCCCCAAGACTGGCGGCCTCCTCCATCCGTTCCTGCCCCCGGTAGGTGGACGCCAAGTTGATCATCGACATCAGAGTCTGCGGATGCTGCTCGCCTAGTTTGATCTTGCTTATCTCTACGACCTGCGTCTCCAGATGTTCTGCCTCCTCCAACCGCCCCTGGTCCCGGTACATCGTGGCAAGGTTCGCCATGGATGTCAGCGTCAAGGGGTGCTGGGTCCCGAGTCGCTTGATACGGATGTCCATCACTTCCGACTCCAACTTCAACGCCTCCTCCAATTTACCCTGCTCGCGATAAGTGGCTGCTAGGTTGGACTTCCACATCAAGGTCGACCCATGGTGCTCACCCATCGCAAGTGTACATTGTTCCACCACCCTCTTCTCCAGTCGTTCCGCGTCATCATATCGCCCCATGTGAGTGTAGGTGTTGGCCAGATTGCCCATGGACGTGAGGGTGGACTGGTTATCCTGGCCGAATCGCCGGGTCTTGATCTGCAGCAGACGAACTTCCAGTGCCTCAGATTGTCGCCAATGCCCCTCCCTGCGATATGCGGTAGCCAAGTTGGACATGGAGGCCATCGTGTGGGGGTGGTCCTCTCCCAAGACCTTGCGACGTGCCTCTGTGACCTGGAGACCCAGATCGATCGCTTCTGCCCAACGGCCCTGACCACAATACCCGGAAACCAGATTGTGGACGGCGGCCATGGTGATGGGGTCGTTGGGGCCTAGCTGCGCCCGTCGGGCATCGACCACAATCGTTCCGACATCTACGGCAGAGTTCCACTGACCCCGTTCAAGGAAATTCAGGACTAGCGCCCCAAAGCGCTTCAGCGCGACGCCGGGGTCATTCCTATTCTCACTGGAGACCTGCTCCACCACCGTCTCTAGCTCGGCAGCTGCATCAGCATGTCCTTGCTTCCGATACCGTTTCGACAGCGCCCTGAACGCCCTCAGATACGAAGGGGAAAGCGAAACATCCATCGATGTGCGGAGAGCGGACTTTCCGCGGATCCCCCAAAACCTTGACAGGAGCTCCAGTAACAATGCGTGGGGATGCTGGGGGATGGATAGTTCTTCGATCGCCGGGTGGACGGGTGTGGAAAGGTGGAAAGGAGGAACTTAAAACCGACGGGCTGCGATTAATTAATAATCCGAGGTGTGAGGAGATAACGGCCAACGATCGTGTTCAAAAGAGGAGAAGGGAAGAGGGGAGAGGTTTTGGCAGTCGCGAAGACGCTCGGACGATAGACGCGAATGGAGGGAGCGAAGCGGTGACAAGCTGAAGCGCATCAAGAGCCGCTCACGGGAACTGACAGATAGGGAGAGACTTGCGGGCAAGTTCAGGGAGATGACGGGATGACGACGAGCGGACAAGCAGATGCAGGATGGAGAGTCTCAAAGTCAAAGCATGACCAGATTCAATTGCTGCCGCCAAGCCGCTAGGGCGTTGGAAAGGCTGGAGGATCCCATCCTCTTTCTCCGAGTCAGTTCTTTCGTGCGTGTCGGGGGAGAGGGGGGTGTTGTTGCGTTCCAATTACTTGCCCCGAGGTTTCCGGTTATCAGTCAGGCTCATTCTTTGATTGGTAGTTTTCCAAAGGGCCCCGTTGGAAGCAGTGGACTGGCAATCAAATTCAGTGGAGATTGCACCAGTTGGACGCGATGGCTTGGGAACTGGGAAGGGCTTCTTTTCCCTTTTCAGCCCTGTCGGGCCAGAAATAGAAAAGTCACGGAAAATGACAGCCGCGATTACCATACCGTCTCGAACACCTCCCATACCGTCTCATACGGTATTGTTCCCGTCGGTTCAGCTTCAGGTTCTGTCTGATGCTGATCCGGATTTCCACTCATCTCAGCCTCTCCCCTTCTCTCCTCTCTCTGTGTCTCTGTCTTTTTCTCTCTCTTTCCCTCTTTCTCTTCCGTTTCACTGCCCACCGCTCTCACGGGGCCTCGCCATCTCTTCCCTGCTCTGCGACATCCATTCCCCCCTTAACCCACGTCATCTTCTCCGTCACCGTCGGACTGGAGCCATGATCGTCGGGATTTAAAATTGGTCAACTCTCGTCGACGGAAGCCCGCCTGCCACTTTGCGCCGTCAGCTGTCACCCTCATTGCTCTTCTTCGTCCCTGGTGGTCTCGCCCCTCCCTCTTCGTCCCACCTGTCACCATGTCTCGGCCAGAGTTCAATGATTCCCCCTTGCCGAAAGACTCCCACCAGTACGATCCGGTCATGCAGTCGGAGCCCGAGCCGGACTCGCCCGTCATTTCCTCCTCTCCCATCCGCCATCGTACCCTCCGGCAGAGGATATCTGCCGCCGTCGCCAAATCTGGCTCCAAACCGTTACTATGCTTTCTGCCTCTAGGTCTTGTGGCGGACGCGCTACACTGGAACCCCGTCCTGGTGTCCACCTACAACTTCCTCGCCGTGATTCCCCTCTCCGTCATAGTTTCAGATTGCTCCGATGAGCTGTCAGACTCCCTAGGCCAGCTCATGGGGGGCTTGATCAATGCAACCTTTGGTAACTGTGTCGAGCTGTCGGTAAGTCTCAAAACCTCTGGACGCTAGCGATGGGATCTAATCTCATGACTATAATTTTCCTAGACCGGCATCTTGGCCCTCATTCGTGGCGAAATATACTTTGCGCAGTCTGTCATGATCGGGAGCATTCTGTCCGATCTCCTTCTCATTCTTGGTTGCTGTCTCGTCGCCGCCTCATACAACACCTACATCCTCCATTTCAACAAACCTGTCACCGGCGCGCTCGCCTCATTGATGGTCGTCACCTCGGTCGGACTGATTCTGCCTTCAGTTCTGTATTCCACTTTCCCTTTCGACCTTGGGGACCAGATCGTAGCGTTTTCACGTGGCACATCTGCCGTTCTATTGGCGCTCTATGGTGGGTATCTATATTTCCAGCTCGGTACCCATAGCCATCTCTTCCTCCAAGGGGAGACCGAGAGCAACTCGTCGCGGGAGTCTCAGCGCAGCATGAACTGGCTCACGACAAGTCTGGTTCTGTCTTCGCTAGCCATAGTTGTCTGCACGAAGAACATCATGGACAGCATCCCCGCAACCGCTGCAACCCTAAACATCTCGAAGACGTTCATTGCGACCATTCTCATTCCCATAATCAGCAACAGTTGTGAAGGGGCAGTGGTCATTACTGCCTGTGGTGGTGGCGGCGATGTCAACTTCGCCATCAGTATGATCGTGAGCAGTATCCTACAGATTGGATTGTTTGCCATCCCCTTCCTAGTCATGCTCGGTTGGGTCATAGGTACACCGATGACGCTATATTTCGAAACCTTCCACACCGTGGTTCTCTTCTTCTCCGTGCTGCTGGTCAATTGCATCCTCCAGGATGGGAAGTATACCTACATTCATGGGAGCATGTTGGTCGCCATGTACGTTCTTCCGGTAAAATCTTGCGTTGTTTTTCATATACTAACAGTGATGACAGGTATGCGATTTTGACGCTTGCTTTCTACGTTCGGTAGACGACTGCCTTAACATCATAATCTTATCATCTGCGTAGTTGGATTTGCTGTTTTATCTTGGAGCACGGGCTTTCAGACATATGGGCCAGAGTTATATATACTATACACATACATATACCACGTTGATAATGAATACTAGGACTCAATATCATGTGTTTACGACCGCGACATCCTTGATGGTGCTCACGCTGGGACACACATAAAATGCCACTCCCGTGATGATGTACCTATGGTTTCGTTAAAAAATGGTATGAATATGGTCGTTGTATGTGTAGGATATACTCACGTTCCACAGAGCATGAGGCCGTCAAAATAGTTTGCCCGGCCTTCGTGAATCACGTGGCTCATGACCATGGCGGCGAGGAACAGCATGGTCGCCTCGAAATTATCCATCTGCAGAGTCACCGATTGACCCAGGGACCAGCCCATGAGGACCAGAGTTGGCGTGACCAACAGGGTGAGGCGCAGAACGCTGTTCAAGATGTTTCGGACGGCCACCTCCACATGGCCCTGGCGCGAGATGACCACAATGGTCAGATACTTGGACACGTTCCCCACCAGCGGCACCCAGACCAAAATGGGGAAGCTGGTACCAGTTCCCCGCTCTAGCGCAGCATTGACACTGTTCACAATGTGTACAACACACCCCGTCAAGCAGGCTACTGCGATAAGAAGAGCAACGCCAGCTGATTGCGGTGTGAACATGACCGGTTCATGGTTCATTTGCATTCTATCATCGTCTGCGCGGTTTTCGCTGCTGGCATCGCTCAAGTGCGGCTCGGCTGCCCCCTCGGCAATGCGAAACAATGCAGCATGAGACTTGAGTTGGAAAAGGAGGAAGACACCAAATAAACCCAGCAGGATGAGAGCGATCCCATACGAAACCATTTGTACCTCATGGCTGGTCACCACAGCGTTAATGGAGAGGGTGTCCAAGGACGGAAACGTGACCATGACACCAGGAAGGACCAAGGAGATGCATACCATCATCATCAACGATGACATGATGCTAGTCAAGGTGCGATCGAAGTGTAGATGTTCCTTGTCGTAGCCAGATATTAGGAAACAGCCACCAAGCACCTATGATCTGATAGTCAACGAACTTGATCCAACTTGCGGAACGTAGAAAGCTAAACGCCTACCAGGAGAGAATAGCACAGGATACTGCCAACCACCACTGAGTGGAAGATACGGCCTTGACCCATGTGCGCTGAGACAAGGCCTACCATCAGTTCCACCGAGTTACCCAGGGTGGATTTGAGAATTTCGTGAAGAAACGGCCCAAGGGCATGGGACAGCTCGGTGATAGCAATCGTGATGATGGCCATCAGCGGCACCAAGGCGACCAGGTTCAACCAGAACACCAGCTGTCTTGGCCATCCCAATAGGCCGGAGAGAAGTCCCAGGAGGACGAATCCAGCAAGAGCTTTCAAGACGGGGTGACTACCGATCCTCATAATGGCCAGGTGGAAGGGACTGGTGCGCCCGTGGAGGGGCGCGGTCGGCGAAGATGCGCGCTCAGAGGGAGGCGGCGTAGGAGGATCAGATTCTGCCGATATGCCAGAGGGGCCCTCCATGGTTGAAGAATAGTGGTGGCGGTGCCTCACAGTAGGCATTTCAAAAGAGAGAGGGATGTTACTCACGGGTTGAGATAGATCAATAGGCTTTTACTTCTTCTGAGGAAGAGGCGGCGCTTCAGAGGCTCTTTTTGGTTCAGCTGATCGGATGGATCTGAAAGTTAGTAGCTTAACCCGTCTAACCAGCTTACGGGACCTGGCTGTATCCGCGGTAAGGAGTTACGGTACCGTTCTCCCCGAGCCCGAACCAAGCGCTATCCTGGGCAAGCGGCCCCCTCAGCCTTACAGGGCTGGGTGGCATTTTCCCATTGGCTGCCACCCCCACCTCTCCGTCTGGCCGAGGGGGTATGGCGCCTAGGCACCTCCATTCTGGCCCAATGGACGCTGGGGACTTCCGTCTGGCCCCACCTACCTGCCCGCCCAGTGCGCTCTTTTTGTGTAAACAACCGTATCGGTCACACCTGACACTGTTCGAACCGTACCTGACGGTATTCGCCAAACGGCCCCGCGCGCCTTACAACTTCGGGGAGACGCTGGCAGGAGATAAGTCCGAGCCAACCTACCTTCTCTGAGAGATGCTCAGCTTCTTTATGGAACTTTCCTCGTCCACCATTTCATAATGACCCTCTTCAAGAATGCCCAGGAATCGGGTACACCCTCTCTCCTCGCAAGCGTCCGGCATACGGTCGAGGTGACTTTTCTTTCCAGCTACACCAATGTGCTGTTAATCTTCGTATTCTTGGGAATACTCTCCGGCTCCCAAGAATGGAACCCCTCCGCCGTGTTTATCCTGAATTTCCTAGCCATCTTCCCGCTGGCCTCGTTGTTGTCCTTTGCGACCGAGGAATTGGCCAAAAGCGTCGGCCAAACGGTAGGAGGCCTGATCAATGCGTCTTTTGGCAATGCCATCGAAATGATCGTAAGGCATATCCCTAATCCATCGCATATGGTACTAGCTAAATATAGCATCCAGGTTGGAATCACGGCTGTGAGCCAAGGCGAGATCCATATGGTGCAGTCTTCGATGGTTGGCTCGATCCTGTCTGGCACGCTGCTGGTATGCCACGCATTACTGCTATGCTCCTACTAAAAGTTCTGACTGTCTTCGCCTAGGTTCTGGGATGCTGCTTCTTTGCCGGCGGCTACGATAAGGAGACAATCCACTTCAATGTCGATGTGACGGGGATCATGTCGTCCTTGATGATTGTATCCTCGTCCGCGCTCATAATCCCATCAACCTTGTATTCCACATCTCTTTATGCCTCGCCTGGTGGAGACGAGTATATCCTCCACCTGTCACATATCACCGCTGCCTTGCTATTGCTCTTCTATTTTGTCTATCTTTACTTCCAGCTCAGCAGTCACTCTCATCTCTTCACTAGCACCGAAGAGGAAGATGAGGAGGAGGAGCGCCAGCTGGGACCCTTGGCAGCTAGCATCATCCTGATTGCCGCTACGTTGGGAGTGACTGTCTGTTCCGACTACCTCGTAGAAGGGGTCGATGGCTTTGTCGAAGCCTATGGGGTGAGCCGGGCTTTCTTAGGCCTGATCGTCGTGCCGATTGTGGGCAACGCTGGCGAGTTTGCGACTACCGTGAAAGCAGCCAAGGAAGGAAAGGTCGATCTGGCCATTGGTGTGATTGTTGGCAGCACGCTTCAAATCGCACTCTTCGTCACACCGTTCTTGGTACTGTATGGATGGGCTCTGGGTCAGCCGATGTCCTTGCGCTTCAACTCATTTGAGACCGCCTGTTTCTCGCTGGCGGTGGTGGTGATGAATTGTCTAATTCGGGAGGGTCGGTCGAATTACTTCGCAGGTGTCTTGTTGTGTGGAACGTGAGTTTCCCTGTGCTTCTCTTTCCGAAGCAAGACCTTTCTCTAATCTATGTATAGTTATCTGATCATTGCGATCGCTTTCTATGTCCACCCAGATATTGTCGTTCCTGGGGAGTAAGTACCCTGACATCAGGTATGGTATTGGAGTAGCCCGTCTATACAGGGAGATGACTTGTCAGGGGACGTCCATCAATATTCTGATATAGAGTTCATATACCAATACACCGTCTCTCAATGCGATCATTATGTTCGACATGTTGGATACTTCTAATGCCTTAAGGACGGAAATCCGACGGGCAAAAGATGCTGCCGTGTAAATTAGGCAAAAGTTACAGGCCAGCCAAGCGGGGAGGCCGAAGATTACCGGCGGGGGTTACGCGGCTGCCTTTTGGCCCGTATCATCAATACCAACCAATACGAGGGATTTAGGGAGTGTCTTTGCACCGCCCCAAAATAGAAAATCAAGCAGCATTAATCAGTTTAGTTGGAGAGATCTCACTCTCTCCATCTCCTAACTCCTTGGTCTGCCCTGAGTCCATCTCCTTCATCCTCACTTTGCCCCGGGAAAGCAATTTAACTCCTTATTTCCTGACTATCTTGAATCTAGCACTTGTCTTTATCGTGTAATCTCTTCATTTCCCGCCGGTCGGACCCGTGCGCAATGACAGTAACGACCATCTGCTTGGTCTAATTCATTCGCCAAACGCCCACGGTAGCATGAACTCCCTGTCACGGTCATGAAGGAGGCAGGTAATCCATGATCACAAATCCCATATGCATTAGTGACCCACCCCAGACCCTAGCCAGCTATAACTATAGAGCCAATCGGTGACTAACATGATCGCAGAGCCTGAGCGAGAAGCCTGTCATCGCCCATGGACCACTGGTTCGGGGCGAGCCCAGCGCATTTGAGTTTTCGGCTGAGCAGTTGAGCGGACTCATCGAGTCAAGAAGCCTGGATACCTTCTACGCCTTTGGTGGCCTCCGCGGAATAGAAAGGGGTCTGCGAACCGATCGAAATACCGGATTAAGCGTGGACGAGTCGAGCGTCAGGAACCATGAACCATCGGCCACAACCTCGTCCGTCGACAAACCTTCCCACCAACCCCATCATCGCCATCTCCACCTCCACCATCACCATGGCACCGAACAATTTGCAGACCGACGCGCAGTCTTCGGTAGCAACCACCTCCCCGTTCCCAAGTCACCCACGATTCTGCAGTTGATATGGGCGGCATACAATGACCACGTCCTCTTTCTCCTGACAGGAGCGGCAATTATCTCGCTGGCCCTAGGCCTATATCAAACATTCGGAACCAAGCATTCGAGCTCAAACCCGCCTGTCGAATGGGTAGAAGGGGTAGCCATCATCGTTGCTATCATCGTTATCGTCCTGGTGGGCGCAGGCAATGATTTCCAGAAAGAGCTGCAATTCCAAAAGTTGAACAAGAAGAAACAAGATCGCCTTGTGAGGGTAATCCGCTCCGGTCGGCCACAGGAGGTACCTATTAACGATTTGGTGGTTGGGGATGTCGTACACATGGAGCCAGGAGATGTCATACCGGCCGATGGGATCCTGATTCGCGGCCACCACATTCGATGCGATGAATCAGCTGCGACCGGTGAGTCAGATTTGCTGTTGAAACAGTCTGGTGATGAGGTCGCAGATGCGATCGCGGATTGCCGTGATATTAAATACCTTGACCCGTTCGTGATCTCGGGGTCCAAGGTTGCAGAAGGTCTCGGCTCGTTCCTGGTAATAGCAACCGGCAACCATTCGAGTTATGGCAAGATCCTCCTAAGTCTCGAAGAAGACCCTGGCTTCACTCCGCTGCAGTCGCGACTAAACGTATTAGCGAAATATATCGCTAAATTTGGTGGCATTGCCGGTCTGGTATTGTTCGTCATCCTGTTCATCAAGTTCTTGGTTGGTCTGCGCCACTCGACGTCGTCCGCGACCGAAAAAGGCCAGGACTTCTTGGAAGTTTTCATCATTGCGCTGACAGTGGTTGTCATTGCTGTGCCTGAAGGACTTCCATTAACCGTGACGCTTTCTCTTGCCTTTGCCACCACCAGGATGCTGAAGGACAACAACTTAGTGCGACAGTTGCGCGCCTGTGAGATCATGGGCAATGCTACCGACATTTGCTCGGATAAGACTGGGACCCTGACCCAAAATAAGATGACCGTGGTCGCAGGTATTATTGGCACCGAAGAGTTCTCGGACCTGGAACCACGGACGGACGCCCCTTCGCGTGATGTTCCGACTACTGCTGCGTTGAAATCTCGCTTGCATAATTATGTGAAATCACTCATTGTTAATGCGGTTGCTTACAACACCACGGCGTTCGAGTCGATAGCGGATGGAAATGTCACCTTTGTTGGATCCAAGACCGAGGCTGCTTTGCTGTATTTCGCCCGAGACAACATGGGCTTGGGCCCATTAGAACTGACACGATCGGGTTATGAAGTGGTGGAGCTCATACCTTTCGATGCTACGCGCAAGTGCATGATCACCGTGGTCTGCTTGGATGATGTTTGTGGGTATAAGCTGTACAGGGCGTATATAAAAGGAGCGCCCGAGGTATTGATGGGGTGTTGTAGCAGGACGCTGGTGGAACCGACAAAAGGCGATTCCGTTACCGCATTGACTGCAAGTACCAAGGAAGCTATACGCCAGAAGGTAGGAGCCTACTCAAAGTGGTCGCTAAGGGCAATAGCGTTGTGCTACCGAGATTTCGAGGTGTGGCCCCCGAACCGAGCTGGAGAGATCCAGTCCGACACACTCGACCTCGAAGATATACTTAACAACCTGACTCTGATTGGAATTGCCGGTATCCGTGATCCTTTGCGGGAGGGGGCTCATGACGCCGTGGAGACTTGCCGTCGGGCGGGAGTGACGGTGCGCATGGTCACTGGAGATAATCTATTAACAGCGCAATCTATCGCCGAGGAATGCGCGATTGTCACCAACAACGAGGACATTGTTATGGAAGGAGAAGAATTCAGGCGCCTGTCAGAGGAGGAGCAACTAGAGATCGCACCTCGTCTCAAAGTTCTAGCGCGGTCTCAGCCAGAAGATAAACGTACGCTTGTGCGTCGACTGAAGCAGATTGGGGCAACGGTTGCCGTCACTGGAGATGGAACGAATGACGCTCCTGCACTCAAAGCAGCTGACGTTGGATTTTCCATGGGCAACTCGGGCACAGAAATTGCTCGCGAGGCTTCAGCGATTGTGTTAATGGATGATAACTTTGGCTCCATTGTGAAGGCGATCATGTGGGGCAGAGCCGTTAGCGATGCGGTTCAGAAGTTCTTGCAGGTAAGTCGTCGGATTGGATGATACTCTAGTCTGCGGGACACCATTTGACTGTGTGGTCTAGTTCCAAATCACCATTACCTTCACCTCTGTCGGACTGGCATTTGTCACCTCCGTGGCCAGCTCCAGCGAAACATCAGTGCTGACAGCCGTGCAACTGATGTGGGTAAACTTAATTCAGGATACCCTAGCAGCACTCGCGCTCGCGACCGATCCACCGTCTCCCAGAGTGTTGGACCGAACGCCCGACAAGAGAACAACTCCCTTGATAACAGTGCCAATGTGGAAGATGATAATCGGGCAGTCAATTTACCAGCTCGCCGTGACATTAGTGCTCCACTTTGCCGGCAACAGGATATTCTCATACACGACCACGCACGAACACTCCCAGCTACAAACAGCTGTATTCAACACATACGTTTGGATGCAGATATTCAATCTATACAAGTAAGATCCATTCCTCCACATGCACTGGTTGACGCAGTGCTAACTATTCTCAGCACCCGCGCCCTCGGCAACAACATCAATGTCTTCGAAGGCATCCACCGCAACTGGCTCTTCATCGGTGTCAACGTTATTATGATCGGCGGACAAATGATCATCATGTTCGTAGGCGGGCGCGCATTCTCCATCACTCGTCTCACCGGCGTGCAATGGGCCTACTCTGTCGTTCTGGGCGTCTTATCTCTTCTTATTGGGGTAATAGTGCGTTTCATCCCGGATAGCCTCGTTGAGCGATTATTTGCGGGCCTGGGGTTTATTATGGGTCCCTTGTGGCGGTTATTGAGGGTGAAAATTGAGTAAAGTGATTATTTATCTTTGGGTCTTTGCAGGACATGTATATATTGGATTTTCTTGCTGTTTGTCGTTAGTACTAGGTGGGTTTGGAAGGAATGGATTATTCTTCTCTTCTTTGGGGTCAATTTGTGCAGAAATTTCTGGACTCGCTTAAGGACTTCGACGCTGATGGATCTAGTATGATGAGAATAGTAATGAGGTTAGTGGATTGCGGGGACTCATGCTGATCCTGGAACCGTGTATTAGCAAACTGATGACATTTGGACATGATGCACGTATATATATATATATATATATATGTGGTATTTGAAGTAAGACTACTGACCAACCTTTCCCTCAACACTGTGTATAGTCCTAGTAAAATCATATATCTTAGTACTACTGTTGTCGAGTTGCAAAACAAAAATAACCTCAACGAAGAACACAACACAGAAACTATAGTCGCGTGTTTTGGTTTATGATTCGCCAGCTTGACGTGACGTGACGTCACTGTAAATAAACTATCACATGACCAGCACTACCGGCTCTCTGAACTAAATCCCAACACATGACTATTACACAACTAGTGAGGCAAAAGCACTGTTCTAGTGGTTGTATATGCCAATATATGTTCACTCTCCAGTCTTTCTTCCCAACCATGAATATATACCAGCAACATGAATCATAACAACGCTAACACGTGATTAATCTCGAAGACGTCTGATCAACAAATGTCTCCGACCCAGGCTCTAGATTGGCAAACAACTTGTCAAAAATCTCCTTGCCCCCTTCATCATGCACAAGTCCAATCCAAATGAATGAGGAGAGGATGGCCTGCATTCCCTCCCACGAGCGGACACGACAGCTTCCTAGGTAATACAGCAGCCAGTGCCTGAAATTCCGCCTGACAGCGGGTAAAAACACCACAAGACCACCGACAGTTAACAACCAAATCCAGAGTTGTGGAGAGACATCGTTCCGCTTGGCTAGGCCATTTAAGCAGCGCTGGTACGAGGCAGCCAGGTGGACGTACGGGGTGGGATCGCTGCGGAACTGGAGAAAGATGTCAAATCCGTAGCTGAGTAAAGCTAGGCGGATCGCCTCGTCGAGGGAACCGGGCTCAAAACTCATGTGTAACAGAGGGTATATGACGGAGGCCATTGTTTTCATGAAATCCGTCTCGGGAATCATGCCATTCGTCTTGGTGGTCAAGTTTACCTGGGCACTGAATCCCTGCATAATGTGCCACATCCGCGCCAGACCGGGGTCAAGCCCCCGGACGAACGACGGGGCAGGGCGAGATCGCGGCGTGAAGCAAAGGTCGGATGGGACAAAAATGTCGAGATCGCGGTTCTCGAAAAAGGCGGGTTTTTCTCCACTGTGGATCGCTAGTCCCACATCGCATCTGATCACAGGTTAGACTAGATTGCAACCATCGAGGTAGTCTAATACGAAAGGGGAACATAATGATCGGCAAAGACAGTAGGGAGATGAAATGAAGGGGAGACCCACCGGATAAGATCAATGACTAGTTTGTTATTGGATGTAAATGCTCCTAGTCCCCCGCGAAGCCTGACCATCTTGCGTAAACCCTGGGTATGATGTAGTACGGCAGCGTAATCACCCACGATATGCGCGTGCAAAATCAAAATAATGACGACCATTACGGTTGCATTGGACACGCGGACCTGTTCCTCTCCGAGCCGATTGCGTAGCAGGCGGATGGCTTTCCCCAGATGAGGCGATTGGGCCGCTTCCGGCCCCTTGTAAATACCAAAGTATGATTGGGTGGTGATGACCATGGCGTTGAGGTAGGCTGCGTCTAGTGACAGCATGTTAAGAACCCATGATCGACTAGACGCGTTGAACACTATGCATACGGCAAGCGGGTAGAACTCTATCTTTGCCCGTTCAGTGACTATGAAGGTTTACGTTTAGTGGGCCCGATTGAATCACCAGCAGGTGGAATCGAGGACACGGCACCTACAGCGAAGGATAGTGGCTAGGGCTGCAGGGCTGGTAGTGTCATCAGCCAGCCGGACGAAGGACATGTCGTTGCCAACTCTGCCGGGAAGATCTGACGCCACGCGGGTGGCTGATACTTGTTTAGATGGCAATAATGGCAAATCCACGGGGTCATCGGCAGGAGGAGCCGAAGTCTCGTCTGTGCTCCCGTCTGCCAGTGTCGATGGATCGGCCCCTGCTTGGCGATAGCGGGATTTCCCACGGTTCTTGCCAATCATAACATGGCTGCGAATGAGTTTGCGGGTACGAGGATCGACTTTCTTGGTGCCGGTGGAGACGATAAATGGCATGTCCGCCGTGGCAACTATTGTACGGAAGAGGTAAGAGAGGCATTCATTGGGCTGCATCAAAAGCAAGAGAAACCTGGCTTGGTATTGGAGATGGCACACATACCAGACTGCTTAGAGGGCGACATGGCGGCGATCGAGCCCCAGTCTAGGGACAGATGGCGTCCGGCGCACGTCCCAGACCGGTGGGATAAATCTTACGAGGATGGTCGAGGACAGGTGCTTAGACGAGGCTAAACGAATGGGATGAACAAGTACTCAGATTGTTGGCTGAAAAGGGCAAGCAATCCGGGGGGACTCGGGAGTGTCAGGAAATATAAGAGACGGATTCCTCGGTGGTGACAGAGCTGGACTTGCTGCAGGCTGCCCTCCGTACTTTCCTTTCCTGGTTGGTTCGGATTGTCCCCGCTGTCACCTGCCGAAACTGCTACCATTCAATTGGACGATATGCTACATGTGGGCCTGACATTGTTGCCTGCTTTGGGGTTAGCCTGATGAGCATGTGATACAGCTTGGCAATGAATTGAATCGGGAAAAATAATTTAAGTCTCTTTTAAAAATCTACAACTTCAATATATATAGTGAACAGCAAGCAATGGTCAATTTCGTATCTCCTTGTACTATTGCACATATCGCCACCTTCCTAGATAAACGATTACCGCCCCCTTCGCCAACGTCAGACTATCACTTATAGAGCCCGATAATCCCTTGCATCCCCACGTGAGAACTATCCCTTCATCTTCTTGCGTTTATGGTAGGTCTCTGCCTGTCGTGCAAGATGACGAAATCCCTTATCAATCTGCTCGTAGCTTCGCTGGGGCAACTCCTCGCCCTTGATTGCCAGAGGGGCTTGAGTGTCCCCGCAGGGAATGCTATAGATCCACCGCACAAACAATTCATAATTCTCGCGACAATTCTCGGTGAAATCAATGAACTTGCTTTTTGAGATGCGAAGATATTCTCCGTCGTGATACGCTTGCAAGATTCGAGCTTGAGAGCGGAAAATGGAAACGACCAGGACCTGTGATACAAGCAGAGTGTTAGAGCAGGTACTTGTAGCATTGAATGATTCATGGCTGGTTGAAAGGGTGCGAAGGTGACTTGGAACTCATCACAGTACACTGCACTCACCGGGAATATGCGATGTTTAATATAATTGAATCGATTCAGCCGCCATCGCATGAAACCGACAATAGCCAAGACTTCACTCCGGCGAAGGGGTTCTTCGGGATCAGCGTAGTTGTACATCTGGAAAATGCAGTGGGGGATATCCAACGAATCTGCTTCCATTTCCCCAATAGTCTGCCATGAATACGGTACATCTGGCGTATGCTCGCCACTAGCAATACGGGGGATTGCGCGGTAGCATCTACCCGGTAGGTGAGCAAGTAATGTGAGCAAAGACAATGTCTATCGTCACTACAAATCTGGAGGTTTGTACTTACTGCCGATGGACCCAGGGTTGGTGCTTGCGATCATGAAACCATGCTGCATAGGCTCTGCCGGAAACACTTTGTAGGGTCAAACAAACCCGAAGTGACTCTTCGCTGTGTCCTTCATGCCATTCCGAAAAGTGCACACTGTCCCAGTTAATCTCTGGTATTTCTGCTTTTGATAGTGGCTGGTAAAACGACTGGTGGTCATCCGAACATGCTCCTTCAAGGTCTAGTTCGGATAGCCTGATCCCCATTGTCTTCAAATCATGATCTGCCAACACTGAGTGCTTCAAGGCTTTTGTTGCTGTGAAGTTGCGCCTCAGATGGCGGGATACAACATTGGTCTGGGCTACCCGCAGTCGCGCATCTTCACGACAGTTCTCGATTAAGGTCTCGAAGGACCGTTTCATTCCCATAATTGGATCTATAGAAAAGAAGAACGGTCGATTTCGTGTGTCAACGCCGAACGCGTGGAGGAGAGTAAGAGCAATACAGTACACGTTGGATTGGTATAGAAACGTGAAACGTGGCTGTACCGCAGTCCTAGTTTGGATATCCCCCAACGGATCGTAAAACTGTTGAGATGACAGTGAGAAGGTAGGAAGGAGGATGGGAACCGGCAAGGGAGAGAAGCGAAGCACTTGCAGATATTTATACCTGACACAGTAGTAGAAATAACCAGTGAAAGTGACTTGGCCCTCAGAACCAGCCTAATTGGAAGAGAAATCCAGGGGTCCAGTGAATTCAGAAGGTAGTCAATATAGAAGGTACCAAATATACACAGATCCTGCCTTGGTGTCCAATTTGTGCATTCACCCTTATGCAGATGAATTCGATAAAGACCGCCTCATCCTTCAACATACTGTTCTCATCACCATGTAGGCTAGGTCAAGAAAAATCCCATCACAGCCATGCAATCACTAATCTTTCTGCTTCAATGCATCATTGATATGCTCCATTCACCCATGGCATGTAGTACTATATAAAACAACATTGCACCACTGGGCATGGTGTCATGCTTTAAACTTGGGTTTCATCCATCTCTGTCGCTTTTTCACATGGTGCAGTACCTGCTTCCACATTTACATTCTGTTTCAGGCTTCACAGGCTGTTTCTTCTTTCAGATTATTATGCTATAAAATGTCTGCTCCTGAATTTCTTGTAGGGTCTCTGGATCAGGAGTCCTGGAATGAGTGGGCAGAACGGTACAAGGCGAAAGGTGTAAGTATCTATGAGCTGGAAGCCTATGATCCAGCATCAAAGATAAATGACCCCCAATATCTGGCTCTGAGGGCGTTGTGGAAGTTTGGGCGGGCTAGTGAGTTCCATCCAGGCAAATGGGGAATCTATGGTGTTGAGGCTGCCACGGAGAAGCTGGGGGAGCTCAAGCATTGGAAAAGCTTCCTTGACGCGATTTCACTAGAGACCAATTTAGATGAAATTCTTCCCATACAGGATGACCTTGGCGCTTTTACGCTGATTTGGTATTATGGCCAGCTCATTCGCTGGGCGCCGAGTGCGGCCGATGCTGAAGGAAACGCCAATTTCACTCCATGGTCCGAGCGATTGAGGAAGAGAAAACCAGAGTCGAGAAGCAAAACCTTCTCCGAACCAACTCAACCCCATCCTCATGCAATTAATCTGGCTGATTATATGAAGATATATGGAGACCGGGAGAAGCAAAGTACAGGAACACGTGAACTACCATCAAGCAGTGAGAGTCAAATCTGCCAGTCTTCCGAAACTGCCTATATTGATCTAGACCCCGAAGCCTGCAGTGATGACTCCGGGCTGGATCCAAGCTACAAGGAGCAGGAAGACTTTCCCCAAGTCTCAGATGAAATTATGGTGAATGCATACTTGCTGGGTCTGGCAAGTGTGGTAACCTTCTCTGTCGAAGGCGTCGAAGCCCATTGGACCCCAGAACGGAAGGGGTACAAAGTTTGTGATGAGAAAGGCATCAAGCTGTATGAAGCAAGGACGGATGGTCATATGTTTCTATATAGTAATGGGGAGACCAAAGCCATTGTTGAAGTGAAACCCGTGGTGCGAGCCGAATTACCCAGGGTCATGATGCAGGAAGTTGCTCAAATGGCGGCATGGATCCACGCCGAAAAAGACGTTGCCTATGAGGAAAAGCTGGCGGAACAATGGTTAGTCACCCCTGCACCCAGACTTTATGTTTATGTTTAGAAGAAGTCTCCTACGCAAAGTGAGAAAGAATGTGGAGCCAGCAGCTAAGCATCTGACACCATAGGTTCCGTCGCTTGCTCTGGTCGATGAATCGACATGAGCTATATATAATCATTGCCGAGTATAACGGGGACTACGTCGACTATTTGACGAATCCACGACGCGAAGCGGAATGCGAATCTTTCATGACAATGAACCAATTTGGACCATGGGACATAAGAAACTCCACTCAAGTTGCTGAATTTGCTGCCATATTGTTGGCAGTAACTTTACAGTTGGGTAAGGGTCTGCCCCTTATCTGAAACTCTGTCGGAGGTTTTCATTTTGCACGCCTTGGTTCCCCTGGTGTCTGTTGGTTTCAAATATGCGGCTACTTTTCGAAGGGGGGAACTCGATTGGCAGTCATATTGCATGAACCAGCAGACATGTATTATTCTACAGTACCTCTACTGCTGGCTACTTACGTATTGACCGCCGAGTACCTACATATTTTCCTTTCAGGTGATTGATAGATATGAAGCTTATTGTACTGTTACGATAAAGCATAATGCTTTCTTTAGAAAACCTGCCTCAGAATACGTTCGTAACGCAATGAGCGGAATAAGAAATTGCTGGCACTCGTGTGATAATTACCTTACATTGATATCAAAAGTGAAATGAAACCCTAATATGATTTAAACGTCTTTTCCGAATCGTCAACACTGATGAAAAAAGCCTTAAGGAGCAGTAGGTCATGCTTCGGAAGCGGAGCCGTGGCAGAGCATTAGCCAACAGACCCTCCACTCATTGATCAACCACCATTTCAGATTGAGCTGCAAATTACCTCCACTGAGCCGAAAATATATACCCGTCCAGATCCACGATGTGCGGGGTAAGATGTGGCCCGCTGCGGCTTCCGAGAAGTTTGAGGGAGTCGCGGCGGGTATACCATCCCTGTCACGCTATAACCTTAAATGCTTGCCGCTCGCTCACTGTGCCTGGGTTCAGTCACATTTTCACCCCCTTAATTCCATTTACCCACGTTCAACACACAATGCACATCGTCTGGCGGGATTCGGCTGAACCAGCCGTGTACGAAGAGGCTCGTGTAGGTCGTGTATTCAATCACCGTCGACCCCAGCGCTTTCCCTTGGCAATTGTCAAAGCTACCAGCACAAAGGATATCATTGCTGCAGTGAAGCTAGCCGCCGAAAAGAACTGTCGCGTTGCTATACGATCGGGAGGACATTCATGGGCAGCATGGAGTGTCCGCGATGAATCCATCCTCATTGATCTGGGGAACTACAAGCACTTGGAAGTGGATGCAGAGAACCGCATTGCGATAGCCACTCCCAGTATGACAGGAAAGGAGCTCAATGGAGTTCTGATCAAGGATTATGGTTTGATGTTCCCGGGCGGACACTGTCCCGACGTGGGCCTGGGTGGCTTTCTGCTACAAGGCGGAATGGGATGGAATTGTCGTGTCAGTTAATGCGCTCCCACTATTGCATCTCGACTGGCTAACAAGTGTTCGACAGAATTGGGGCTGGGCCTGTGAACGAGTTCAGGCAGTGGATGTAGTGACAGCCACAGGCGAGCTGCTTCACTGCAATGCCACCCAAAACCGCGATCTCTACTGGGCAGCCAGGGGAGCTGGTCCTGGCTTCCCAGGTGTGGTGACGCAGTATCATCTGGAACTAATTCCATATCCTAAGGATGGTTTCCGCTCGTCTGGCTATGTCTATCCCATTCGACAGTACCGACAAGTCTTCGACTGGCTGCTCTCCATCACTCCTAGTTTTGACGAGGACACTGAAATCGCCGCAGTGGCCGCGTACCCAGAGGGGATTGACGAGCACTGCTTCTTTGTCCTATTCGTCGCCATGAAGTCAACCCCTGAAGAGGCCGAGAAGGCTTTACGCCCAGCGCAGATCACCCGGCCAACGGGGGCGATCCAGGAGTGGTTCTGCCAGGTGGATAGCTTGGAGAATCAATATACTAATCAAGCTAACGCTAACCCGGAGCGACACCGGTACTGCGCCGAAAACGCCTACATTCGAAATGATGCCGATGTTCCCGCCGTGCTGGAGGAGGCGTTTACGACACTGCCCCACAAGAAAGCGTTTGCCCTCTGGTACGCCATGTATCCTTGCAGCCGTCGGAAACTACCCGACATGGCATTGAGCATGCAGTCCGATCATTACTTTGCACTCTACACTGTGTGGGAGGAGGAGAAGGACGATGCGAGATGTCAAGCGTGGGTGGCTGATGTGATGAAGAGGGTCCAGCGACATGGCGTTGGGTCTTATCTGGGGGATGCGGACTTTCAGGTGCGAAAGACAAAGTACTGGGCCGATGATAATGCTCGACGGTTGATGGACATCCGCCGCAAATGGGATCCTCAGGGGCGTATCTGTGGGTATTTGGACAAGGATGATCGGTCTGGAACGAGAGGGCTGGACAATGCCAAGGAGTCGAAGTTGTGATTGATTATTGTGTTACGTGGCTGTTTGCTTGCCGGATAAATATTTTCGAGGCTTATTTGTTAGTCTGGAACAATTAGTCTCAGATTGATGCTTGAGAAATCAGTCATGTTGTACATAAGTTGGAGAGTGCCAGATGTAGATATACTATATTAGCAATAGACCACCCACTGTGAGATAATTAGTCTAAAGCGACTATGCTACAACAGATCGGGCTGTGGAGACACATAGCCCTGGCTTGGCGGATTATCCGATGCCACCTAGTTGACAGCTCATATAAGACCCATGAGGACTACTAGGATTCATTTTGGTATTATCCAACAGTGTGATACTGAAGGAGCTAAGCAGCGAGAATATGCTTTCCTTCTTTCTACGGTGTCCAGTCTCCGATGTAGAATTATTAGCGTTGACCACTTTGGGACGCACCTATTGGAAGCGTCCTCTATTCCTACCTCCATTCTATCATGGGTATAAGATAAACCATATGTCTCGGTTTTCCGGGGCAATCGGGTTAGTTCAAGTCGGGTTGTGGAGAGCAAAAGCACGAGGAACTGCGGGCGGCGGGAGACAGTCGGATAGCGGGGGAGTGATTGATCTCCAAGCGCCGGGAGGTTGAACCGAACCGATCATATATGGCACTCGGGAGGAACACACCTGCACAAGATTATATCCCACTCAGCATGTCTCCTACTAATCGACTGGACCAGGTCAGCAATCACATCTTGCCCAAAATGGTAGAACAATCTCTCCTCAACAAGGTCGCTATCGTCAGCGGCTCGTCGTCCGGTATTGGCGCCGCCATTGTGCGGGAACTCTCTGCCCGCGGAGCGAGCGCTGTTGTCAATTATCCATTCCCCGGTCTCAAAAATGAAGCCGACGCCTTGGTGGCGTCTTTGCCATCGCCGTCGGTTGCTGTTGAAGCAGATATGGGCTCAGTGTCTGCTCCACAGGCGCTGGTCGATGCCGCGGTATCGAATTGGGGTCGGGTTGATATCGTGGTCAACTGTGTTGCACTAGCAGTGAACAAGCCGTTTGAAGAGCAGACGCTGGAGGACTGGGACAGGCTGGTCAATATCAATGGACGCGGGACATTCTTATTGACTCAAGCGAGCTTGAAGCACCTCACCAAGAATACTGGGAGAATTGTCAATATCGTGAGTATTTCGGCACGAGGGCCTCCGCCAAATCAGACCATCTATGCTGGCACCAAGGGGATGGTTGATTCTTTCACAAAATGCTGGTACGTGTTAGCCATTTTCACTGCATTAGGAGCCATTGTTGATTCAAATAGGGCCAAGGAGCTCCCGCCCAAGTATGGCTGCACCGTCAATGCGGTTAGTCCGGGTCCAACCAAGACTGAGGGATTTGCAGCAGCAGGCGAAGAGCAGATGAAGATTCTCCAGCCCGTTATCGACCAGACACCAGTTGCGCCACGGATGGCTGAGCCGGATGAGATTGCGTATGCCGTGGGGTTTCTGTGTGAGGAGAGGTCGAGATGGATTAATGGGGCACATATTATTGCGTCTGGTGGACTTTTCATCGATTAGATTACTATATAATGTCTTGGAATATTCAAACAGTTAGCTTGACTGTTGCAGCCTGTCATGGATGAGCAGACGGGTTCCTTAGCATTGTGTGTAGCACTGTCATTAACAGCTATTGCGTCGGCCAACCCCTAGTTAAGCATGCCTGTGATGCCGTATATCAGATAGTTGATGGCTGTTAGAATACAAGGTCATATACTGGTCGCATTATCGTTGGCATACTGGCGCTTTAGGATTCGATAAAGCCTGGTCACACATCCTTGTTGCGAACGTCCCAGATACTTCACACCAACCAAAGATATAGCACAACCATCTGGCACAACAGCATACACCAAACATGCAGGATACGCTATGTACAAATTTACAGTTCCACGGATCTCCAAATCATTGTGCGTTGTGCAATCCAGGGCAGTGAGGCACGTGAGGCGAGCACCGAAGCGGAAGTTCAAATTCACGCGCACTCGCTTAACCCTGAGTGTTAACCTTAGCGCGTCTAGTATATTCTCATGCCTTTGTTGACGCGCCTCTGTCATAGATCGTTTCTTGACATCTATCCTCTTCACACCCCCCGTTCTCTTCACTCCATCATCCTTCAAGCGTTATCCTTCAACAGTCAGCGTTCCAGCGTCAGCGTTCAAGCGTCAAAGCGTCAAGTTACATCAGTCGTCGTTAAGCGAGATGCCTACCAACTTCAACGTTGATAGAGCGATGGCGGTGATTCGCAACGAGCATAGAAAGCTCCTGACCCTCACCTTCAGCAGCCATTTTATCTACCCAGGTCAGTTCGTCTCCAAGCGTGGTAAGTAATTCATTCCCGTATCTAGATCGCGAAGCATACTCAAAATAACCGACCAGATGCTGCCCATCCACCACGCATGTCGTTCCCTCGCCTCAAGGGCAACGGAACCTACATGATTGTTTGCCTCGATCTAGATGCCCCTTTTCCTTCGTGCCGCGTGCTCGGCCCCAAGTGCCACTGGATCCAATCTGGTCTGGAGCCGATTATGAGCGACAATGGTCACTTCTTCCTCAGAGTGGCTGCACCTTTCATTGCCAACTACGTTGGACCTAATCCTCTTCCCGGAAGTTCTCCGCACCGCTATCTGTTCATTCTCTACGAACAGCCTGCTGGCTTCGAAATCACTCGATCCTCTCCCACCGGCGGCAAGAAGATGGGAGTCTGGTCGCGCCTCCGTTTCGACCTCGATGGCTGGGCCAGAGATATTGGCCTTGGCCCTGTTGTCGGAGCCAACTATTTCGTCAGCAAGTAGCTGTTGATAACTCTGTGATTGCGTCGCTCGTTTCTGAAATTGTTTATTCGCAACAAAAGACACGAATTTGGTGATGTCGTTGTGGTGGTGAAGTTAAATTTAGCGGTCCGTCTGTATATTTTAGCATATGGTTGGGGCGTCGTGGCATTGCGTCGTTCACATTGTTTGAACTTGCTTTATTCGCACACAAGATGGGAGTTTCGTGAAGTGTGGAATCGGACCTGTATTCATGTCTATCTTCTGATGTGATACGATGCTGACCATAAATAAGACAAAGTGTAAAGGATCAGCCAATAAACTAAAATCTAATTGGTTACATTTTCAGTGACCGGTAGCTCAACCCCAACTCAGAATATAGACAGGTTACCACATTCAAACCCCATCCACCTGGATACAGACAATCACACTCAATACAATTGAATAGCAAATCACTTCTCAACCTCATCCACCCATTCCTTCGAGCTCACAACGCGTGCCTGGCGAGTAAATACCTTCTCCATCAGAACCCGATGCACCTCCAGATCCCGATCCATACACCCATCCTCCAATACAGTCACACTGTAATCGAGATCTGCGGCCGCACGAACGGTCGACAGCACAGCTCCACTGGTAATAAGCCCTGCCACTACCAACTGTGTAATACCCAATGACCGGAGGATGAGATCCAACTCAGTGGCAGTAAAAGCCGAGACACGATACTTGGTCACGATAGGCTCTTCGTTGCGGGGTGCCACGGCAGGGTGAACCTGGGTAGACTCATCGTTGTTACGGAAGCCACCCATCTCCTTGACTCTGCCCATACTGGGGTTTCGAGGGTTACATTCTGGGTGTCCGGCACGGAAGGCTGTTACCACATGAATGATGTTGAGTTGGGCGTTGCGGGCCGCCTGTGTCACAGTTGACAGAGTTTGGAGGTATTGGGAGGTGTCTTCGAGACGGTTGACGATGCCGTTTTGTACGTCGAGGAGAAGGAGGGCGGCTTTTTCAGTTGCCATGGTCGTTGACTTTCTTAGTATATTTGCAGTAGAATAGTGACTTTATGATTGTTTGACTTTGGTGATGAGCAGTTGCTGGGTACACTTGGTCATTTTATGCTTGCTGCTGGAAACCCGGTAACGGGATCTATAGCTGAGGATCTGTTCTATGATTGGTGGGGACACCCGGTTCCGGGATAGAAAGCCGGTACCGGGATTGCCTCGAGCTGTCACAATAACGGACGGTGGACATTTTTTCTTTCTACTTCCTTTACCATATTTTTCTTGGGTGGTGAACTTCATTTCTGTTCAAATCCGAGAAACCTTTTGCAAAGAAATCAAGGGTCCAATATGAACGCCAACCCATCCTCTTCATCGGCTACAGAGGCCAACGCCCCCGATATAGAAAAAGAGCCGGAGCAGAATGCACCACCCAGGCTAGATGTATTCTCAGTCTTTACAGTCAACCAAAAAAGAGCCATGGTGGCCACTGGCTCTATGGCAGCCTTCTTCTCGCCACTCTCTTCGAGCATCTACTTCCCTGCCATGGACACGATAGCAGCAGCGCTGAACGTCTCCACATCCAAGATTGATCTGACTGTCACGACCTACCTGGTGAGTCTGGAATCTCCGTTAAGAGCAGTATAGTCAATAACAGTATATCCTTTACTCCAGATAATGCAAGGCATAGCGCCCATGTTGATCGCCGGATTCTCAGACACGGCCGGCAGACGTCCCGCCTACATAATCTGCTTCACCGTCTACATCGCCGCCAACCTCGGCCTCGGCCTCCAAAATGACTACGGCTCACTACTCGGCCTACGATGCCTCCAAAGCGCAGGAAGCAGCGGCACTGTGGCGCTGGCCAACGGCCTGGTTGGAGACCTAGTCACATCTGCAGAACGAGGAACATACATCGCATTCGCTTCGTTAGGGAGCATGCTCGGGCCTTCTCTATCCCCGATCATCGGTGGACTCCTCAGTCAGTACCTCAACTGGCACTGGATATTCTGGTTCCTTCTCATCTACTCAGCCGCCTTTTCCCTCCCCCTCTTGCTCTTCCTCCCTGAGACCTGCCGCAAGGTCGTAGCGGACGGCTCCATTCCACCCCCAACACTAAACAAAAACCTAAGCGACACAATCCGGCACCGCAACCGAAAGGCCAAAGGTCTCGTCGTAGAGGAAAGCAAACTGGCCGAAGTGCGGAAGAACTATGCCTTCCGGTGCCCATCACCCATGTCCACACTAAAGGTCACCGCCGACCTCGAAACAGGCGTTATCCTCCTAGCCACCGGACTAACCTTCGCCTGCTTTTACGCCGTAATGACTGGAGCGACAACCTCCTTCCACGACATCTACCACCTCAACAACATCCAAACAGGACTAATGTACATACCGATCGGAGCCGGCGGCATCGTCTCAGCATTCACAACGGGCCGTCTAATGGACTGGAACTATCGTCGACATGCCGCCAAGGCCGGACTCCCTGTCATCCGAAACGTGCGACAAGACCTTACGAACTTCAATATCGAAAAGGCACGGCTGGAAGTCGGACTGCCCATGTACTACACGTGCATAGTATCCATGATTGCCTACGGCTGGGTCCTCGGTCATAAGGTGAATCTGGCTGCGCCGGTCATCCTACTCTTCATCTCGGGGTGGAGTCTGAATGGCACATCGCAGGTCTTGAATGCCATTCTTGTTGATCTGTGGCCTGGTCGATCTGCAGCTGCAACGGCAGCGAGTAATCTCTTCCGGTGTGAGTTGGGAGCTGCAGCTTCGGCGGCTATCACACCTATGAGTGAGGCGATGGGACAAGGGTGGGCGTATACCACGCTTGGTTTAATTTCTGTGGCTGTGTCGCCGAGCTTGTGGGTTGTTATGCAGAAGGGGATTACATGGAGGCAGAAAAGGCTGAGGAGGGAGCGGGAACGGGCAGCTAGAAGTCACTAGGCGGAGGTTGATGTGAAATGGATGAAGGTGAGATGTGTCTGAATGGGAGTATAGCTTGTTTAGAATTTGTTAGATGGTGCATAAAAGTATATGTTTAGCGCTTGACTATGGGAACCCCTAGATTATACAGTTTTGTGTGTTCACTTACGTTAGACTCTCCGTATGCATCTGGCTATTTGGAACTACTTCCGAAAGTTTAATAGACTTGATGGGCGCGCTACGACTACACGGTATGTTATACAGTTGAGGGATCAGTTTGAGTGTTGGGAGAATCTAGGTTGCTCCTCTTAAAAAGTCGTATCATTCCGCATGAAAAAAAAAAAAAAAAAAAAAAAAAAACCACCCAAAGGAAAAGAAAATTAATAGGGAAGAAAAGGTAAGATACTTCAAAAGTCAAGACGAAGAAAGACGAAGCAAACAGCGAATATGATGCAGGGGAATTATACATGAGGCCCTTGGGTGGTACATGAAAGGTAAAGACAGAGAGAAGGCAGGAGAAGAGCATGAAATAGAACACGGTGAAGAGATATTGGAAATAGGAGCAGGGGCATAGGGAGATTAACGGACGAAAGGAGGGTGTAAAAAGTATGAACGGTGAGGTAATGAGAGGAAAGGCTGTATGATAATGGAGAAAGGCATAGAAGGTCGGCAAGATAGTATTGACGCAAAGGGGGAACCGGCGACGGGGATATAGAAACAAAGAAATTCAAGGGGGAGAGAGAAGTCTTCCTCCAGCAGCTGCCAAAATCGCAAACAAACCATAAACCGGCCCCACTGATATTTCTCTTTGGCCACTCTCGATTTCCGCGCCACAAGCTTCCTCTGACGCCATATATATGGGTTTAGTGGTCAGACTTGGAGTAATAAATGTGGCTAGAGAGAAAACAAGATTATCAAAACAGAGATATCAGTGGAGTGGCACGCTAGGTAGGGCATGGTGTTAGACTACATCTGACCGGCCGACAAAACCACAGAAACACCGATGAAGTCACCACCTGAATGATTCCAACCTGCATTTCCCCAAGACTTCCAGTCACAACTTTCCTCTGACTCGAGTAATATCAATTTAATGGCCACAATTGGAGTAGATAAATGTGGCGGCGGAGAGGAGAAGGATGTCAAGACGGAGTCATCCTTGTGATGACATGTTACAGTCAGTTTACGACCGTCTCTCAGGGCTCGTGTGGTGTAGTGTATGGTGGTAAATGGTCTACTAGAGTTCAGATTGGATGTAGACGGTGAGTTTCGATTGATCCAAATAGGTGATTCTATTCAGGTCTCATATAGACAAAGCTTATAGACACGACAATGAACCACCATTGAACAGAGACACCCATCGTCTAGTCACAACAACAATTAGAGACAATATATTCCACATAACCGGCAATACAGAAACATGGATATACATGATGTTAGTGAAGAAAAAAGGGGACGATACGGCCACACCAGCCAGGGCTTTGTCCTCAGCCTTCGCTCATGTCACACCCACCGTCTACCCTGGAAGGTAAGAGTTGTTCCCCATAAGATAAAAGCTTGTGTTATTACTGCAGAGAGAAATCCCACCGCCGCCATCTTTATCAGTCACCCCCTGAGCTATAAGAATTATAACCCCATCAAGGATGACCCAAAGAATGACGGTGGCAGACTTTCCGTCCGCTTAAAAACGAAGCCTTACCCTTGAGGATCGAGCCAACCTTCTATGGTAGGCGGATGGTAGGGAGCATGGGCGAAGGTCGATGTGGAGGAAGCCTGGCTGGTGTAGCCGTAGCGCCTCGAAAAACCAAAAGAAAAAAAAAAAGGAAAGACAAACTCGGCAGTAAATACTGCTAAGAGCTGCAAAGCAGTGCCAGAGCATTTCCATAATGCTCACTACACTATTCAGATGCACCATTAGAAACCTCCATCGTCAGAGACATACCACTCAAAATGGTGGATTTATTGACTAACTGTTGAGGGGTTAGAAGTGCACAACTTTCTGTGTAGCTGCATCATGGTCAGCCAGGCACCGTTGAGCAGTGTGATGATAAATTGTGGACGAGGAGGGACATCAGGTCCTATTTATGCTTGGGACAGGTGGCAAATCTTTGACTTCCAGGTTCCTCAGCAATGGTGTTAACGGGGAGTTCCTAAAGTTTTGGTAAAATCTCCGTTTGATTATACGCAGACTCTATGCACCACAACTGCACCTGTGTCAGTCATTCCCATATGGTAGGCGTGAGTATCACATTTCTCGAAAAATGGGATTTCCCACCTTACCATCGGGTTCTTGGAGTATCGGTGTTGCACCAAATAGAGTCATCCCGTCTGATATTCTCAACATCAGTGGAGACGTAAGACAATATAGGGATTTCCCACTTAAGACATCACAAATTCTGTGACTAGCCAGTCTGGCCTAATAGAAATTGGAAGACAGCTAAGATAGAGCACATTAAGTGGAAGTCATATCATCTCGAATAATTCCACCTCTGAAGACACACAAAACCTTGATGCTACCGTTTCGATGAATCCGAGAAACACTGGGAGTTTCGGGGCCTTGAATCTAATCCACATTTGAATATCTTCTACTACAATTCTTATTACGCGTCACAATATATTCAGTCGGAATGTTCCGTCAGACTCGCTTATTATCATTACGTGAAATTCCACTGCCAAGACAACTAACAGGCTCTCAACATCATGGTCCTTAATGCGGTATATTCCTGTGCCACAGGATCTTTAACCGTCCAACGAAGGCCACCATGTATACATGGTCAACTCCTTCTCAAGCCAGTCTTTAAGTCTGCCCTGATGAAGGAGGAAAAAAAGGGATGAATATGGAATGTCTATTGATCACTCGTCTTACTTACTTAACGGGAAGATAGAGGATGGTGGGACGAATCTGTCCTAGATGAACAATGCTGAATTTACACTCTGACTCGCCTCTTTAGCCTATGCGTGTGAATTCTGTACCTGATATTCACATTCTTGACGCCATCTGGCAGCGTACATTTCTACATTCAGATATGGGCAATCGGGCTACTGCAGAGACCTTTCTATTTTACTTATAGATACATATTGACGTCTTGTGATGTATTATAAACGTACGACATTTTGTAATTCCATTTTGATGGACTCAATTCATTGCTACTGCCCCAAAGTGGGTCAATCCTCGAATCTCCGACACTTCCGATGCATCAGTTTTATTTTCCTGGTCGAGGGGGTTCGGAGGAAAGATGTCCCCATATTCTCCAGGGCTCTGTCTGGCCCAACACCCAAAATCTTTACTCAGATCATCCACTCGCTTTTTGATATCCTCAATAACCACCTTGCACAGATGCCAGCGCCACTTGACGTAGCTGTTCAGGATCATCTGCTCAGCATGTTCGGGACTAAATTCAAATGCACTTTCAACTATCATGTAGTTAGTAAGACGAGAAACAATCTCATCTAGCGATGAGAGGTATGAGGACTTAACTCACCAATATACACCAACTCTTCAAGTTGCCCACACAGGTCAACCAACAGTTGATAAATGGCAGTCTGATGGTGCCAGACACTCGGCTCGGCCACGACTTGGTAGAAGTTAATTTGTTTGAGAAAGTGCATGGATTCATCATAATCGGTAACTCCGCTTCTGATATCGTATACCCTGTCGAGTGAGTCGATCTTGACAAGCTTCACAAGGCATTGCGACGCGTAGATATCATTCTGATCGATCTGGAGGAACATGTGGTTCTGGTCTTCTTGGGCTTTCTGCTGGAAAGATGCAAGTCCAGGCTCCCATTTATAATAGGTATCCCACTCTTCGTGGTTGCATCCGTTGGTTGCTGTCATGTTGAGGAGCCTGCTAAGATGGGGTGTGAACAGCGCTGGGTTCAGATACGGCTTAGTAAGTCTGGAAGTGATGTTGCCGGTAGGTTTGGAGGTGAATATGAAGCAGCTGTGGGTAAGTTGTTTATATATCGGTGAAGGCAGTGTGCATGATGAAGGGTATATGAACGTTCAGTGAAGCCATGGGATGGTATCTGAGATTATATATTATGTCCTATGGAATATACCACCAAGACCGGTCGTGAAACTTCCAATATGAGCGCATATTGCCGACTATGCATCAGATCACAGATGGGTGTATCAGGACGTAAGATTGGAGGGAGCAGGTAGGATCAATTGCCAGGACATTCCAAAACGTTGCCTTTAAAACAGAGGGATATGACCGGAGGGTAAATATGCGTTTCTTCGGTTGTATTCTCTGCACAAACGTGGCAGAAAGTCAGGGTAGCAGCTGAAAGAGACCTCAATACAGACTTTATCGCTGCTAATCAGGCGCGTATTTGGGCCCAAGGGGGATTACATCAAACCCCGGCTGGTAAGAGTGTTAACTACCGATCTACTCAATCGGTCACCAAAGTCGAGGGGAAAGCTGGGTCCTACAATTTGTCAGGGTCTTCCCGTAAAAAGCAAGCAAGATATCAGGTGAGATTCGACAGAATCTCCGTTTTTCGTGTCGCTGATCCAAGCGAGCCAATAAGATCGGTTGGAAATAAATTCATGTCCAGATAGCAAGAAAAGCAATTATAGAAATCGCCACATCCGTGAGCTTAGCGTAGCTTGAGTCTGCATGAGACTACTTGTGAGTGCAGTAGCGCCTTCATGAATACGTAGATATCGGTGATTCATGAAGCTACTGCGCCAGTGGCGAATTGGAATATGACAAATAACATGCAATAGTCAATTCCTGCGAGAGTAGTATGCAACAAGTTCGGGTTGCCCGTAATTTCACCGCCGGTGTATTCCTCTATAAAGCCGGGCTATAGGATTTTTTCTCAAACACCCCATATCATCACCATCGCTGTGCTATCTTCGATCACTCCGATCATGTCTTCTCACGCCACAAGAACGACCAACAAGTTCCAAGAGGTCACCAAAGGCCTGAAGGAGATCACCGCTCATTCTATAAGCTCCTCCCAAGTTCATATTGAGAACCCCATCGGCTCTGTACAGGTGCCTGTGGGATTGGCCGGCCCGCTGCTCGTCCAGGAGATCGGGAAGGCCGGCGAGCAAAAGGGCGAAGAGGTCTATGCTCCTCTGGCTACCACCGAAGCGGCCCTGATTGCCAGTTGTAGTCGGGGCTGCAAGGCGTTTAGTCGAAGCGGGGGCGTCCACATCACATCACTTAGTGATACCATGTCCAGGTACGAACCTCACAACCATCCATTCATTGGCAGCCAGCGAAGAGCTTCAATCGAACGGGAAAAATGATAACTGGGCATTAGGACCCCAGCCTTCAAGTTCGATTCGCCCACCGACGCTCTACTCTTTGCCGAGCAAATTCCTACTTTCAATATTGAACTGAAACGGATTGCCGAGACTACCAGTCGTCATCTTCGGCTACTTTCCGTAACGCCCACGGTAATGGGCTCCGAAACCCACCTGAAATTCAACTATGCATGTGGCGACGCTGCCGGCCAGAACATGGCCACCATCGCCACTCACCACGCCTGCCGCGAGATGCTGTTAAGCCCTGCTGTTGCTCAGCTGCTCAAGATTCGCGGATTCCTCATAGAGGCCGGTCTGTCGGCAGACAAGAAAGGAAGCTGGTCACATCTGATGGAACCACGGGGTGTAGAAGTCATGGCATGGGGTTCTATTACCGATGAGGCTGCTAGAGAGGTGCTCGGATGTACATCTGAGGCCATGTACAAGGGAATTTCTCAGCTGCAGTCCGCGAACATCAGGGCAGGAGTACATGGCAACAGTATCAACGCCATGAACATCGTGACGGCTCTTTTCATCGCGACAGGACAAGATGTCGCCAGCATCGCCGAAGCATGCTGGAACCAGCTCGTGCCCGAATACAACAACGAAACCAAGGTGATAACTTTGTCGTTGTACATCCCATCGCTCCCAGTGGCCATCGTGGGCGGCGGCACACACCTGGGCCCTCAGCGAGAGGCTCTTGAACTCATGAACTGTAGCGGACCTGGAAGGAAAGGTCGGCTCGCTGCGTTAATAGCTGCGTTTGCCCTTGCCTTGGAAGTGAGTACTGCGGGGGCCCTGCACACTGACACCTTTACCCAAGCTCATAAGGGCCTTCGCCGAAAGCCCGTTGGTGACAACGATGCAAAGCTCTGATTTAGAGTTGAATGATCACGAACAACGTCCGTCGAACGACAATTTTCATATATAGCAGTACTGAATAGGATGTTCTCCTTTCTCTCCAACTCGAAATTCTATATGTTCCTGGTAGCTGGCTCTGTATTTTACCTCCACGACTTAAGTAAATCCTGCACAAAGAGGCAGTAATGAGTCTCGGACGTTCCAACACCTTCACAGTAATCTGCTTCATAGTCCATTCAGACTTTGCTTGAGACAGCCAACCCCATCTTAGCACCATTCTCGTCTTTGACAACCACCGGCAGCACCATCACCGCCTCAACTCCATCTACTCGGTCGGGATCGAATTCGTCCCAGTATTCCTTTGGCTCTTTCCATCCGCTCATCTTCTCGGTTTTAGCAGGAGGCCAAACCATACACCCGAGGTAATACACTCCGAATGCGAGAAGCAGGCCAACAGGGTACGCGACAAAGTAAAACCGTTGTATACCCAAGGGTGCCTTGACGCCCATCTGGTTTAGAAAACCGTAGAAGTTCGGCGCAACTGCTACAAGATAAGCACCGAAGCCGCGTAGATTGAATCCGTGAAAGAAGTAGTAAACGCCATCGGTACGTGCTGTATATAATGCCGGAATGTCAAGCCATCCCCGTCGGATCAGGTAGTAGTCGCATATCAAAACACCAGCGATAGCAGAGAGAAAGATTTGGTAGGAGGAGAGGAAGGTGATGAATACGGCCGCTGTGGCGAGGAGGTACCATGGGCAGATAGCGAAGGACAGGACTACATCAGATTAGTAACTGCAAGACTAGACTCATTGACCAATACTGACTAGCACAGATAAAGAAGCCTCGTTTAACGGTAATGTACCGAGGAAGTAAAGCCGCAATGTCGTTTCCAGCACTGCAAAGTATGAGTCATTAGCCAAAAGATTGCCATAAAAACTATAGGATACTCACGGAATAGAATTCTCGAAAATGGCGGAAAAGACAGTCGAGTACACGAATGCCAATGAAATGAACGCACAAGCAGCGCGATTGCCCGGCGTGTATCTTTCTCCATCCATCAGCTTGTCCAAAAATGTCAGGGGATTCCATATCAGCTGACTTCGTTAGTATATGACCTAAATGAAGATTCGTTGGGAAAGGTGAGACGTACCTCCCCGAATATGCTTCTGCTACATCCAGCAATGATGTTGCCGATGACAGCCACTAGTAGTCCAGAGAGCGGAAAGCTGATGACCTGTGCTAGGATCACGTCGCTAGGCTTCCTTGCGTACCGCTGGAGGTCCGCGGCATTGGAGATGAAGGTCCCGCAGCTGGCCAGTCCCAAAAACAGGAACTTGCAAATAAGCCAGCTCTTGGCTCTTCCATGAACTGTGGAAGCCTCGTGAAGGGCAGGAGGGTTACCCCCAGCCAGGCATACTACCCAAGCTAACATGGCGAAAGCGCCACCATAGTAGACTACTACTTTGATGTAGATAAGCTTCTTCATCTTAGGCACAGGAACCACAAGGAATGCGCAGTTGATAAGCCTGTCGCCTATTAGCGTCTCGCATCTATCGGGTGGACTTGTACCTACCAGTAGACGAGAAAGCATATCATTTGCGCAGACGACAAGGCAGACTTTGGTCCCATCTTATCAGGGATACGAGCGATTGATGGGAAGATTGCATGCAGGAAAACACTAAATCGGTCTCAGTCATATGCGTCGGAAAGGACCGCGACACATACTATAAACACTGGGCTCCTTGGGTGACATTGACTCCATTCCAGACGATACTCATTACTGCCCGGTTGAACGTTGGCCAGAGGGCACCCCAAGGACCAAAGCTAGAACGACACAAGACTGGAAAGGGGATTCGATACATCGCACCAGCCCGCCCATTGAGAGCCATTAGGCACCCTGCGAGGAACTGGCCAGTAAAAGAGCAGGCGATGGCCTCCCACATGGTCAATCCCATGGATACGCCGGTGCTTGATGCGTACAAGTTGCTCACGTTGGCCGTAGCCGAGAACCAGAAGAAGAGGTATGTGAGGCGTGTCCATTTTCGGTCCTTAGTTGGAGTTGGTCGGATCGAGTCATTATCCAGAACGCCGACTGGCCTGGTGTTACCATTTTGATCGACACTCTTGACAAGCAACCGTTCGTGGATCGCTTCCCATATGGAACTCATGTTGTCAGTTCTGAGATCTGCGGTTTGACGAAGATTGATGCAGGCCCTCGGCCGCATTTATTCAACCGACCACATGAGCCGATAAGGAATGCCATGATTCTGTAGCGGTCGGACACACGTTATCTCTTGGCTGCGACCTAAAACGGCTTGGAAAGGTTCCTTTATCATCTGGGCAAACCTGGCGGGTTCTCCTTGTGCTACTACCTTTTAAGCTCGGGCCAATGAGGCGTTAGGTTTGTATCGCCCTGCTTATCAACTTATTCGGCCTCGACCGTCTTCCCCACCAAAGATATTGCGGGGATTGCCGTGGCAGCACACCATCGGACATATATCATCGCTATTAAGAACCACGAAGGAGGCCAACTGGACAAATAGCCTTACAAGGCCAGACCAAGTCAAAAGAAAGCGACCGTTCGGGTGACCTGGACGATGACTGCTATGGCTACGCCCGCATATACTCATGTCGAGCTATTGACGCTAAACGGACCGGAATACCGCAGGGTGTCAACTGCCCCTCCTCGCCTCCCGAGCGACGATGAGATTCCTGTGATTGACCTTGTCGGTATTGATGGCGACCTGGACGCACGTACTGTACTCGCGGGAAAGATTCGCGCTGCTGCTCAGAATACAGGATTCTTCTACATCAGGAATCATGGGATTTCCGAGGATATGATCGCGGGCGCTCTCACACAAGCCAAAGCCTTTTTTCATCAGCCGCAGGAGGAAAAAGAAAAGGTATCCAACTTCAAGTTAAAGCATATGGATGGATACCACGCGGTAGGAACTACCCAGGTCAACAAATCTGAGACAAAGGGTCAGCCTCACTACCATCAGTGCGCGACGGGTCATTAACTACGTGACAGACCGGAAGGAAACCTTTTCCCTTCGCTACAACGGCCGCAATGACCCAGCTGCAGGACCAGACACCCCAGGAGATCGAATCTGGGATGACTCGCCCCTCTGGGCAGGGACCGCCCATCTCCAAAATTTTCGCGAAACCACCATTTCGTTCTGGCAAGCACGATTAGCCTTGGCGAGAAAGTTGGTCCGTATCTTCGCCCTTGCACTGGATCTCCCCGAGGACTATTTTGATAGTGTCGTCACCCACCCCGGCGCTGATGGTCTATACATCCACTACCCTGGTACACCCGAGGCCGATCTCAAAGAAGATAGAATCGACGTCGGCATCGGCTCACATACCGACATCCAATGCTTCACGCTACTCTGGCAGGACATGTCGGGAGGACTGCAAGTTTTGTCATCCTCTGATGAATGGTTAGACGCTCAACCCATCCCGGGGACACTTGTCGTCAATATTGGGGATTTCCTGCAGCGCTTATCCAACAACCGGTTTAGATCCACGGTGCATAGAGTATATAACCGGCAAAGCACATCACGGTATTCGATGCCGTTTTTCTTCGGGTTCAATCCTGAGACGGTGTGCCAGGTGGTGCCATCTTGTATTGATGAACAACATCCCGCACTTTTCGAGCCTATCTCCTGTGGGAAGGTGGGTGGATTTGCTCCGGCACTTATGCAGAATGATTTGGCTAACGGGAGTAGTGGCACCGCGATCGACTGGCTCTTGCTCAAGGGAAGCTAGCTACTGCATGAGAATCGAGTATTAGCACATGTTAGTTACTATAACCGGGAATCATCACGTATCTACCCCCTTCTGGTGTCTAGATCGCTGTAGTTATTGCCGTTCTCTTGGGTGTTTCACTTTGTCTATAGCTTCCTGGTAGCAGCTGAGACCATTGCTTCACGAAAAATTGACCTTCAATAGAGATTTCATGCAAGACAAGTTTATATCCACCTTTGTAATTGTTATGAATAACAACCAAAGCAATAACTTTACTTGTTGTAGCACTTTACTGTTTCAAGAAAGAAGTGAGAGGAGGATGAAGTGAAAAGATGCATAGCCTTGGGGGGCCATGCCTGTGTTTGCTGGCCTGGCTCCGACATGTGACCTGGGTCCATTCAGCAGAACGTCTCCCGTTCACGGTATTTTCAGTGATAGTACTACTTCCTGGATCATCGTCTACAGCCTGGGCAGCTTCGACTGGTATCAAGGCACATACGGATCCCTTTTCTGGTTGGCCATCAAGGATTTCGGACGGACAACACACTAACAGCGTAGTCATAATGCATCTAGCTGGGATCATGGACATTTGCAAATGAATTTGACTGCTAAGTGGAAGGACATGAGACGCTTTCATTCGTTGCAAACCACTCTACCGCACGATTCAACGACCGTCACCATCAACTCCTCACCGCCGAAAACGCTCACTTACTGCCTTCGAAAATGATCTTCTGCGATCGCATATGGTTGAAATCGTCGTATCTGCGCGTTATTAGCCTCATTCTATATATAAGAAACATATACTTACGCTTGGACAGCCTCCGATAGTGGTCGCACGTCAGTTACCATGAAACTAGACACATTGTCAGTTCAATTTATACATCCCGCATCCATCCACCGAACTTACTCAAGAGTATCCTGCTTCTGAACCAGCAGCTTCAACGCATCCTCAAAAGTGCCTGTACCAATCAGCATAACAGAATGTACTCAAGGCTGAATCCACATACTCCGAACTGGACACCGCCCCATCTGAATCTGTAGGTTTTTCCCATAGGCCTGGTTGCCCGTCCACGGAATCTCGCCATTATGCACTCCCACACTCGAGATCCGACCCCAAGGCCGTAACATCTCAAACGCCATAGCCAGCGCACTACTGTGTCCCACCACCTCAATCGCCACATCGGCTCCCCTTCCCTCGGTCAACTCCTTGACCCTCTCTCTAAGCCCATCTGCCTGCGTTTGGAAGTTCCACGGCTCGGCCCCCAACCGTCCCGCCAACTCCAACCGATCGGGAACACTATCAACGGCAATGAGATGCCTCGGCCGATATTCCAGTGCACTGATCAACGCACAGATCCCCACCGGTCCACACCCGAACAGAATCACCGTACTCTCCTGTACCGTAGCTTCATCCATCGCCTTAAATGCATTGTTAGCGGCAAAATAACCCGTGGGGAAAATATCCGCCATCAGCACAAGCTTCTTCTCATCGATTTCCTTCGGCGCAGCGACCAGCGTCGAGTCCGCCAGCGGGACTCGGACGTAATCTGCCTGTCCGCCATCCAGGACCACAGAGCCGTAGAGTTGGCTCTTGGCGCAGCGAGAGGAACAACCTCGCACGCAGTAGAAGCATTCCCCGCAGCTCACAGTAAATGGCGAGACGACTAGGTCACCAGTACGGAAATTGTGGACTTCTGAGCCGGTTTCGACGATTTCTCCGGTGAACTCGTGGCCCATGATGAAGCCGGTTGTGGAAGGCTGGTGGCCGCGGAAGACGTGTAGCTCACTATGAAATATAGAACTTTAGCATAAATTTTGTGTGTTTTATTATTGGGGTTCTCACCTTCCACATAGTGCAGTGTAGCGTACTTTGACGATCACGTCGGTGGGATCCTGGATCTGAGGAATGGGACGCTCCTCGAGAGTAACCTCGAGAGGACCTTTGAAAACAACGGCCTGCATGATTGTCGACACAGTTGTGGGCTATGAGTAATGAAGTGAGAACTGCAAGATGTGCAACGTTGGAGGATGAAGTGGTGTTGTTGTGACGGTGGTGCCACTCCCCGCTTTTGGTATCCCCGAGCCTCGGTTGACAGGGATAAGGCGGGATGAGGAGGACATGTTGCAGATCATATCTGAGTACTTCGGAAACGTGTGACTGAGGTCCTTATATATAGTACTGTAGATATTGTTTCTTTGCTCATGGTAGCGCTCGGTGTCTGTCGGGCTACGATATGTTATGCACTTGCTATTATCGGAGGAAGAATATATTTTCACAGGGTAAGTTACTGATACTTAGTTTTTATATCCAGAAGCTGAGCATCGATATTTTATACAATGAACTTACCGAGATCTGGGACATTGTTGAACACCAATCCGTTGTAAGCGTGCTCCCTGTATAAGGATATAGTGTCACCGCAAACACCAGCAGGTGGCACTAATGATCATACCTCGAGACGGGGTGGCGGGATCCCGAGTTGGCGAGGGTGGGGGTTTTCAGATCATCGTCGGCTACGTGCACTAGGGGGCCCCGCAAATAGTCTGAAGGCGATTTGCGTAATGCTCATTCCTTAGCTTGAAGATATAGTCCATAAGGGGGTGTTCGTCGGAGATACCGGGGTATCGGATCAATCTACGCGAGGGGCAAGCAGAGGATTTTCTAGGGGAAAGGACTCTATAACCAGGCGTATCGGTGTAGGAGTTTATTATATGTGCACTTCTCAGTAAAGTAAATTTCGTCATGTTTTATCCAGATGAGACTCAAATATATACACACCAGCCGCAAAAGGTATAGATATAATCCGCCAAGCATGAAACGCCACCCGGCTGTGAAGACAATTCAAAATATAAGCATGGGGAATCAAAGGAAAGCCAATAACAACTATTCAGACGCTTTGAACCACTTTTGTTTAGGTTTCGCCGACCAGATCTTCGTCTCGAACGATTGCCCCAGCTGGTCCACGGTAAATGGCGAGGTGAACCCGGTTGCCGTGCCCGCATAACTAGGACCGAGCCGCTGGCTACTACCCGCCGTGGACGGCGGATCGTAGGAGCTTATTGAGTCACTTGCAGTTCGTACCCGCGATAGATCGAAACTGGCGCTGCGATCTCGTAGACTGGGAACAGACCCTTTGGAGGAAGTGGGTCTCGATTGACTCAGACCAGGGACTAAGCACCGGGGATGTAGCTGCCTTTCGTTCGCCATGGATGATGTTTCACTGATTGCGGTAGAATCCGGTATGGAACACGTGTCGGCATTGGATCGCGACTCTGCAATGGACCCCGTCTCCGCGGTTGACCCACCACCAGTGTTGGGCCTGGTCTCGGGTAATGACCGCGCATCCGGGTTGGGTTGAATGTCCGCGTAAGATTGGGGGTCGGGAATAGATCGGGAATCAGTACTCGATCGGGTATCTGCGGTGGATCTTGTGTCTGAAACACAGGAGTCGGTACTCGAGCCAGTGTCGGTGTGTGGCGGCGCTCCGCCCGTGGGCGGCGCTTCAACAGGGTTCGGAGAGTGATGGTCAAACTCTTGACCTTCGCGGATATAACACCTCGAGATGAGGTCGTTTTGAATGGTCATGATTTTATTAAACGCTCTGATCAGAGCGAACTTGAACGGATACGACATCTCTGGGTGTCCGGATATTGTTTCGTATGCGAGCTCCTTGACGTACCCCAGACATGTGTTCATATGCATGTACTCGATCTTCAGTGGGTGCATCAAGATTTTACCTGTGTGCATCTTTCTGAAACCCCGATATGCCATCAGTACATCTGCCCGACTTTGTTCACGAGAGTCTGCATGAGGAGATCAGCTCAGTGGACTTACCCAACCTTATCCAGGTACTCCCAATATTCGAGTCGGCTGGGGTCGGAAAATAATCGGGTCAAATACCACTTCCAGAAGATTTTCCTGCGCTGCACGTGCGGACCGTCCAGAGTGAAGTATTCATCTACCTGGGCTTCGGATTCAGTGCTTCGAACCCGCAAGGCGCGTGCTGTTATGTCGAAGTCGAGCATTTTAGCGTAGAGACGGTGAGTAAGTACTGGTAAGGCTGCCTTGAGGAATTTGGCGCCTTTGTTAAAGACAATAATATCATCTGGAGTCATAATCAGCAACCTGTCCCCTCCATCACCAGACTAGATCATACCGTCTGTGAAGTCCAGGAACAACCGCAAAAAATCCATCCGTTTACTGAAATCAGTGTACAATTCCTTCCGCGTCACCTGCTTGATGCCATCCTGTACAGGAGACAGTGAACCCATGGCGGATCAGATTAGCAGTGAAGAATCTATTGAATGTGTAGGCTGCAATGGGTATGGAATGACACGCTGAACGTCAGCAAGGGTAGAACTGGCTTGCACGCTCTCGGTCTGGATGGTAATAAAGAAGCAAAGTGTGTTGCTGACCAGCCCTCCCCCAGAGTCCTTATATTTAGCCGGCCCAATGACCCCTAGCAGGATTTTGGGCCAGCATGCGCCTCCGATTGCGCCAAACCGATGGAGAAGCCGACTGCGGCTGACGTGCCATGCGATTGGCACAGCTGCTTGTCATTCCGAAACTGTGCCGTCATCCAACGCTTGAGGGCTGTTGACAGGGTGGTCCACTACTTTACCCGCATACGTGGAACTCCGCGGCAGAGTTTTGCAAGGTGTGATCCGACTAGGTAAGGATGCTGAAGGCTGACTGCGAGCGTCAATTGTGGAAGCGATTGATTGGGGGGGAAGGGGGGGACCAATGGTGGGCTGTGTATGGAGACAATAAGTTCACGTATATTAAGTCAACGAATTGCGTCCCCACCAAGGTGATTCCGCGACGGTGGCCCAGACTCCAGTGTTCAGCTGCGCCGTCGCGATCCCTGGACATTTAAGGGCATCAGAGGGCCCGTTTGGCCGGAGTGGACCCGCTAAACGATCCCATCGCGTAGGATCCAATACGTCGGAGAGGTCGGAAGTCCCGTCCCAGTCATGATTCGCCGCTCGCATCCAATTGTGATCGTGCCGGTCTGTGCTGGTCCCCTCGAAGGAACGAACTGTCCATCAGCTTCTTGGCATCAGGATCGGCTCTATGATGCAGGCAGGATGGCAACCACCGGGGGGCATTTCAGCTGATGCAAAGGTGTTGCTCCTGTAGCCGGCATTGTCAGCTCGCTTGAATGCTACACTCCCGATAATACATGGTATGTACTATGTCGATCACAGCGTGTCTAGAACAGTCGCAAGCAGGGTATACGGAGTAGTAGGGTTGGGTATGTTATAGCAGCAGGGATGGGCTGAGATGTCCCTCACTCTTTCTTTCCTCACTAAATGTTGAATCATGCCACCTTTGTTGCGTTGCCCTTTTGGGTCTCATTCATTTGGGATCTCGTGGGCCCCGTGATCGCACTTATCCCAACTGGGACAGGCCTCGGCGTGACCGACCAACGGCACATGACTAATCGCTCCGCAGCGGATCTCGGCTACCCGCCAATCAGCAAAGAGCGTTTTGGATCTCCAGCTGAGACTCGCTTTTCCACATTTTCATTTGGCACCAGATATCCGATGTGAAACATGGAATCGAGCAGACAAGCAATTCATGGTTCAGCTACCAGTCGGAAGTGGAATGCCGGTGGAGGAGGATACTATATAATCAGATCGGTGTACCCAACGCGATTCGACGTGAGAAATTCAGGTTTGGCACCTCTCATGCAGGTCCCTCGCGGAGCAGATGGTCTATCCCCTCCAGCCAATTTACAGGCGGGGCGCCGACAGGCACCCTTGTATTCCATCTAACCGTCCTAAGGCATAGAAGGACATGGACTAACGCACCGAATGAGACATCCTTTTCAGCCAGGGATATCCCGGACTCACTGGGCGCACAACTGATTACCACCACCGACTATGCTAATGCACCTATCCCCGATGGCAGGCCCAACGGCACCGGCTGGATTGGCTGTCCTTCGCTCTTATCGCATCTGCCCCTGGCTCACTACATGCGAGAGATATAGCTCAGTCGGGGATCTCTTAATATTTCCGGTGGTGATTCAGTCCCTGAGCAAAGGCCAATTGACTCCCCAAGCTTGTCCGCGATCCGGCCGAACCCAATCCCGGTCGGTGCAGGGGCTGGGGTTGCAGTGTGAGTTGCCTACTCAGTAGTGCTCAACGATGAACGACACCTCCAGATCGGTCCGCGTCACATTCACCCTCCCTCCTCTTCTATTCACAAGCAACAACCTTTGAGAACCTCATCATGTTGATCTTTCTCCTCTTACGGCCTGGAGGGCACGTGACTGACCTCGGGAATGGGCCTGGACCGAGGCTGACTGCCAATGCGGGGATGGCTAACCCGGCTCGGATATACCGCTTATGCCTCCTTGCTCAACAGCCCCTTCTAGATATCTCACTCCAGAGACTCTGTACGTAATTACGGAGGCGTTCCCAAATAAACACTAGGACAACAGCAAGATGTCGCAGCTGTCTTCTAACCCAATTCCATTTTCGGAGCCGCCATATCTCTGCGGTCTCCCTTCGCCCTACTACTCGCCGGGCCATCGTCGCTTTCAAAAAGCCTGTCGCGAATTCTTCTGGGAACATCTACACAGTCATGCTGCCGAGTATGAGAAGGCCGGACAGGTTCCCGAGCATGTCTTCCACACATTCTGCGAGCATAACATGCTACTCCCGAACATCGGCGCACCCTTGCCCGTGGACTGGCTGAAGCGCTTGGAAATCGCCGACATCCTGGGAGTCAAGGTGGAAGACTGGGACTACATGTATACGGGAATTTATTTCGACGAGGTAGGTATCCCGGGTGCATTATAGGGCGTGACTGACAACTTCAGATGGCGCGAGCCGGTATGGCTGGGCCGGGTTCATCACTGAACGCCGGATTCAACTTTGCAATTCCGCCTATTCTGAAGTATGGCAGCCGGCATTTGCAAGAACGCTTTCTTCCGGATCTTTTGACTGGTCGCAGACGCTGCTGTATCGCGATCACGGAGCCGGAGGCAGGCAGCGATGTTGCCAATATCACCACGACAGCCACCAAGACGCCAGACGGAAAGTATTACCTGGTCAATGGCGCGAAGAAGTGGATCACCAACGGGATCTGGTCCGACTTTGCGACCATGGCTGTTCGCACCGGTGGTCCGGGAGCGTCTGGTCTCTCCGTCCTGCTCGTTCCATTGAAGGGACACCCCGGCGTCACGATGCGCCCGCTCAAGGTCACCGGCCCGATCACCAGTGGAACCACCTACATTGAATTGGACGACGTCAAGGTGCCTGTGGAGAATTTGGTCGGCCGAGAAGGGGACGGCATGCGAATGATCATGACGAATTTCAACCACGAACGCCTTTCGATCGCGGTCGGCGTCACTCGCCAGGCTCGCGTGGCCCTGTCCACCGCCTTCCAATACTGTCTAAAGCGAGAGGCTTTTGGCAAAACGCTCATGGACCAGCCAGTTGTTCGTAACCGTCTAGCTAGGGCGGGCGCTGAGCTGGAATCGTTGGGGGCCTTTGTCGAGCAGCTCCTTTACCAATTGTGCCATCTTCCCAAGGAAGAAGGAGATCGCAAGCTGGGTGGAATCACTGCCCTCGCCAAGGCCAAGGCGGGGATGGTGTTAAATGAGTGTGCGCAGTGCGCGGTTCTCCTGTTTGGAGGAGCCGGATTGACGCAAAGCGGACAGGGCGAGCTGGTCGAGTCGATTCTCCGAGAGGTCCCAGCTGCCCGGATTCCGGGCGGTAGTGAGGATGTTTTGCTTGACCTAGCCGTTCGACAATTGGTGAAGGTCTATCAGACGGGGGAGAAGAAGTTGAAGCAGTCGAAGATATAGTCTGGTTGGATATTATTCTGGTAACTAAGGTGTATACAGTACTAGTATCAGTGACATGTCATATTCAATCGCATTCTTGGCTGCCAACTTATCTTCCTTGAGGCCTTGGAATTTGCCATTGTTCCATTTGCTGCGGAATCTTATCAAACATTGCGTTATCTTCTGATCTTGATTTGCTGAACAGGCTACACGAGACTCCACTGATCTGCTTTGCAAAACGAATACCGGTCCTACTAGGGCTCTGGCTGATAAACTTCGATAGCGCCGGTAACTGTAATCACGCGTACCAGCAATGGCCACGCAGCTTCCCTGACTCGTCACACGCGGTACTTATCATCGGCCGATCCGACACCTTATCAGCACCAAGAATGGAAGCAGCTTCAAATAACGGTCCCTTGCCGAAATGTCCCAGTTCATTCAACGCGCATCATGGGTCTGAAGCAGCGGCTACAAGTCAAACATGGAGACCTGGTGTCGGGAGTCGACTCCAATGCAGATCTGGATCCTATTCCACGGGATTCAGCCCGGCGGACTTGGGGATGGGTCAGCTTGACTGGGTTTTGGATTTCGGAAGCATTCTCGATCAGCATGTACCAGGGTACGTCTCCTCTGCGGAAAACCGAATTTCACTAATTGGACAGTCACGTCCACATCGGTCTCAAAAGGGTTGAACGCGGGTCTGGCGATTGCGGCAGTGGTTATCGGCCACATGCTCGTGTATATCCCAGTGGTGCTCGATGGGTTGGTTTCCATGCCATTATAGAGGACGATCTAACAGGGACAGATACGTGGGTTCGATTTATGGCATCAACTTTCCTATTCTCACCCGTGCCAGCTACGGCATGCGAGGCAGTTATTTTGCTGTTCTCAGTAAGCCTCCTCTACCCTCGACCGACTAGTCTGACCAGAACAGTCCGCGGGCTCGTCGCCATTATCTGGTTCGGCACTCAAACCTACCAAACCGGAGAGTGCATCTCGTCGATGATAAGTGCCATCTGGCCATCTTTCGAACATCTACCCAACCACCTCCCGAGTTCGGGGCCTATAACTTCCGCTCAACTGCTTTGCTTCTTTCTGGCCATTATCGTCCAACTCCCGCTCTTATACCTCAACATTCCTCAGCTCCGCTATCTCTTCTTAGTGAAGATGGTCATCATGCCCATCTTCGGCCTGGCCCTGTTTGTCTGGGCCGTCGCCACTGCCCACGGATTCGGTCCCGTCTTCTCTAAACCTAGCCAGATTACCGACGGGACGCCTGTGGCGGTGGTTTTCCTGCAATGCGTGACCAGCGCTATCGGGCCTAAAGCCACTCTTGCATTGAATATGCCCGACTTTACGCGCTACGCGCACTCTCCTCGCCAAATCATCTGGACGCAGGCTTTGGGTTTGATAGTTCTGGTTTCGCTTTGCGGCGTTCTCGGTGCAACAGTGACCTCTGCCAGCGAGATTATCTATGGCGTTCAGACCTGGAACCCGCTACAAGTGGCTGCACTGTGGGACAATCGTGCCGCGCAGTTCTTCGCCGCGTTGTGCTGGTCTCTGGCGGCCATAGGAACGAATCTGTCTGCGAATAGTGTGTCTTTCTCGAATGATCTATCTCTCTGGTTTCCCCGATACATCAACGCACGACGAGGTGCATATGTTTGCGCGGTGCTCAGCATTCTCAGCTGCCCATGGTACATCCAGGAAGAGTATGGCATCTTTCCCTTTAAACGGTCAAGTCTAACCTTTGTCCAGCGCGGCATCCTTTTCCTCCTTCCTCGGCGGCTATTCTCTCTTCCTCGGGTCTTTGGCTGGCATCATCATAGTGGACTACTGGATTATCCGCAGACGACAGCTGCGCGTTCATTCGCTTTACGACCCGCGAGGAACGCACTTTTTCACGCGGGGATTCAACCTCCGCGCTTTTGCGGCCTTCATCTGCGGGATTGCACCGAATCTGCCTGGTCTGGCGAATGCGTGTGGGCAGAGTGGGGTGCCAGTCGGGGCAGTATATCTGTATTCCCTGAGTTGGCTGGTGAGTATTCTCGTGTCTGGGGGGGTTTATTGGGGGCTATGTAAGGCATGGCCGGTAGCTGTGGACAACGACGAGGAAGGTATCTGGGAGGCGGTAGAGGTGACTACCAAGGAAGTCGAGATTTCTCCCCATTAGATAGAATATCACACTAGATAGACTATTATTCCGATACAGCTATTAGCTACCAATAGAACAACTTACTCTTAGAGATATTCCTGCCCCCTAGCCGACCTCGCTACCTTTGAACTGGCATACGCCCCCTTCTTCGCCGTCTTAACTCCCATCCGCACCAACCCAACAAGATGCTGTACTCCAGCCACAACCCCATCCACAACCTGCACATTCCCATCACCTCCAACAGCCTCCTCCACCGCCCCCTTCAGCTTCATCATCCCTGCACACCCCAGGACAATAACATCCGCACCAGCACCATCCACCAGCCTCTTCGCCGCACCACACATCGCCCCAATCACATCCTTCCCACCATCAGTACTACCCTTATCCAGCTCCAAAACCCCCATTCCACAAGCCTCCACACCAGCACACACCCCATCCATTCCGAACTTCCTCACCGCATCGGCATGAATAACCTTGGACCTCTGTGAAGTCACCACCACCCCGAACCTCCCTCCAACTGTCCTAGCAGCCATCAACCCGGCCTCCATTATCCCAATAACTGGGGCGGATAGTTCCTCCCTCAGGGCATAAACAAGCGGATGATCGCTAAAGCACGCAACGAGGAATGCATCGTACTGATCAGCGATGGGCAGAATAGCCCTCACGGCAGCAGCAGCTGACAAAACAGCATCAAGGGATCCCTCAATTGCCGACGGGGCAGGGATGGGAGCAGTGAAGGGGACAACTTCGACGTCTGGCGCGAGGGTCGGTTTCACCAAGGAGATGCAAGTATCTGTCATGGAGGGTGTGGAGTTGGGGTTAATCAGCAGCACCCTTATCTTCCCTCTCTTCTCCGTCTTCGGGACGATAATATTGGAGCTGGTAGTGGACGGGGGCTCCACAACCCCCGTCTGCCCCGTAATCCTCCCATAATGCTCAATCCGGCGATGTCTCGCGAAATCGAACGTACGGGTCTTCCCCGCGCGACAAAGCCCCAAATCACAGTCCGCAATCACCACCTCGTCCCCCTTCGTCTTCGCCTCGGCAATAATCCGTCCCTCAGGGTCAACAATACTTGACCCCGCAATGAGGGGATACTCCCCATCGTCAAGTCCACATCTCGCAGCACTAACACTGAAACACGCATTCGTGTAACTATGGCACTGCATAACCAGTTTATGATGAAATAGGGACAACTCCTCCGCTTCCTCTGGAGTCATATCCGCCGACTGGCCCCAGAACTGCGGCGCAAAGCCATTGGTATTATATCCACACGCGACGATTTCGACACCTTGCAGGCCATATTCGCGCCAGGATTCTGCCCAGCGGCGGTCATTGCAGATCATCATTCCAAGGATGGGGTCTACATCCTTTTCACCTTGTTGATGTTGTGAGAGTGATGGGGATAGTAGTCCGGGCACGCGAAATGCCTGGAATCCCAGGTTCCCCGGCTTAAAATACCTCTTTTCAAGCTGATTCACGACTTTCGGATCGGGAAGTGGCTCCACGTCACCGGGGAGATGGACCTTGCGGTATCTGGACAGAATTGACCCTGTCGCGGCGTGGTAGTACACGCAGCTGTTGAAGTGCTCGCCTGTGTCGGTAGCTTCCGCGAAGCCGACGATGATATCTACGGCAAGATCGTGAGCGGTATCGAAGAGGGCCTTTGTGCGCGGCGCAGTGAGGATGTCGCCGTGTTCGAACCAATCTTCTAGCTCGGCTTCGTCAAGGATCAGGTATCGAGGGAAGAATGTCGTGAAGGCAATTTCAGGAAATAGGACGAGCTTTACTCCTTGGTTGGCGGCATCCTTGAGAAGGACGATCATGCGGTTCAAGGTTTCTTCGCGCGAGGACCATTTGTTGGTCGTGCCCATTTGGGCGGCGGCGAGGCGGACGGTGCGAGGCATGATGCTCAATGATTCTGTGGTATACCAGTGAGGGGGAGGTATTGAGGGGTAAGTTGGGGGTGCTGTATCCCTCGGTAGAAGTGGTAGGTAAATAGCAGGTGCAGATATAGTACATCTTGGTTTGTCCGGATATATTTCCGCGTGATCGTTGTCGAGCTGCCCTGATTAGGAAGGTCGGGGTAGACCCTATCGCTATCTGGGAGTCAATCTTATCGTCGGCCGATCCGATGACCTTCAGTAGTATTAGTAGGGTGGAGATGATAACGATAGTGATTTATTATCGTCAGTCTCTCTATGATATTCGCAAATCTAGAACAATTGTATACGCTCGTCACAATGAAAGCTACTCCAGGAATCGACTTGATTGTCATCAACGCTACAGTGGTACGTGCCATTCTACCATACAGAAACATCGCTCACACCAGCAGGCGACTGCCTCCGATGTAGTCCCCAACCAAGATATTGCCATCTCCGGCGGCAAGATTGTCCTTCTTGGACAGAACCTCCCTGCACTCTTCCCCAGTGCAGCGACACTCGATGCAGAGGGCGCATACGTGACGCCAGGTGGTGTCGACAGCCATGTACATCTGCAGCAGGATAACTCCCCGACCGGCGATACCTGGGAGTCGGGGACTCGCTCGGCCATCGCAGGAGGTACAACGACGGTTTTAGCTTTTGCGAGTCAGAAACGAACCGATGAGAGTTTGTTCCCCGTGGTGGAGGAGTATCATCGAAGGGCTACCGGCCAGGCTTACTGCGACTACGGCTTCCATCTCATCCTGACAAATCCCACGCCTAATATCCTTGACGAAGAGTTGCCAGTACTAGTCAGCAGTGGTATAAGTTCTGTAAAGCTATACATGACTTATCAACCAATGCGACTTGGGGACGGCGAGATTCTAGATGTCATGGAGTCCACTCGCCGACTAGGAATGACAACAATGGTGCACGCCGAGAATCATGAGATGATCCAGTGGATGACGGAGAAATTGGAAGCACGCCGCCGTACCGAGCCATATGGTCACGCTCTGGCGCGTCCAAATATTGCAGAAGACGAGGCAACATATCGCGTTATTTCTCTGTCTGAGCTGGCTGATATCCCCATCCTCATTGTGCATATGTCCTCCAAGCTGGCTGCGGCACATGTGCGGGCGGCTCAGACGCGGCTGCTGCCAATCCACGCGGAAACCTGCCCTCACTATCTGTTCTTTACGAGTGAGCGGCTAAAGGGTGAGAACTTTGAAGGGGCCAAATGTGTATGCTCGCCAGCGTTGCGAGAGGATCCGATGGACCTGGAGGCGATGTGGGCGGGTCTGGCCAATTCAACCTTCACAACAGTCTCCAGCGACCACGCACCATCTAAGTGAGTACCACCTGTGACTGTGTTGATCATTGCTGACCAGATAGATTTGATCACCCCCTTGGCAAGAAGAAGGGCACCTCTAGCTTCACCCAGATCCCGAATGGACTGCCGGGGCTGGAGACGCGATTGCCCACGATGTTCTGCGGTGGTGTGCTCACCGGTCGCATCTCAATACAAAAGTTCGTCGAACTGACGAGCTCGAACCCTGCAAAGCTTTACGGACTGGGTAGCTCAAAGGGGACAATTCAGCCGGGTTTCGACGCGGATCTGACGATTTGGTATCCCACCCCAGAGCAGGCCGCCTCCAACGGCACGTCGGTCATGACACCATTCCAACTGTCCAACGACATGCTGCACCACGATATTGACTACACGCCATTTGAAGGCATGGAGTTCACCAACTGGCCTCGATACACCATCCTCCGCGGACAGACCGTGTGGAACCGCGACACAAATGGCATTGTCGGCAGCAAAGGAGACGGAGCTTTCCTGAAGAGAGGGCCCAGCTCACTGAGTAAGCCACGGAATGTGTTCGTCAATGAGTTCAATCCGTACTCTAGTTAGTGAGAATGGGAACAAAACATGAAACCAACATGAGTCACAGAGAACAATGATCATTGACATGGTAACATATAGAATAGTATAAACAGTAGTATAATGCAATCACCCAAGTGCGGTCGATCCGGGTATAATCCCAATCACAGCGCCCTGCACATAAGAAAAGGAAAAGAAAGCCATCATCACGATACTAACAACCACAACAACAACATTCGGCGGCTTCGACACAGCACTCGCACCATTCCTCGCAGAGGAAGCAGCAGCACATTGTGATGAGACAGGTGGTCAAGCAGCCACGGTCTTTGGATTGTTCCTGTTGGGGAGGCGCATATTGCATAGGCTGGGGAGGTGGGTACTGGCCACCAGGAGGAGGGTAGCTATTAAACAGACAGAGCGTTAGTGTTTGAGCTGGGACAGACATTCATAATGTTCGGAGGATACATACTATCCCTGGGGAGGCGGTTGCTGCTGGTAGGACATGGCTGTAGTTCTGTTTGTTCTATGATCTGGACGGAAGAAAGTATTGTATGGGGTCACTCGAAAGGTGGCCAGTGGACCAGCGGGGAGCTCAGCAGTTATATAGCCGGAATCCACGGAATCCGCTCAGGGCGCCAGGCAGGCAGACGCATTGCTGGCCAAAGTCCGTCAGCCCTGCGGACAGACACCAGACGAGCTGGCGGATCTTGGCCCTGCAAATTTTGCTGGGGTGCGATCCACCGCCGAGGGTGCGATTGGGTGTGCGCTCAGATGAAAGTGATTCAGCCATCGAGAAAGAGCATGGAAGATCCCCGTGCCGAGCCCAAAGTATTGGCTTGGGAGGAAGACAACATTGGCTAAGAATAGATACATATTGAACCCAGGTCAGGTAACACAGCACACCTCAGTACTCCATGGGCCTGCCAGTTCGGGCGGGCGCATCCGCAACCTACCACAAGAACAACCACGCTTATAGTGATGGTGGCGCCAAGCACACCCTGCCCCGTCGGGCGGGAAAGTGGAGCGTCACTTAGGTCAGTACTTCCCTGCCATTTCTCTCATTCTTCCTCATTCAGGAGAACTGAGCCAAGCCGCCAAGAGTTCCGGCAGGGATACTGGGGAGACGCTTACTGGTCATTCTTCCAGGATGAAATTGCGCTCTCCCCAAAGCTGTACCTCGCCTAGAAGCGCCAAGGCCTGGAAGCGCCCCTTAAGGCTGGCGGGACCCACCTAAGCTCCCCCCCGTCATCCAATCACCCCGGACCACCACCATCCCCCAGGGTCTCACGCTCTCCTCGGCTCTGGAAGAACGCTGTTGCCTACGCCATCATCGTGGCTGGTGTCGTCGCATGTGAGGCTGGTTATGCATGACCATGGTTAATTTATGTCCATATGCGCTGCAAGGAGGAACGAATTCCACGTTCGTCCTACTACTCTGTGTTAATTTACTATAGCCTATTGAGTCCACATCAGTGTTCTCTAAACTTGGCACCCGTAAGGTGAAGTGTTCAGTGCAGATTTTATTTCTGGGCTCGTGCTAGCCAGAGGAGGCTGATAACGCCCATTGCAATACATTGATTGTATGGTACCAGAGATTTATAGACAAACATATATATTTACTGATCAATCACAGTAACCGGTACTGTACTACGAGATTGCACATAGTACAACGTGCTGTCAATGAAAATAACTTGTATATTTTGACCAAATCAAAGTATTAAGACTCGAAATGGATTGATTGGCCAGATATTCACAGCCCTCGTGATATGATTATCAACCTAATCTCTATATGAGCAATTAATACTTTCTACTGTGCTTACAATCAAGATGCTTGGGAGTATCTCTGGTGGTCATTTGGTCACACGGGCATACGGTGGATCACATATTGACCTGTAGTAATCATTCCTCATTGTCTTCTTGCAGACCTCATGTTTCATCTCTCATGTATGATATGATATGGAGCACCTCTCTTTTACAGTAGAAGGAGGCTCAAACGTTTACAGCCCCACCAAAGTATCAATCCAAAAGATCGCATGCTGCCCCTCCCTCTTGACATTCAAATCATCGTCACCATTCCGAAACACTGCATCCGGCGCCCCCTCGAACCATAGGTGATATCCCGGCCCATCCTCAGGATAGATATTATCCCCTCGCGACGTGATTATATACCTGCCTTCCTCTTTTGGCCACTCCTCGAACCAGAGATCTGTTCCTTCATCATCGAGTCCAATCCAACTAGTAGAAATACCATAGTAGTCAGCTTGTGCCATGCCAAGGTGGGAATGAGGGCACTACATACTGTCCCTTCAGCGCTAGATATTTTCCCGTCTCGGTCTCCTTGAACCGGTATCCATTGTCACCTTGCTCAACGTAGAACCGGTCACCCTGTAGTGCTTCCGTGGCATTCGCGTATAGGGTGCCGGAAGAATCGTAGTGTTCAACATTCTTGCGAGAATCGTTCAGGAGCTTGTCGTAGCCGGTGATGTTACCCTTGTCATCGCGCTGGAAGGGCAGGCTGCGGCGATAACTGCGCAAGTTGACGGTGTTGCCGGGGGCGAATTTGGGGTGGTGAGTACGATAAGTGCGGCCCATTGTGATTGTGAATGTAAATGTGCGGATATATAATAGTATACTAGTTTCAGTGGTGGTATGTTGCTAGATGTTGTCTGGTGGAATCACTGGACTATCGAAATTAGAGGAAGACGTGGCTTATATGCTTATCCAGTGGTTTCTATGTACTTGATCGTCGACTAGATTGATATCATCATGACTATGAACATGTGTTCATCTGCAATCAATGAGATGAACTGTCTGTGGACCTGATCTGGTAAAGTTCGTAATGGCAACCCCGATCACTTCCGAAAATAGTAATCCGTGAAGCCATCTCCAAGGTAGGTGGAGACTTCATGCATACCTAGCGCAGTTTGCAAGATGATCTATATGCACATACTGTGTATACTGATGATGTTCTTTTAAAGATAGATGTCATGCTGATGCTACACATCGATAGTATCAAGCAACGCTCTAGCCGCTTTGTCAAACGCTATGAATGTAGCGGGATGGGGGTATCAAAATTCCCCTTGAGGACAATCCTGAGAGTAGATCCCATTTACTAAAAAGATGCATAGCCACGTAAAGTGGACGAGGCAGTTGTCTGGGGGCTGGATTGAGACTCGTCTTTCCAAGTGTGAGGTAATTATGTGTTGCTGCATAAAATGTCATGCCTAATAGTCGTACGTAAAATCTCTCAATTCCTCTACAAACGACTCTGAAATATCTTTTAATCACCTCGCCTTTCGACCTATTTGATGCCGGAAGTACCTCCTTTGACAGTTTGACTTCCCATATAACAAAGATCCGACAAATTGACTCTTCTAGCAGTTGCGAGCCTCCAGCGACACACTAACTACATAAAAGCCAGACAGGCTAGCAGCAATGGAATAAGTGGACAGTAATTAAAAATTAATGTTGGTGTTGTGCACTATACGTAGATCGATAATTGAATACGTCACTATGATGAGCTTCCGATCAGTTCGGTGGAGCCCCACCATCGCCTCAAGTGGCAGAACTGAATTAATTATTTAGATCATTGCCATATGCTGGCCGTATTTAGTGCTACGAAAGCTACTAGGTGCTAGTTCACCAGAAAATATGGATTGAGAATAGTGTAGAATGATTTTCGTACAGGTTGGGATACACTTGTGGCTACTTCACATTGTAGCACCAAGCCCTGTCAATATGACATATATTAGTATTATATGCTTAGGGTCATCCTCAAACCCATACTAAATCACAGGGCAGTTCTGAAGCCCCCAATATCCATAATAGGACCATTCAAGACTATGCTTCGAATACTTACATTGAGAATTTCACATAAGCATTGTACATGTCAATGAGATGAGATGGCAGATAGGGATATAAAACAGTACCATGTGCATTTTCTAATTGGTTGTTAATTTTCTGATACCGGTGTTCATCATGCCATTTAGACCCTTATCTGGTGCACTGTAGCCTCTCACATTGCATAAAGTACATGAGTCCACCACATTAGACCCAAAAAGGGTTATTCCGACGAGAGTCTGGCATCCAGCCAAATCCCGGCATGTCAGACGCGGGTGCCTGCAAGTGGAGACGCGGACTCTTCTGCTGCTGCCAATCTATCGCATACTGATTTAGTGGTATATGTTTAGTGATGCTTACCCGATGCTCTCGTAAGAGCGGAAGAATATGGGTCCAGGAATGCCGGCGGATAAATCTATAATTGCTGTTCCCACAGTTATACAGTCCCTGCAGTACCGAGTGCAGAGTTAGAAGCCTAAACTGGTTTGGGGTATGTGGATAAATGGCGTAATTCCTTCTATGATTATGACATCCAAAGAGTCGAATGCACACTGCGCTATGATTGTGTGTCCACGCAGTTACCTGAATGACTGCCTACTGCAAGAGAGTCATTGAAGCCATCCTGTAATAAATTGTTTTGCATGTGGTGCAGCCATCGGGACTTGCTCGCAGAAAAGCATCACTACAACACAGATTATGTATAAGCGTGGTGAAGAGGATCTGTCTTCGGCCATATTACAAAAATACTCGAAATGCCGCTTCATTATTCAGGTACATTCTTGCTTCGCGGAATAACAATATCAGTGATCTGTAGATGGGGCAAAACGTGTCTCTGTTACACCGACTCTTAGTCTCATTGACCGATACACCGCTCTCTTCCGCGCCAGGTGGCAATTCACGTCCTTCGTGATTGTCCCTTTTCCGTGAAATGTTTGCTTCAACTCTCCCGAAACCGGCTGGTCCATGTTTTCATACCCTCATACAATGTCAAAAAGACTTTTGATCAGCGGGATAACCTTGTTTTGATTTAGATCCGATCACGGCAAAGAAAGCAGCTCGTAAGAGACCCCAACTGGCCCTACTCGCGCTAATAACTCGGCATCCCATCAGCACTAGTAGTGGATCCATGCTGCATGACACGCTAATCAACCAACCACTCAATTATTAATGCACGGTAGCACGGGCGCCTATCAGAGGGTCTGCGGGGTTGGTTATCAGTCGCCAACTAGTTAACAAATGATCCCAACATTTCCAACTCTCCAGCCCTGGTGTATCCAAAACCACAGCCAGGATTTAATACCTCACTTAACACACTCTCAAAATCATACTATAAAATTCATCCTCCTTGGAGGGCAACGCAATGTCCACAGTCGACAGCCCCTTGCTAGGGCACAGACCTTCACACCCTCACCCAGATGATGTTGAGCATCCACTGGGCCACAGTAAACGGCGGCAGGGACCCGGCTCCAATGTCCTTAAAGTTCTAGCTGTCTTCTGGACATTTCTTATTATGGGGGCGGGTGATGCAGCATATGGGGTAAGGACTGTAGAGAAGAACAGATTTGCCGTTATTGAAACTAACACTCGTCCAGCCTTTGATTCCCTACGTAAGTGCAATCTCGCCATCCTGTTGTAGATAAGCTGCTGAGTAGAAAGCTTGAAAAATACTACGAAATCTCACACGGCACCGTTTCGCTTCTATTCCTCTCTCCTATCTGTGGCTACACGCTTGCGGCACTCCTGAACAGCGAAGTCCACGTCCAAGTGGGCCGTCGTGGTATCGCTTTCATTTCAGCGACCTGCCACTTGCTAACGTTTAGTATCGTCTCCTTGCATCCTCGATTCCCTATCGTTGTGGTATCTTTTGTGCTGTCTGGGTTCGGGAACGGGTTAGCAGACTCGGGATGGAACGCTTGGATAAGCAGCCTGTCTCGCTCGAACGAGTTACTGGGGATGCTACATGGCTTATATGGGCTGGGAGCTGTGTTGAGCCCATTAATCGTATCCGGACTGGTGACTAAGGCCAATTTTCCGTGGTTCTACTTTTACACTATTATGGTACCGCTTTCCGATGTCTACTATCTTCGCTATTTGCTCATATGGATATAGGCCGTGTGCGCTACTATGGAAGCCGTTGTCTGCACCATTGCCTTCTGGCATGATCGACCGATCACCAGAGGAGCCGGCGATGACCCCGATGACAGTGAACATGGTAGCCTAAAGCGTGCTCTTTTCCAACAGCCCTATGCTCGGGTCACTTGGATCTGCGCGCTCTTCCTGCTCATTTACGTTGGAATTGAAGTCGCTTTGGGCGGATGGACAGTGGTCTTCATGATGCAGGTACGCCATGGTAGCCCGTTTGCCAGCGGCATGGCTGTTACAGGATTCTGGCTGGGCATCACCTGTGGCCGCATTTTCCTCGGATTTGTTACGCCGATGATAGGCGAAGAACCGGCAGTTACAGTATGTCACCTCTTACCCTTTCCAACCTGATCAGTGAGTTTGGTCTTAGCTCATGCTCACTTTCTGCAGCTATATTCCGTGTTGGCGATCATCTTCGGCTTCATCTTCTGGCTCGTGCCAAATTTCAACGTCTCGGCAGTCGCAGTCTCCCTGCAAGGCTTCTTTCTTGGCCCTCTATTTCCGGTCCTCATTGCAGTGGCCACCAAGCTGCTTCCCCAATCACTGCACGTGAGCTCGATCGGCTTTGCCTCGGCAATCGGAGGGGCTGGAGCAGCATTGATGCCATCGGCGATTGGTGCAGTGGCAGAAGCCAGAGGGGTCCAGATTCTGCAGCCCTTCATTCTTGGGCTCTCTGGTGCGGCTCTAGTCCTGTGGATGTGTTTGTGGTGGATTTCGAAAAGCAATTCACGAACATTGAGTTAAAGAAGTCATTCTGCCCAGAAGAGAAGCTTTCTGTTAACGGGCATGACGAAGAAACATCCGGGACGATGCCGAGCAGCGGTAAAATTATCATCGACGTAACAAGGATAGGGCCAGAACAATCAATCACCACTAGTTCATCATTTACGTGACTGACGTCTTTTGAGTATGAAAGATCCATTTGTTAGACTAGATAAAGAAGATGGGGGAAAAAAAAGGAAAGGCAAAAAGAGACGATTACATACAACAGAAGGGATTCGCTGGTGGTCACCCACCCAACTACTAACCTCCCGGCGTGTGGCTTGAGTACGGCTGAGCGGACGGGAAGCCCTATTTTCCACACCCTGTGGTCGTATGTGCTCAATATTAAGGGAGCAGGGTTTATATGCATGGCATCATTACCAAGAAAGAGGTAGATGTTACGCTGGACCCTTTTGATCGCACGTTCAAGTAACCGCTCCACAGTAGTATGCTATGTTCTGTAACCCAACCACGGCCATTAACGCATTTCGGCTTTTCAGGGAATTGGATCCTCGCAGAAACACCACGTAGATTCCGTCACAATCAATCTAACGATGAAAACCATAGTACAGTACCCTAGCAAAGGTATTTACTACGAGCAGAGCTTCTGATGGTTGTGGAAAGCTTCGGGCATGTGACTTGACCACAACCCCTTCTGAGGCAGGGATTCCCCGCTTCCGCTAATCATCTCCATCATCACTTTCCTTCCCTCACGAAGCTTCTTTTCTCCCCAACAATTCAATGGCTCGCGATTGTTAGCTCTGGCATAATGGGCGGTGCCCCATACTATACCTACGATGGACACACCACTCCCACGTCGACCTGGTCGCCAGAAGCGACCGCGAGTTCCTGATGCGCTCCGCAAGAGAGCCGCCCGCGCGTATGCTCCTTCGTCCCATCCAAGCTTCAAAATAGCCATTGACACTTACTTGACTCCTAGATGCCTGCCTTGTCGCCAACACAAGGAAAAATGTACTTTCACCGTCATGATTTGTTGCACCCGCGATTCCTCGTCCCTCGACTGATCAGGCCTCGGAGCTGTAGGCCATGGTGGCGGCCCGCCCTGCGCACGCTGCCAGCAATACAACCGCACCTGCCACTTCGAAGATACTCGACCAAAGTCGACAAGTATGTCTGCAGTACCGTCGCAGCGTGAGTTCCAAATGGAGCGCATTATACGTCACTTCCTAGGCGAGGACATCTCGCTCGATCCCGCTCGGTTAGAGGAGACCGCGGACTTGCTGGAAAGCGGACGGTACCGCGGGACTCCTCCAGAGACGCGAGGGGTGGAGGATGAAGACCAGACACCGGAGAGCTATTCGTTGGAGCCATTGTCAACAAACACCATGCGTATGTCCAAGATACTGTTCATCAGGACTGCCGTTAACCGGCCTCGCATTAGACTATTCAGGAGAGTTGTCGCACTGGAATTTCTCCAAAATGATCCGTCGACGTCTACAGAGCTTGGGTACTCCTAAAGGACAGAAAGATGCATGCGCTCCTCAAATTGCATTCACCCATGGCACCGCTGACGGATTGTTCAGGGCTTAAATCCCTCGGATGGATTCTTTCGTGCTACTGGCCTGCAGTCCGCCAATTCGTGTGTCGCCTCCGCTATAGGATACTTCCCACCTCGTCCTGTTGCCGAATTTCTTACTAATACGTTCCTCGAGTATGCACAGACAAACTATTTCTATTTTCCTGAGTCAGTCTTTCGGGAGAAGATGGACTACTATTATTCTGTCGACAGGCCGCTTGTGATCGACGATGCGGGTTGGATTTGTACCCTGTTAATGACGTTTGCGATTGGCACTCAATTTGCATACATGCAGACTTCCTCGACGGAGAAGCCTCCTTTCTCGGAAGACATTCCTGACGACCGCATTGGGATGGATCTCTATCGGTTCTCGTGTCGTTTGATCCCTGATCTCATCACCACCGCCTCGCTTGAGACTGTGCAGGCCTTTCTATTACTGGGTGTGTATACGTTGCCGATTGATACCGCAGGATTGGCCTACACGTACTACGGCCTGGCCATTAAGATGGCCATCCAGAATGGAATGCACCGAAAGCATATTGCGCCGTCGGTTTCTCCAGTGATAGTGGAATGGCGGAACCGTTTGTGGTGGACAGCGTATTCCCTTGAAAGGTGAGGCACTAGTCTACGTCGTGTGAACCGGACTCACAGTCGCACAGCCGTATCAGCATCCTTCATGGCCGTCCTGTATCCGTGTCTCCTTCTGAAACAGACGCCGACATGCCTGCTGACCTGGTTGAGCTACGCCAACCCGGCGGTATCTCGAATTTACCGAATGTCACGGCGGCTATCCACTTGACCAAAAGGCTTGAGAAAGTGGCCCAGATCATCCTACGACTGCGACGATGTCCGCGTAGTCATCAAGATGCCTATCTGCACCAATTATGCAACCTGAGGATGGAGTTGAGCAGGTGGTGGGACTCGCTCCCGACAACACTGCACTGCCGCGACCTTGATCCGGCCGGGCCCTTATTTCGGTCCAATGTTCACCTTGAGCTAAACTACGCTACTGCACTTATTTACATGGGTCGGCCTTTTATCTTTCTACAAAACGAGGCCGCGGATAGCGGTGGACATGGATCAGAAAAAGAGGGTGGTCGTACAGGGTTAGTTGAGGCGTTCTCGCGAAACTGCACACAAGCAGCAATAAGAATCATCGACCTTTGTCAGCTGCTGCATGACTCGGTCGGGCTCGCGCGCGTGTCATACACGGAGTTCAGTTCGTGCCGCACAGCTTTGCTGGCCTTGATTGCGCAGCTTCTCAGCGGGTCGTCAGAACCGATAGGTGGTGCCCTAACGCGAGGAATGGGCCTGATCCGCCAGATCTGTGTAGGACTGGAGTCAGCTCGGTCGGAGATTGCAGTAATTGAAGCGCTTGAGCGTGCTCGGCAGCAGCTCGATCTCGGCGAACGAAGCCACCTAGGAGAATCGTCTGAGACAGGCTATGACCAATTCCAGAAATGGGCCAAGCTCTGGCGGCTAGGTCCTTTGAACTCGGAAGCTTTTCCGTCTCCAATAGCGGCTGAGTCGCCAAACGATCCAGGCAGTATTCCTTCATTTGACGGGTTCTTCTCATCATTTCCGCAGGAACTTGATGCCTTTGCCGCGATTCCAGGCTCCGAGGATACTGCAGCGCCGCCTAGCATATGGCCTATGCCGGATGCATTCCTCTCGTTTCTTGGAAATGTGGACGCCGAATTGGAGTTTGATAGGCCTCAATGAAGGTTTAGATCTTGTTCCAAGCTGTACATTACGAGGTTACTATTACAAAAGACAAATTTTTCAATGGTTTAGATGATGTCACCGGGGACGTCGGAAAGTAGCACCTTCTTTCAGTAGCCGTCAGTGTTCTGGACCCACAAAGGTTTGAAAAACACGTTACTCGCTGGATATCCTGTCCCAGCGAAATGTTCGGCCCATAGAGAGGTGGTGGACCTGTCTACCCGGTTCTTGGAATGCAGTATTGGGAATCCAATCCTATCCCGGGTACCGGTACCCGAGTATACCGTCTTGAGATTCCTAGTAGTTGACCAACCCTAGTCAACCTGCATCGCTCGTAGTATGAGTACCGACGAGAGATCACCGGCAAAGATCCCTGAAATCTTTTCATAGAAACTCGGCCGTTTCTTAGCTAGATTTGAAGTGGAAGAATTTTCTTCAGTAAATAAAGACCTTCAGCAGCACGGGGCAAAAGAAGCTCCCATCTTCGGGAGAGGCAACCGAACACATCTGCCCGGGACAGACTCCGACTCCGGGACCCAGCAAGTCCGGCATGAGGTCCCGAAGAATGGAGAGTCATCGTTTGGGGGTATAAGTGCAAGCAGTCCGGGGGAAAATAAAATCTGCTAAAGTTCAATTGACATTCTTGCATATTCTTGGGACTTGCCATTGCATGCAATCATGAAGTGGCTTTCAGCGAGATCTCATGCTCCCATAATCAAAATCACAATAAAAGATCCTAAACCAAGTTACACAACATGGGACCGCATCGAGGGTATAGTGACCGTGGCTGCGCCCAATGACACAAATGTCAACAATATTCAAATTACAATGGAAGGTATGTAGCTCATCCAATCCCTCCACTACTCGCCCAATAAGGTCTAAAAAACATTAGGCTCTTCCCGGGTGGCTTTACCGCGGCCAATTACCGAACTCCGTGAACCTGCAGCCTGCCAAACATTCCTAAAGCTCCAACAACCCATTGAAACTCCTATCTCGCCCACTCATGTCTCCGGAAGAACTTACAGTTATCCATTCTCTTTCGTTATTCCCGAGGAACTGCCCTTGGGGTCTTGCATACACGAAAAGAGCAATGGTTGGGCCGATCATCGGCATGCTAAGCTTCCACCAACACTGCGATTCGCCAACTTGTCTCAGGAACTTTGTCGAATTGCGTACTATATCCGTGCTACGGTATTCTACCATAGAGTAAAATATGTCAATAACGAAAGAACAACTACATCTACAAGAGATCTACGGTTCGTCCCTGCGCATGAATCGAACCACCTCCCGCGAAGCCTGCAGACCTTCATATCATTGCAACACAACCCGAAGCAGGACGTGAAGAGCAAAGCATCGCTTTCTCCGGGCAGGTTATCTGTGGAAGGGTCTTCTGCACAGCTGACGCAGGGGCGCTGTCTTGAGGATTTCTCGAATGGCTCCTTCGACGCATATCTTACCATACCGCTTCGCTTCGAAGCAGCGGGAGAAGCGAAGCCTCCTCAATTACGACACCTACATTGTACGCTCAAGGCATCAACATTCTTAGCGACAAGGGTGACTGCTAAACGGCTCAAGCACCATGAGGCGCAATACCGACAAGCACATGTCGAAAATATTGCGATGCGATCAGAGGATATCTCATCTACGCAATGGATCAAGCATGAGCCAACCCCTGAGGACTACGTCACCGAGCATCAGAGCGGCAACACGCTATACTACACAACATCCATACACCTCCCTATGCGCATGCCTCGGAACGGACATCTCATACCATTCTCTACGTGTCTTCTCTCACGAGCCTATCTTGTCGACATGCGTATGTCGTATTCTACGCCCGACTCGAGTGGACGTCGTCGGTCGTTGAATGCTACGTTACCAGTTAAAATTGCGGAGTCTTATGAGACGTATGTTGAGAAGAGACCGCTGTGGAATACACTAGATGAACCATGTTTATCTGACTGGGATGCTGAGCCACCACCATATCATAGTCATGAATTATCTCGCTCCAGCGATGTTGTGTCCTTGAGGAAGGGACAACATACCGGGGTTTACCACCTTATGGTGGATTCCTGACAGCAAGCGCGAGACCAGTCATTAGTATACCAACGATACTACCACATCGACCAAAAGGATACGATCTTCTGCTTCAGGTAGAAGGCAAAGTGTTCCACCAACCCTCTTGTAGATAGATCGGCTCTTCACTACTCAATATATCTAATGAAATATCCGATGCAGGCAGTTTTACAATGCTAATCAAGAAATGAGAATTAATTCTCTACTGACTTCGTTGAAGCATTCAGGATCCGGGATTCACCCTTGGAGCCGAATTAACCTTCTTATAGAGAATTCCCATACGGATTCCACGAGGCTTCACATTTTGCCAGATAGGGGAATGCTTTCTGCCATATTCACGCCATCTACTCTTGCCTATTTAAACCTCGTCTTCTCCCACCTTCTTCCTTCTCTCCATCTTCATCAATCCTCTTTGCAGTTATCCATGGCCTATCCAAATGCTACTAGAAACCTCCTTTAGAGCTATCCTACAGTGTCTATTAGAGCTAGTACTTATTAGTGTACACCAAGGTATGCCTTATTGATAGCTGTCTATTTCAAAAGAAGTTACATCTACTCATGATCCATGATTGGTTACTCACTAGAACCAAACAATACTGAGAGATGTAAGGCACATATGAGATTTAGTTCTTGAAGAAATGGATAAGGATTATACCTTAAATATTCGTCCGTAGCTTCGAACTACACCAACCAATATCATATTGGACGTAATTTAACAACTGTAAATCCGGTGATGGAATTGAAGGGTATTTTGGGGACAACCACATTGGTTTTATAATTCTCGTCAGGAATCATCATAACAGAATGCCGAGGTCTAAAAAGTGTTAAACAAACTGCATCATAAGAGTCCAGCGTAGCGTGTAGCTCAGTAGGTCAGATACTACTAGTGTCCCAATTAAGTGATCTCCACGCGGGTAACTGTACCCAGACTATCCGTCCCGGTGGCGTAGCAGAGAGACCGAAAAACAAAAAATGGACTCGCCGGGAATCGAACCCGGGACCTCTCCAATGCGAATGGAGCGTCATACCCCTAAACCACAAGCCCAACTTGATGATAAGATGCTTTAGACTACGCTATATGACTCGCTCATATTATCCTCCCTTTCTTTGGTAATCAACTCCCAGTGCTTATTATCAGGGTCACCAGCTCGATGAAGCCCAGTTACCAAAGGCCCCGATTACGTATTATAGCAGCATTGCAATTTCTTGATGTGATCAACTTTCTACTCTCTATCCATTGGATTACATAAAAAGTTGATAATAGTACACTGATGTAAATGTAATGCCTTGCGGAAAATTCCGGTCTTCCTAAGATGCCCACGGATCCTGTCTACTCAGCCTCGGAAACATCCTAGAAAAACCACGTATTTATCTAAGTATCACACTCTCTGTCTGGGAAGGAGTCTTACCTGCATATCAGTTATTTGATCGGTGGTAAAATTGTCAGTCGAATGACCGGGAAGTACTTAGTATCCCTTTCACTATATATAAATCTGTTAACTACTAGTACTAGCGGCCCATTAAACTAGAGCATCATCACTCACGATTTGATATCTCGCTCGGTTAATGTGCAACGAAGTGATTGACTGATGTAAGTATTGAATTTAGTACTGTACTTTCGTATTTTGAAAGCCCGAGTGAAAAAAAAGCATGAATGTGACATTAACATATGAAGCGTCACTGTAGGCAGATGGCGGGGAATTCATCTGGCCCATTGTCTTTGCAACCCCTATATAAAAGGAAGCTTCCGTCCCACTGTTTTGTCTTTAAAATTCTTGTCTCTAAAATTCATCTGAAGCCATACCCTCCAACCTCTATAGATCGGAAGATGGTCATACTCTGACTTCCTAGATCGAGCCTTGAGATACATTCCTGAAGCTCTATCATGGTGTATCGACTTCGACGCTTGATCAGTATGCACACGCCATTCCTATGTCTATATCACGCTAACAGACAAAACATCTGTAGAAATGTCGGAAACTGCGAAAAAATTCACCATCTATCTGTTTTGGTCAATACGCCAAACCCTATGACCACGCGAAGAACATGGTACCCGACCTATCAGCTTCCAGCGATGATGATAAAGAGAAAGCATACCCAAGAGGCAAGCCTTAATCTTCAGATGGGAAACCTTCCCACATGCTGACTCTGAACTCAGGGCAGTATTATATCCTTATGATTGATGCCCTCAGAATATATGATCATTGAGAAAAGGTGGCTACAATATATAATCAAACGGTCAGGAAATGTTCACCACCCTGAGACCAATGTCCCACGTCCCACTGTCCAACGATGGTGGCATTCCTTCGAGTCAATATAAACCGTGCACCGTCTCTTCTATAACGGAATAATTCCATTGGTATCACTGCGGGTAAACCTATCGCTCTAACTGACAAGCGCAACGTGTTATTGACTATGAGATAGGCTTGGCCGAAAAGTGTGCGAACTAAATCCGATAATATGCGAGGCACGCACAGATGGTCACACTTTCTTGGCTGATGGTTGACAGACAAAGGCCATGCGTCGCGGTGTATGAACTATTCTCCATTTCAACAGGCGAAACAAAATCCACCAAGCGACCAAGCACAGGGCTCACCTTGGACAGCGTGAGAAGTGCACAAACCATGGGTTATTTGTGGGAACCGCCAGATGTTAGGCATCGAATACGACGAATCTTTCACTCCCGTGGCCAGCGATTCGCACCCAAGATGTTCATGACCTACGTAGCGATGAAGTATCACCGTTGGGAATAGTGCGATATCGTTTCTATCTACATGAATGCTCAATTCAGAAGGCAAAAGCGTCTGTATGAAATAGCCTACTGAGTATCACGAAGGACCACCCACGGACTCCGCCAGGTGACCAACCTCTGGCACCGCACCCTTTGATGCAAAGCAGCAAGAGATCGGATTCATACTTTTGCTTAAAGAGGAGGCATTTGTGTTCAGCATGCAAGGGACACAACTAAAACTGACAGCTAAATATATGACTGCGACATGCCATCGTCACGTGAAGAGTCAGACAATGTCGGGAAGTGAGACGCATTTGCTAAGGCTTTCCCAACCATATGACTAGATGACTCAACAGATCAGGGCATTGGATATACAACCCTGCATCTGAATCTCAGATATTGCATGAGCGGAAAGGCACAACGTATTGGGCTGTTGCAGAACGTCTTTACACAACGAACATGTATGCCGCTGCCGGCCTTCTGGACTACCACTATACTACAGGCCCAAATCGATGATTCTTTGCCTTTCACCTGATGTTTCACTCACCCACTCATGTGTCAAATATCAATGACATCAATCATAGCCAGAATTCCGTAACGGGCTTTTACACAGGCACCAGAGAGCACCATCATACCAAGGTCTCACTCAACGATGGCGATGGGGATGCAATAGAACTTGACACAGGCGGCCTTGAATGGCTGATGCGGGGCGCCCCCCAAGATGCGAGCAATGTTACCGATTATTGTGGACCAGGTGTTTCTGAAGCAGGAGAAATCACTCATCTGAATTTATTTTTCCGGTGAGGAGGTTTACGCTTCCGCCGTTCTGGCAGAGGCCGGTATCGACAATGCTGGGTTGACCGCCAGAGTGAGATCAATCATTGTGAAGTCGTTTACTCGAGACCCCGACAATTGCATGGTATTGGTGATGAGTTACTTGGTCAGTTCAGCCGGTGTGAACCTGCAGAATCTGTGCCGTAATCTCCAATTCGGAAAGACGGCATACCGGCATGGTGGTTCCTGCAGCCTGGCAACCACACGAATGGAAATATATTGATGCGGGCATGAGACTACTCGAGTATACTTAGAACCGCTGCAGTGAATACACTAATGAAGAGGCTTTTGTTGTTTTCATATTCCTTGGATGGAGTTTGCTACTATCTCTTTTCTCGTATAGTCGCTATCTTGGAATTTCTCAGGGTTGTATGTAAAATCTGACAGCAAGCATAGTACTGAATATTGAAACTATATACATTGGTGCATTTATTTTTGCAAACAGTACACAACTATATACAATGCAAGCTCAGGGTGGTAATCCGATATGTCCACAATACAAGTCTTTCGCAAAGCTAATTACGCGTGAAAGCAAGTTGATTAGCGTCATAAGATAATCCACTGACCAGACGAGTTACGCCAGAATGACAGGACATTGATACCATGTCAGCCCATCTAACATGGATGACTCCTCGTAGCCACTGGTAATGGGCAATCTGCGTCTCATCTCCCTATCTTTTCGCCACTGTTCTCGCAGGAAATCAGCACTTTTTGAGAAGACCGCTGACTTCCACTCTTCGTATATATTGTTCAGCTTTGCAACGATGATACGTTGATGTGCAGGATTTCGTGCGGACAGGCCCGCAACAACCAGTGGCCAGCACAGTATGTTGTGCGAAGGCGAGTGCGGAGGCAGATGCTGTAAATTGTTTATGAACTCATCCACCAGAGAGTGAACTGTGTCGTTGTCGTCAGATCCATGTGGTGGAAAGAGTGCCCTTATGTGGATGCGGCATGCCAAACTGTACAGGTTCGATGTAATGACATCATTGAGATGCTCCTGGTTCATAGTATTATCATGGGTGAGCTGGCTTTGACAGGCCATTAATTCTTGGTCCAACAGCAAAAGTTCCTGTCGTGCGGAAAACACCTCGGCAGTTTTGCTAGACTGCAAGTTATGAGACAGACGGGATATGCGGTAAATGGCGATGAATAAAGACTGTGAGGTTCCCATGATATGGCCGTGCTGAATTAGGCGTGAGGAAGTGACGGAGCAAGCGGGAGACTATGTCGGGCGTTAGGACTGAGAACACATTCACCATTCCTTGTGCCTGGTCAGGGAGTAATTTCTCGGCCAATCCCGCCCTTGTCTTCCGGCGTTTGGGCCATAGAATCGAGTCAGCAGATTCCCACTGGCATTCAAGGCGGTTACGCTGACAGCCAGTGCAGGAAGAGCGACGCTCATCGCATCTCTTTTTCCGCCGGCGGCATGTCAGACATCCCGATCGAGATCTCACGGGAGGTTTTATACAACGATCGGTAGTTTTCATAGGAAGCGTATCTCGCGAAATAATATCAGCAAGGGTTGTTCGGGCAAGTAATGGTAGCGGGAAGCCATCATATCATACACTTCAACATCATCAGAGTTTGGATTTTTGACCTGCGGGGTTGGCTTACGACTTCGCGGAACAGGCCACATGACCTTAACGTTATTCTACTTTTTCAGGTAACGCCACCCGAGTCGGTCGTTCATGTAATATCATTTTAAAGATGTTCTATTCAGATTATTTTGACCAACAGAGACTGGTACAGCCCTATATAGAGCCTATGAGTCAAATAGAAGATAAACGGTATTATCAGTTTTTTTTCGGAAATTTCTAGTCTGAATTTTACATAATTCAAATGGAGTATAGATGTTCAGCCTATCGTATAGGTAGCAATAATAACGAAAGTGAATCTATGGTTTCATGACGAATATTATAAATCTGGTATAAATCCCAAGTGGATTATAGGATGATTACCGCGACTATCGCGGAGATATCTTTATCTGAGAAAAGCTTCTTTCTTTCTAGATTTCATTACATCGCGGGCGACTCGGGCGGGAACTCCGTTATCTGATGATTGAGTTTTTGCGTGGCAATTTAGGTTCAGACTAACTAGATCCAGCTTGCAATAGCCGCGCTGGTAATTGAACTAACCGAATTAGGACAACGCTGTATGCCCCGGCAATTACTTTTTGCCGCCCGTGCTGGACCCTGACGGGCTCTGTGGTAACAGGCCTGCGCATGCAGCGGCTGCAGAAAGTGGTGCAATAATGTCAGACTGGAGCTGCAATGGCAGATTGGTCAGGTTGAGTGAGAACTACTACTAAGTAGGTTTCTGCTACGCGTGATACTGCTGAAATCCTTACTTCCATTGGAGCTGATATTATAAACACTTAGCCTTATACGGTGATATCATGGGATACTTAGTACTTGAATTGATAAGAAGATGTTATGTACAATGAGTAAAGTTTAATTTCATTTCAGATTGAATAAATTACATACGTCCGTTGTAGAGTATACAAAATTGTCAAAAGCGTACTAATACTGCCGCTATATCATACATCTTTCAAGGCCGCAGAAATGTGATCGCAATCAGCGATCAGCGCAAGCCTATCTGAGACATACCCACCCCTCTGGCCTCCCATACAAGTCCCCGAGGCTAAAATTGATGTTCCGCTCCTAATACAAAGGAAGCTTGTAGGCGTCGAAATCGTAGATCCAAGTATCATACGAGGCCTGGTCGAATACACAATCCATGGTAGTCCCGTTGTTGGACCAGAGAGGGCAAAGGGGCCATGCGCAGATCTGCTGGTGCTCTCCTTCATTGTCTCCCTGGAGAACGGTCGCGTTCAGCGTCACAGGAACCACACCGTTCTCCACCCAGTCGATCATGACGGCCATATTGGTTTGCGGGAAAGGTCCGTTCGGTTGTTCGCTGTTTGTGCCGCAATGAGCCATACCGGGGACCAGGTACAGTCGGTAGAACTCGCCCAAGGCGGCAGCACTTGTGTTGAGAGACTCATTGGGGAACATAATCTTGCGCACAGCCTCGTAATAGTGGACAGACGAGGCAGTGGGCACGCTGGGGTCCTGCTCACCGTGGAAGTGCAGAATCTTACCACCGGATTGCTGGAGGACGCTGAGATCGGGGTTGTGAGTCATCAGGGTGTCCTCGTACATTGTCCATCCCATTTGCATCCAGTCGCGGATGGTGTCATAGTAACATTGTCGAGAGAAGTTAGCGTGTCCGCTTCCTGTAGGTTCACAAACTTCGCCACAAACTCGCCCCCGTTACCGTCAATACTGAGGCCCCAGGTGCCGGTTTCTGAGTCGTAGGTGGTTTCAGCATCGTCAAAGTCCGCACCGGGCTGGAAGTACAAGTAGGCCTGACGACCCTGGGTGTCCTTCAAACCGGCGAGCAGTGTCTGAACCAATTCGACGGCTTCTTGGTGACGGTACCGTTCTGCGCCGGGGTCGAGCTCATGGACTGCCGTTTACTAAACCCGAGACCAAGACTGCTGCCACCGGAGCTGGCCGCGCAGTAGTAGGGAGCACCGATCAAGGAGGTGTAGTTGAAATGCAGCTTGCACAGGTCGGAGCGGGCGACAACTCCGTCTGCGCGGCCATCCAGCGGATCGCAAGGAGCGATGGTGGCGTTTACAATTAGCTCCAACTCGCACGGAGGCGGGTAGTAATCCATGGTCTGTTCAACGACGTTGGGCACCAGGTGGTTGATTTGCTGATGGGCGAAGCGGAAAGCCGGCGCACCGACAATAATTCCGTCGTAATCATAGCCATACCGCTGGGCCTGAGACCAGCCCTCACGGCCGCCCTCAGAGCACGACTGATAGTAGGTATAGACCTTGTCATTTCCGGTGTTATACACATTGCGGTTGGCGGCCGATTTCCATCATCTCATGGATACCTTGGTAGCCGAACATGAAGGTGTTTTGCCAGTCGACAGTGCCATTGGCAAGAAGGAAGATGTCGTCAAAGGATTGACCATTGAACCCACCGTCGGTGAGGCCGGCGACTGCTCCATACATGAGGCCACCGGGCAAGGAGCCAGAGGTACTGGAACTCTCGTTAATATCGTATGCCTCGCCGCCGGTGGTAAGGAACCGATTCTTGAAATCAGCTGGGGCGGGCAGCCAGTAAGTGAGGGCCACTCGGTCATTCCGACCAGTGTGGGTGTAGTTGAAGGTGACATCGCAGTAGCTGATGGTAGCAGCCGGATAGAAATTGGAGCTGCTGATGGACACATTCGAATGGATGGTAGTCGAGACGGAGCTGGAAATCATGGAGATGCCCTGAAAGGTGCCATCTGCAGGCAACGCAGCCTTGATGTAGGCATCGTTGCAAATATCAGAGAGACTGGTGGCATGAGCAGCCCCGACTGCCGCAGCTAAGGGGAGAATATTTCTCATATTGAAAAGGATAGAATGAATGTGGTTCTGGATAGGCTCATCATATACTGCGGGTGGCTTTCGCTTTTAAACTGTGAATTTACAAACCGTTAGAAGATTGGACGCGTATGCATGAATACAAGTAAGTTCCAAACGATAGGAGATGACACATGCAGTCGCAGATTGATCGGTCGAGCCGTCTCGCATCAACAAGAAAAATCACGCTATGGTATGCTTCACGGGTCTTTAATTGCCAAGGACTTCGTTATTGCCATTAAGCTTCCCGGGCCGCGAGCCACAGACCCACTGAGTGACGACTGTCCGGAGGTCGGAGGGTAAGATTGAATTCATCGCCGACCTTAGGACTGCGTGCAATACTCATGACTGGCTGACCGAATGAAGTCTTCGAAGTGCATACTTGGCATATGAGCAACGATCGTGAGTGTATCAATAGCAATTTGTCGGATAACCCACCGGCACTGCTGCTTGCTTTCAGTCATGCCATGCGGTGATTCAGCAACAGGAAAGAATTATCTTGCAATGCTAGTGGGCTGGAAGGGTCAGAGTCCCACTGATAACACTAGCGCCTTTTACGCATTTATTCACAGTAAATAGCGCCGCGTAAGCTCCCGCCCTTCCATATATCTCCGTACTCTGCCCTAGCCCAAGGTCAATCTCCGTTCCTGCAGCAGCTACGGGGCAGCGGGGCGGGATCGTCCGTCTCACCCAAGGTTTGAATGTTCTCAGCCTTGAACACTGACAGTCCGGTTCAGTCTTATTCCCCAGGTAAAGTGCATACGTCAGCACGGGCTGCATGGAGAAAGCTGCGTGAAGAAGGCCTCAATTGCTCAGAACTCAGAGCAAGCCGGCGGTCAAGACGGGCAGTCGAAAGGACCATAAGAGCCAAGTGACGGCCGGTTCATTCTTCGAATCACACAGCATATTTATCTTCCAATTCAGTTTATCAGTACCCCCTTATTGCGGTCTCTGGACAATGCTCCAGAATACTCTCCCCACGCTTCTGGGCCTGGCATCCATTTCTTCCGCTGCGCTTTACGAAACCAAGATTGAGACCAAATATGGCTCGGTCCAGGGTTATCCGGCTTTCAACAGCAGCAATACCGGCAACCTGACGCACTGGAAAGACATCACTGTGTGGAAGGGCATTCCGTTTGCTGCGACCACCGGAGGTGCCAATCGTTGGAAAGCACCGCAACCCGCAAGTCCATGGAACGGAACGCTTGACGCGCGCAACTGGGGCCCTGTCTGCCCTTCTGCTACGACCGGAGACAACAGTTACACCATTAACGAGGATTGCCTCAATTTAAACATTTGGAGTCCAGCAAACTCTACCGATGCCAAGCTGCCTGTGGTCATGTGGAGTTCTCCCGCCGAGTCAACTGCGGCAGATCCTCTCTTCGACGGCGGTGGTATGGCTGACAAGGGGATTGTCTTTGTCAATTACAACTACCGGACTGGGCCTTTTGGATGGCTTGCCCACTCTGAGCTCTCGGAAGAATTTGAGAAGGTGACTGGGTCCAACAGCTCAGGTAATTGGGGAATGCTAGATCAGTTCGCTGCTTTGAAATGGATTCATGCCAACATCGAGGCCTTCGGTGGTGATCCGAACCAGATCACAGTCCAGGGTCAATCGGCAGGCTCTGCGGCCACCCAGCATATACTCTACAGCAACTTGACCAAGGGGCTGATTGTTGGTGCCATCATTGAGAGTGGTGTCCGTGACCCCCATGACCCCCTTTGCACTAGCCTTGCCGAGGCTTATACTACGCTGGAAGATGCGCTGGATGATGGCAATACCTACCTCTCGAATCTGGGAGTGTCCAGTATTGCCGAAGCCCGCAACCTCAGCATGGAGGCATTGATTGACGGAGCGACTGGGTCCACTCTCGAAGATACCATCATGTTCGAGGCAGTCCTTGATTATTACGCCATGCCCGATACCTACCTCAACATCTTGAAGAAGGGCCTTGCCCACGACGTCCCCGTCATCACCGGCAACAACAAGGACGAGAATGGCGCTACCTACGGCCTCGACATCTCGCTCGCGGAGTACCTTGAGGATCTCAACGAAACTTACAGTGGGGAGTGGGTTGAGCGGTTCTTTGATCTCTATCCGGCCAATGACTCGACGACCGCTTCAAGCGCATACAACTCTATGTTCACCGACCGCTCCAAGGTGGGCACCTGGCTCTGGACCCAGATGTGGTACACCAAGAAGAGCAGCGCGGTTTGGAACTACTTCTGGGACCACGCTCCCCCTGGCCAGAGCTCTGGCGCTTATCACGAGTCGGAAATCAACTATGTATTGAACAATCTTTATGCCACCGACAAGCCCTGGACTGCCGAGGATTACGCCATCGCCAAAAATTAGAACGACTACTGGGCCAGCTTCATCAAGACCAGAAACCCCAACACTCAGGCCGAAGGTGCTACCGAGTGGCCCGCAGTGAACACCTCCAAGCTGGTGCAGCATGTCGGCGATGGATGGGGTCAGATTCCGATTGCCTGGAGCAAGAAGGTCAAGCTTTTTGAGGATTGGTTTGCCACCCTTGTGGCATACTGAGGTTTGAAAACAAGGTCAATGCGCGTATTAGGAGATCATGTTACCTGGGACCACAGGGTTGATGCATTCGCGCGGATGTGACCTTGGGATAGTCTTTATCATTTACCAATCCGTGGTTACGGCTTTGTATCTCTTCTTTTCGATTCGTCGATGTATGCGACATTTGTTATTTTCTGCCCTCTTTCTCGCCATCACTTTTATTGTAATTATTACTAGTCCATACACCTCAAATGAACAAATACTTCGTTGATCACCAGGCTCAATATAACCATCAGTAACATCCTCTGAAACAGAACTTTTCGAAATAAAAGGGGAGTGGAGAGAAATATATACCGATGACTGAGATAAAACCTTACACAAATTCTGCTAGATACTACCAAGAAACTCAATCCTGAATCCTTCTATTCCACAGGCTCCACTTGCTTAACAACCCGAGCCGGGGATCCCACAGCAACACTAAAAGGAGGAATATGTTTCGTGACAACAGCCCCAGCCCCGATCGTACAACCTTTTCCGATATGAACACCCGCCAAAATGGAAACCCCGGCTCCAATCCAGCAGTCGTCGCCTATTATGACCTCTTTCGCAAATTCGACTCCGTTTCTCCGAGACTCAACACTGGTCTCATGCGTCGCAGCCAGGATGCTCACATTAGGGCCGAAGGCCACACGATCGCCGATGATGATGAGGGAGCAGTCGAGGATTGTATTGCCTCAAGGGTCAGTGAATGAGGTGAAAAATGAGGTCGAGATAGCATACCTGAAATTAGCATAAAAGCCCTCGCCAATCTTGATATTGCACCCGTAATCGACCATCAGTGGAGGCTCAATAAATGCGCCGTTTCCAACGGACCCCAGAAGTTGCTTTCGCAGATTCTCGCGCTGTTGTGTGAGATCTTCGAATGATATGTCATCGGGTATCGGTGCATTGTATTTTGACATTAACTGGCGGGCTCGGTAACGGCTTTGCATGAGTTCTGGGGCGAGGGGGTCGTATCTAATATGTGAATTAGATCCTGGGGCACTGTGTTTACAGGTATTGTTGCTTGAGGCTTACAGCATTCCTGATATCATACGTTCATATTGCTCGCACCAAGGCGTGTTCGCTAGGGACTTGGCAGTTTCGATTAAAGCAAGGTTCTTTTCTGTTGAAGGTTCCATCGTAGTGGTCGCTTAATGTGTAAAATGACAGTGGAATAGCTGGTTCTGATGGTGCGTATGGACAGGATTTAGTCAATGGGGTCTAAGCCCGGCCGTTGCGTGATTTATAGGGCTGGCGATGAGGGGCTGTGGCGTTGATGTAATGTGTTGTCTCAGCTGCAGATGCAAATGCAGCGTGCCAGGACCCATCAATATACCAGAAAGCCTAATCCGCTAGAAAATATTTCTTGTAATGGAGGGTAACAAGACGGTAATATTAATACTAGAGCTGTGTATTGACAACAAGAAACGCAGTATCAAGTTAATGGTAATCTACATAATAATCTTCGGCAAAAAAGTATGAACTGCAGGGCACAATTACAAATCTTTAGTGCTTGCTCATTTTTGATTACTATATTAGTGACTCAGGGACTCATCGCTGCGCGTTGATCCTATAAAGCAGGTCTGGGAAACTGTCATCGTTACCTAACCTTAGTGCCAAGACTCATTGAATCTATTCTAGGAATTATCCGATATTACGTGGCCAAAATATGTAATTTATGGTACATGTGAACGGTCCTGTAAGTTAGCCGGCCACAAATGGAAGTACTTAGATTACTCTCATTTCCCTACCTTCAACTTCCGGGGCAACAGACAGGTTCACTTCTGCAAAAGGTAGCGTCGAACTCACCCCAATCCAGAAGTCGATTGATCTTTGATCTGGTATGCAGCGATGGTCTTACGACCTCTCAAGTGGCTGGAAATGCCGGCTGCAGAGAGGGTGCCATCATAGGAATCCGCTCGAACGCTGCCCAGTCCTTTTCATTGGTAAGAAATGGATGAGAACAATGCATGACCCGAATATGGTGGAAGCACTGCTCAACAACCTACAAGTAAGGCCCAGGCCATATCTCCTTTGAAGTTAGAATTTCTTGCTGGACAAGTTCAACGAGCATGTATCAACATCTACCATTGCGAAGAGATTTCAGCTCTGATGATGATTGAAGAAGCCCTCGCGTCAAGAGTCAAGCGAGCCCATCTAAGACCTATAAGTTAATCTACTTCCACTTCATCTTGGCACCCCGTCGATTTCAGCTCGTTTCTGTAGGTGAGTTCAAATGTTAAAGACGCGTAGAGTTCACGCCTTAGGCCTTTGTTTGCATTAGCACCAATCCAGATATTGAGATCTTTATGGCAATCAGAGGTATCAAACCCTTCCTGCGTATAGCAGGGATGAAATGGAATATTACGATGTTTTAGGTTTCAGCACTATATTGGTGATTCTTAGTACATCTATAATGCTTCAGCTTCAGCCAATCGTCCTTGAATCCGGTAGATTGATGCAAGGTTTGCCTTGCTAGCCAAAGTATCAGGATGTACAGGTCCAAGTACAGTCTTACACATCTTTAATACCTGTACTAGGAGTACTTCAGCTTCAACCCATCGCCCTTGGTTCCAGTAGGTTGATGCGAGATTTGCCATACTTATCAAAGTATTGGGATGTTCCACTCCAAGGACAGTCTTGCATGTCTCTAACACGTGTACTTGTAATGCTTCAGCTTCAGCCCATCGCTTCTGACTCCAGTAGGTTGATGCAAGGTTCGCCATACTGATCAGGGTATCAGGATGTCTAGCCCCGAATACTGTTTTGCACATCTCTAATACTTGCACCTGTAGTGTCTCCGCTTTCGTCCACTGTCCGCGATTCTGGTAGGTTAATGCAAGGTTTCCTGTACTGATCAGGGTCTTGGGATGTTGAAACCCTAGTACTCGCTTTCTTATTTCCAGGACTTGTACTTGTAATGCTTCAGCTTCAGTCCATCTTCCTTGGTTTTGGTAAGTTGATGCAAGATTTGCCATGCTGATCAGGGTATCGGGGTGTTCAATCCCAAACATAGACTTGTATATCCCCAGTAATTGTACCTCAAGGGTCTCAGCTTCGGTCCATCGGCCTCCTTTTCGATATGTTGATGCGAGGTTTGCCATACTGCTTAGGGTATCAGGATGATTGGGTCCGTCTTTCTCGGCTCTTATGTTTACCAAGTCGGTGAGAAGTAGTTCTGCTTCCTGATAAATGCCATCGCTGTAAAGGCAGGTTGCAATTTTTTCGAGTAAGTTCGCATAGTCTTTCCGCAGCTGTCGAAAGTCATCCTCACGCACAAGTGATAGGGCATGGGGAAGATATTGTCGCCAAATTTCTCTATTAGTGTCGTTGTTATTCGGGAACACCTTAGCGATTTGATCAGCCGTTCTGGAGACCCAGTGGGTAAAGACCGAACGTTGTCTCAGCCAGGTCCGTGTAGCAATATGTACAAGCCTGTGCAGGCTTAGATCCAAATCATGTACATTAGTGAATGAATATGCACTCAGAAGCCCCAGGGCATCGACCTGGCGTTTCTTGGATGTTGAAGCAGGAAGGAGAGAATAAGGGATATTCCGCGGATTGATACACGCCATGAACGATAGATAGTCGGCCGCCAGTTGATCCTGACGCTGAATTTGCTTGAATGATATTAGCCATGTAATGATTATAGGGTTCTGGATATCGTCATAGCGTCCGGGATCCCTGAAATCCTCACTTAGGAGTTCCACAATATCGGGCTCTTTTTCCTGCAGTAGCCCGAGATATGTGGACAGATCCAGTCCATTCTTATTAATGTATGCTGATGCTTGGGTTATGGCCAAGGGAAGGAAGGCCAGATGCTCAAGGAGGGACATTGCCATCTCATGATCTCTGAGTAAACTTTGGTCGACCAAGGACCTTTCCAGAATTTTATACGCGGTTTCTTTATCCATATCAGGTATGGAAATGATGTCAGCAGATAACATCTCCACTGCGAACTTTCGGTTCCGGGTTGTGAACAGAATACGGCCATTTTCGCTCTGGGGCAGAACGTCTGCAAGACGAGAGTGTGAGCTATCAGTCTTTAACCACATATCTCTATCGTCTGCATTATCAAAGATCATTAGCCACTTTCCAACATGGTTGGTGCTAAGATATGCTTTGACCTGTTCTTTGACTTCAGCAGGTCTTACTTCGTGGAGCCCCATTGTCTGTGCAATCTTCATATATGCCTGGTCAATCACGCCATGGCTGGTGCATGGGATCCAGAATATAGAGCACGCCCTATCCCGGTCTTTTACGCGGTGTGCCAGCTCCAAGGCCACTTGTGTCTTCCCCACCCCTCCCAGGCCAGTAATTGCAATTTGATGAGGCATATCTTTTCCAAGGATAATTTCTTCCAGTCTCGTAATCTCATCGTGGCGGCCAACAAATCGATGATTTCTTGCCAGTGGAACTGTCCAATACCCTATTCCGGTGGCCGAGTGGTCTGGGCTTGTGCTGGCAGGTATACTGCACAGCAAACACTTTGTATAAGCAGCTGCTGTCAAAGCTGCATATCCCTGCCAGCCTTTGTGCTTATGGGAGTCACAGTAGTCGCAAATGCCACGGATCACGAGGGTGGGGAGCTGATTCATCAGACCCGCAGCCTCCATTTCGAAGCACAGTACTCCAAGCTGTTGAGCAAGACGGTCACGTGTTTCGGAATCTTTCATGACCTGGTTTCCAGAAGCAATGAGGCCATAGTGGATTTGAGGTGCTTGATCACGCGGCTTTCTGGCGACTAATCGCTCTTTGTCACAGTTATCGCAGTTCCTTTCGCCGAGGGGGTGTTGGTAGGAGGTAGAGAAAAGTTTGTCTGTGTCCTGGCTAGGGGGTGCAAATCGTTCTTTCATATCCGGGTATCGGGCTAATATATCTGCTACAATGTTCGCAATTGTGTTGTCGTTCTGTATCATCTGAAGGACTTGTAGTCGGGCCATATGGGTCAAAAGAGTCTGCGGCGGTTGGTTTAACATTCCGATTGGCTCAAGCTTTCCACCTTGCACAGTCTTGCCGTAGTCATATTGAATCACCCCACTGTGCATTACTCCTGGCTTGCTAACCACCACATCTCCAAGTCGGATATCATCGTGGGTACTTGGAACTCCCCCGCCAATTCCCACCATAAGCGCAAACTGGATCCGTGGAAATGTGGAGCGCATGTGAGCCATGACAGTCGCTGCAGATATGGTCCCATATACACCGGTAGGTAAGCAGGCGATGGCAATAAAATGGCCGTTCAGTTCACCAAGGACATAGGCGTTTGGATCTGTAGATGGCGGGTGTAGAGAACGGTGGATTTTATCTAGCATGACGCTTGCCGCTGCGGCCTCCAACGGCAAGGCGCACACCCACGCGATTTGGTAATGATCGAACGTCAGGGAGGCCATCGTCTAAGAAGGGAAGGAGAACTTGGCACTGTTTGCTGGATCAATATGTCCTGGAGAGGCATTCTTTCAACAGGTTGACACGGGATGAGGGGTAATCAGCCTCATCACAGGGTGGTGCCTTACGCTCGCTTCTGTATTATTACATATCTTTACAGAAACTGTAAAACACGGAACAGAGCTCTACCGGTCAGTACAATTTACTCTGAAGCGCGGCTATTACTCTGCTAAATTGGACTAGTGTGAAACCGTAATTTGTGGGTCCCACTAACACATCTGGAGATCTCGACACAACGCAACACTTTAGCAGTGATACCATGCAACATGCTAATTACAACACCCAAGAACCCCTTCAAAGGCGCGGAGCGTGATGGAATTCTTGCTTGCCACGGGCGGGGCAGTCTGGAGCGTTGATGAGACCCAGCGTGTGACGTGGATGTCGGAAGGAACCGTCCATTCGACTGCAGACGTTGTCCAGTTCAAGGCAACAAGCCAGCTCTCTTTTCCATCTGCACTAGTTCTCAAGTACGCGAAGACCTTTTCGTTATGATAGTCCAGATCTTCAAAGCCGCCGTAAACGAACGTATCCTTGTATAGCTTTCGATGCTGTATCGCCTGCTGCCAGTATTGCCAAACGGATAGGTCACCTTTGCTCGGCGAAGGAAAAGACATCTGCGTTTCCACATTGACAGTCCTATAATCGTCATTTACCCTCATCCAAGGCGTCGCATCAGGGACTGTGAAGCCTGCATGCGGGGCAGCACTCCATTGCATCGGGGTGCGGGCGTGGTCTCTCGCCTTTTTCTGCAAGAGCGTCCTAGCCTTAGCCAGGCCTTCGGTCCCAGCAGGGTGGAGCTCTTTGGATTTGTTCCAGAAGTTGACCGACTCAACGTCCTTGTACTCGGTGTCTGGATCCCACTCGAGGGGAAAATTGCGCATACCGATCTCCTGGCCCTGATAAAGGAAAATGGTCCCACCTAGCGTTGTCTCCAGAAGCGCTAAGAGCTTGGCTCCACGCTCTCTGAACTCATCTGAATCATTGGTGTAGCGGGACACTGACCGCGCCTGATCGTGACATTCCAGGAAGAGGGCGTTCCAGCCGTCCCACTCTTTCATTCGTTTCTGCCATCCGGACAAAATGCCTTTCAACTCGGTCAACTTCCAGTCGCGCAAGCTCCACTTGGATTCTCCCTTGGTTTTTATATCTTCAATTTCCATGTGATCAAAGTTGAACGCCATATTAAGCTCTCTTGCTGTGGAGCCAACCGTCTTGATGATTTCCTCGATGTCGGTGACGTAAGGCGTTTCTCCCACAGTGATGGTGTCGTACTTGGATAATACATTGTCGTAGATGCCGTGCATAAATTCGTGGAAGCGTGGCCCGTTTGTGTAGAACTGCTCGCCAGGCTGGTATTTGGAGGAAGGATCGATAATTGGGGCGTCTGGGAAAGACTGGTCCTTTGAGATGAGGTTGATGACATCCATGCGGAACCCACAAACCCCACGACGCAGCCAAAACTCCATAACCTGTATTACCGATAAGTAACAGCACTCGCTCAAAGGCGCAGGTCTTGAAGATGAGTCGTGCCCTGGCCACCAGCGGGACTCACATCATACACCGCTGCAACAACTTCTGGATTCTCCCAATTGAGCTCGACTTGCGCCGATGTATGCAAAGTCAGGTAGAACTCCTGAGTTTCCTCATGCCAAGTCCAAGCACTGAGTGCATCGCCTAGAATTTGCGCCCAGTTGTTCGGAGGGATTGGGTTCCCGTCATCGTCGGATCCCTTGGCCGGCCTCCAAATATACCAATCACGCTTAGGGGAATCTTTGGAGCTCGCAGACTCGACAAACCAGGAGTGCTGATCGGATGTATGATTGACCACAAGATCCATCATGAGTTTCATATCATGATCCCTCAACGCTTTTATCAATAAGTCAACGTCTGATAAGGTACCATACCGCGGATCGATGGATTTGTAGTCTGCGATATCGTAGCCCATGTCGACATGTGGGGACGTATAGACTGTATGAGAAAATGTCAGGCATTTGTTCTTATGATGATAGCTGCGCTCAAGACAGAACTGATCCAACTCACTCGGACTAAGCCATACAATATCAACACCCAAGCCCTTCAAATAAGGCACCTTATCAATAATACCGGTCACGTCACCCCATCCATTGGTTTTGCTTGTAGGTTTACCACAGTTGAAGCTTGCAGGGTACACTTGATACACCACTGCCTCTTTCCACCATTTTGGGGTTGAGTAGTTTGATTTGGGACGCATGGTACACATAAAGGTTCGGTTGAAAGAGAAGTTGAGAATTCTGCTCGAGGATCGTTTGGTAAGACTAAAGGAGACCAGAAAGGTAGAAAGAAAGCCATAATTGCGGGGTTATGGAAGCTAACTTATTTAGCCTGTCGGTCATATTATGTCACATTAGAAGAACCTTACCATGCGAGTCAGAGTGCTGTCGATGGCAGGATTTAGCGCCACCGGGCAAATTTGGGACATGATGCCTGCACACTCATTGCCGAGTTTCCGCATACCAAACAATGTTGGACGCATTAGTACTTTGAATTTCTCCGCTTGATATTCTCCACATGCGGTATTCCACACTAAACCTTGCCAATTTTGCTTTGTGTCCCCATCGGATAGTGGTATCCTCTTGTCATCGTGACCGGCGTCTATGCTGTTCAATACGAATAAGGATTGGCGTCTTCTCGAACAGTATAAGGAATTGGTGTATCTTGTTGGGTGCAACTAGACCGGTATTACGCAGACACATTTCTGAGAGTCATCTTTTGAGTATAGAAGCAAACCTCCGACCCTGGGCGGGCATAGATTATCTAGATAGGTAGCTGATAGCGGTCGGGTTAGTCTCCTATAGGGGAAATACGCCAGAAAGTGTGGGATTATATGATCCAGCAAAAGGTAGATTCCTAGACACACTACTTCAGACTGGAAAAAGCAACTACTATCTTCCGCATCGAGACTAAGGAGGGAAAAGCTCAAGGCAACCCCCTTGTGAGGCCATCTGCATCAATCAGCCTGACAAGACCGAGCATGACTCTCAATGCCTCCTTCCGTCGACGGCGATTGCAAAGGTTGTAGAACTCTGAGTGATATAGATGGAAGCGCTTCTCTGGGCGCTCTCCATGCAAGAGAGCATCTAAGTATTCGCGGGGTGGGTCTGCCATAGTGAGCTGAAAATTCGTGCTATCCATAAAGATAACAAAGGCTCTACGAGACAGGTTCCTTTGGTATGCCACCGCCTTTTGCAGTAATAGCTGTGCTACTTGGCCTTTAAAATTGTAGTCGCCATCCTTGGCAACCTGTCAAGACGTGTCAGTGCATGTTGCACGCTTAGGACGGGGCGAGACTGACCGAAAATACTACCAATGGAGAATGTGGCATAGAACTATCGAGTAGCACCCCTTCACACTCGACTTCGCCTCGGATGCCTGTGACTTCAAAGCTCATGGTATGGATACGTGAAGATTGCCTTGATCATCTTAGTTTCACCCGGTGGAGGCGAGGGTAACCAGTTACTTACAGAGGTTTGTCTAGGTGCACGCGGCGCAAGATGATCTCCATGAAGCTAAATACGGCTTGCTTGGATGCGTCGAAGAAAACATCGGAATTGAGCATCTCGCACAGAGGTCTAAAAACCGGCAGGAAAACGTTGCGCCTGTATCGGGCACGTGTTGCTGTTCGCCAAAGATTCTTTACCTCGTTTTCTGTCGGTTCGGCAAATTCCATGGCGAGGGATTCGAATTCTGCCATATGTGAGCATCCCCCAAGATAACTATGAACGAAAGTGTACAAGACCAACCTTCATCTCCATCCTTGGGAAGATGATCATCTCCAAGTATTTCGTCGAGAGAGGCGTTAAAATGCCGTACTAGTCTCAAATCCGCAAGTTGGTTCGATGTCCAATTGTTAGGGGAATGGAATAATAATGGGAAGGGAGGCATGTTGACAGTCGTGCCGTAAGTACGAGAAAAAATAAATCAATCGATGCTGTGTTGTGAACGAACTTTTTTTGGACGTGATATTCGAGTGATTCTTTCTCGATGGGGAGGATCTGTCAGTTTGCCATGATGGAAGGTGCAAACGGGATAGGGTATCGTTATATGATACACTTCCATATTTGGGGACAGTGAATAACTTGTACACCACTGGAATTCCGGACCATATGAATATGTGAATGACAAATTATAGGTTTAATATATGAAAACAAGTGAAGAGACTAACTGTGAATGAGAGGATGCCTTCAGGCAACAATTTCACCTTCCCAGTCTGGTTAGTGCTGACTCTGTCCGGGATGCCATCTCGCACTCCATCGAGCCTGAACAGAACACGAATCCTCGACCACCATGAAAGTGACCAGAAAAAGCGCCCCAAAGTCCCGCACGGGATGTATTACCTGCAAGTAAGTACACAGAATTTGCATCAAACATGTGTCTAACCAATCAGAACCCGTCGCGTCAAATGCGACGAAACCAGACCTCATTGCATACGGTGCATGCGATCAAATCGCACATGTGGGGGATACACATCGCTTGAAACCACCAATGTTGTGGCCACAATCAAAGCATACAATATTCCATTCAAAGTTCCAGGCAGTAGATTGGATCGCCAGCTCCTCCATTTCTACTGTGTCGAGGCCGCTTCGAGTCTTTCGAGTTTCTCCGACGCGGACTTCTGGAGTCGACTCATTTTGCAGCAATGCCACCATCAGCCCGTGATTCGCAACGCACTTGTCACACTCAGTGCAATTTATCGGGACTATAAGTCCAAAGATGATGTCAGGCCAGAGTCCGACCGTCCATCGCTGCAGCATCTGCAACTAATCGCCAGATCCCATAAACAGCTAAGGATGCATCTCTGCTCGCCGGACGCATCAATCGAAGTTGCTTTGATCTGCAGCGTGGTGTTTTACACCTTTGAGGCTCTTCTAGGCAATGCTGTACAGGCGATTCGACACCTCGATCAGGGGCTGATCCTGCTGGAACGGAGTCTGGCTACCGCGCCCGTGCAGAACGCCACAGATGCCATTCTTCCACGTTTAACAGTCTTGTTCGCCAGCCTGGACATTCAGGCAAGCACATACAATCCCAGTCGGCGGCCCATATTGTCTCTGATCTCGCCATTAGAACAGTCTGGGCTTGTCCCGCTCATCCTAGACAGTTCCACCCTGGCTGATGCACAAATGGCACTCACCAAGTTGCAGAATTGGATGTTGCACCATCTTGCGTCTTCCTACCCATATAAGAAGAAAGGTTTGCAGCTTCTACCAGCAGACATCCTTCTCGAACGACATCACTTATATGACCAATTGAAGAGATATCTAAAGACTGTGAGCGCGTACTCGACCCACCTTTCTGGCCCGAGCACGGCACATTGTCTGCTCCTTCGACTGCAAGCTCGGATATTCCTCACTATCGTGGCCGAGGATGTTCCCTCCCTGCAATTTACAGACAGTGACTCACTGCGGAAATGCTTGCAAGATATATCGGCCATTTTGGAAAGTATGTCGGGTTATTCCTCCACACAGGGCGCCACTGCGCAGAGATCATTCACCTTGAGTACCCAGCTTGTCGCAACGCTTTACTATATCTGTATGAAAAGCAATCATCCCAATATAGTAGACACGGCACTCTCACTTTTGCGACACGAGAAGCTGCCACATCGTGATGGGATCTGGGACGCACGGACGGTGGAAGCGGTAGTGCATGGCATCCGACGTTTCAGCAAGCTTCCTGAATGGCGAATAGGCGGAGAGGAAGCTACAGAATATCGGCTAGAGTATGCCAATGAGGACCTTATCAACGCAGTTGGAGAAGGGGGCTTGTATGAGATACGGGAAATGCTGCGACGTCATGAGCAGTATCTCATGTGTGGCGACTCTCCTAGCTTAGTATCTGGTCTTATCTAACCCCCACGAGAGCTGTAGCCAAAGCTGAGCTGGCCGCTTTTGGCTCCTCAGCTTCTGGGAGCGGTTCAACCCGATTCGTATCCGGTAGACGACTTCCACGGCGCGATAGCGGGATGATGTCAACACATCAAGGCAATCCGGCTAATCTGCGTGCAGGGATCGGGTATTGACTGGCCAGTTACAACTCGCAGCCGGCGCGTCGCCTCACTTTTGAGTTACGCCATGGACAGATGACCGCCAGTCATAGTTAACCTCTAAACCTTGACCGGCACGGCTTTGCGGTGATGGCATGTTGTCCTCCCCGGCCCAGGATTTTGAATGCAGTCCTCGGCATGTGCCATCCCCATCAAACGTGGGGGTCACTTTGCGGGGATCAATTGCGGGGGATGGCCGCTACCCCGTGTTTTAGTGTTGCCCCGTTAGTCTCGAGCTTGAAGCTTAAAACTCATGCGGGTTGGCCGAGCGGAAAGCGTGGGGGTGTCGGTTGACAACGGGTTATAATATCGAAGAGCTGCCTTGCTAACCTGCTCTGAACACTTCAAACCAACAGTTAAACGTCTTCCTGACATGGAGCCTGACAAGCCAGCTGCGATCCACGATGAAGGCGTGGACGTGGCTAAACCAACTACTATCGATGGACTTCCTCATACGCCAGTCCTAGTGACCGAGGAAGACAGCAAGAGGATCGCCCGCAAAACAGATCGAACTATCCTGGTGATATTGATCTGGGTGTACTTCCTGCAGATCCTGGACAAGTCAGTGTTGGGCTTTGGCGCAACATATGGCCTGGAAGAAGACACCCACCTCACCGGCAACCAGTATTCGCTGGTCGGTTCAATCGCCCCGATCGCGCAGCTCGCATGGCAGCCCTTCTCCTCCTGGCTGATCGTGACCGTCCCGCCTCGCATCCTGATGCCTACATTAGTGCTTGGATGGGGCATCGCGCAGACCTGCATGGCAGCATGCAGCAACTTTGGCGGGCTAATGGCCACCCGCTTCTTCCTCGGCTTGTTCGAAGCCGGCTGCCTCCCACTATTTAGTCTCCTCACCAGCCAGTGGTATCGTCGTGCTGAGCAACCACTCCGAGTAGCCGCCTGGTACGGCACCAACGGCGTGGCGACCATCATCGCAGCGGTGCTATCATTCGGCCTAGGACACATCAAGTCGGGCGTAATGAAAGAGTGGCAAATGTGAGCTTCTTCCAACAACCATATCATCATCCGCAAACTGACCTCACTAGCATCTTCCTTGTCGTCGGTCTCATCACCGTCATCTCCAGCCCATTCGTCTACTGGCGCCTCGACAATGACATCCCGTCGGCGCGCTTCCTCACCGAGGAAGAGAAGCTCCAGGCGATGGAACGTCTGCGAGCGAACCAGACAGGCGCGGGATCACGCGAATTTAAGATGATCCACGTCTACGAAGCAGCCCTCGAACCAAAGACCTACCTCTGGGCCAGTATGGCCCTCCTCCTCAACATCGGCGCCTCCGTGTCAAACGTGTTCGGGCCGTTGATCCTCCAAGGCCTCGGCTACGACACATACACCACCACGCTGCTGAACATGCCCTTCGGTGCCGTGCAAGTCATCGTCATCCTACTGGCCAGCTACCTCGCCCAAAAGGCGCGTCTAAAGGGCATCATCCTGGCGGCGCTAATGCTCCCCGTGGTAGCAGGACTAGCTATCCTATATGCCGTGCCACGGAACAACTCCAGCAACGGTGCCCTGATGGCAGGATACTACCTCATTGCCTTCTTATTTGGCGGGAACCCGCTAATCGTCAGCTGGATTGTCGCAAACACCGCCGGCACGACGAAGAAATCCGCCAACATGTCGTTATACAATGCTGCCGTATCGGCAGGGAACATCATCGGTCCTCTGCTATTCAACGAGAAAGACGCGCCAGCATACAAGCCCGGATTGCGGGCATGCGTGGGGATCTTCGTCGCCTTGATCGCAGTGTTCCTCCTCCAGTGGGTCGATCTATGGGTACTGAACAAGATGCAAGAGAAGCGGCGCGTACGGAATGGCAAGCCAGCCAAGGTAGTGGACGTGTCGATGCAAAGCGATCGGATGATGGCGATCGAGCAGACATTGGAAGCAAACGGCGAGGAGGGACACGTCGGGGCAAATGGACTATTGGACTTGACAGATGGGAAGAACGAGGATTTTGTCTACGTTTACTAAACGATGTTCACGAGTCATGAGAGTCTGATTTCATTTTAAATTACATACATACATTACCACCCATCCCACCCCAGTTCAATAATCTTAACACCCCCTACACTCCTTAACCCACAGCCCAATCTCCTTATACTCATTATCACCAACATCATCCTCACCGCCAAGCCAATAAATCCTCCTAATCTGCCCCTCACTCGGCTCCACACCCCACGCATCCACCCCATCAAGAAGCAGATAATTCCCCTCGTCCACATCGAACCCAGTCACACTTGCCCCGGCGGGAGCAGCGCCATTCGGTTCCGTCAGGGCAATCGGTGCTGTTTCGTCCTCGTTGACGTAGAGATGTTGTGTGCCTGTGGTAGTGTCATATTGCTTGTGGCCGGTGATCATGCTGTTGTTGGAGCCGCCTTTTACTGTATTATAGATAGGGTGTAGGGTTAGTGTGTGCTTGGGGGAAGGGGATGAGGGATGGGAGAGGCGTACGGATGAGAATGGGGTAGTGTTTTATGTCGCCGGTTCCGATGTATAAGTGTGCTTTACAGATAGATTCTTAGTATGTTATGTGGTTTGTAGTAATGTAGGTGGTATGCATACTTCCATCAGTAACGACTGTCCAACCTCCGTCTGCGACGAGGGTATATGTGGATGGTAGGGAGGCGGAGACGGTTGCGATGAGGGAGGTGAGGGTGGTGGCAAGGGAGAGGAGTTTCATTTTGGTGGATTTATTGAGAATTGAAAAGTGGAGTTGACTCTGGGTGATGATATATTAGTATTTGGGTATATGTTGAAGATAGAGGGGAAGGGAGGGAGCAAGATATTTATATGCAGGTGTATCTAGAGGGGGGAGCTATTTTGAGATCATTTGCGGCCCCGCTGATCATCAGTGGCGAGTTGATTGGATTTGGATTTGGTTCTGAGATGTAATGGATGGATGTGGTTGATGCAGGAGGGACTGTATTGATTCACTTGCAGATGATTTGAGTGGATTGTAATGTATAAGTAGTAGGGATAAAAAGTAATGGCATTGGCTATATCCAGTTATGAATGATTATTAGCTTTGCAGAGAAAGGAGGGTATATTCTAGACTCCATAATAGTACAAAAGTAGGACAAAAGCATAGTTCAGGAGAAAGATTATCAATAGACTCAATCTTGGGAACAATCGATCCCTGGTCCGGCTGATCGGGTTGGCCGGGTAGCAGACAAAGCCAACAACATCTAAGCGGACTGGATCTTGCGGGGAACCGAACTTTAGTTCCGATGCATGTCTCACCAGCCAGCAGCCAATGGCGCAAGGGTGCTGCTACACAACCCAGCCTTGCTTGGTTTAGAACTTTGAGTTGCATGATGATGGAATGTGGTATTCAATGTCTTGGATCAAGATTCACAATCAAGTTCATGTTCTTGTTGACTTACCGCTGTGTTCTTCAATATTCAGCGGACTGCCCATTCAAGCTTGGATAAGCTACAGCCAGTTACACTGGTGGACTATTCATGCATTTTGCTTGCAAAGAAGAGATTGGGATCAGGGTATGCATAGTGGTTGAGTAGCACACAGCTTGTAGGTCTATAGTAGACTGATTAATTATGTAAAGTGTTCACGGGATTGCACGCATCACAGTCTTGAAGTGATCCTATGTGAAAAGTGCATGTATTCCAGGACTCAGATGAGTCGTCATCAGCTTCCGTATTGTACAGTGAAGCTGGGGCAATACCACGATTTGGAATGTCGTGACTCTTCACTCAATTGCCCATCATGTGAAGCAACCCGAGCCTCTAGCAGGAGCAGTATCACCACAACATGACTCCTATCACGCATCCTGCTGATACTATCACCAAAGCGATCCTGACACCTGGTGCATGACAGATTGCTTCCCATTTCCAGCAGTTTTATTGCCTTGACACCATGATCTACATCGAAAATGGCTCCTCCACCAAGGAGAGCAGACTCCCCTTCGAAATCGAAGAATGGGTGGAGATGGCCATTGGCATGTTTGTCATCCTGCTCCGACTCTACGCTCGAACCAGAGCAGTAGGGTTCAGGAAATGGCAAGGAGATGATTACCTTAGCATCGTCGCTCTCGTTCTTTGGGTAGTAAGTATAAAGTTCGCTAGTAAGGCGAGGGTGTAAATGCTGACATACTGTGTTATCTAGACGGAGGTTGTCATGTTCAAATTCGTGTGTAAGCTCGTCTCTCCCCGAAGATTGACCGCCAACTGACAGGTTATTGCCTTATAGTCCGCTTCGGCGCTAATGCCGGACTCAGCGACGAGCAGAGAGCATCCATGGAGGAGTGGGAGATATATGAGCGACAGTTTGGATCAAAATGCCTTCTTGTCAGTTGGTTTGCCTACGTCACTCTTATTTGGGTGTTGAAGGCTTGCATGCTGTTTTTCTATAAGCGTCTGACGTACGTTGACCCGTTCATATACATCAAATCATCGCATCGCCCTAAAACTAGGTAGAATTGGCCTCGTTCAGCAAAGGTTCGTCAAGGTCGCGGCAGGTTTGTGTTTGTGCACCTACGTCGCCGCCACCCTGACTGTCCACCTACACTGTCACCCTGCCAGCAAGCTGTGGCAGATCTATCCGAATCCTGGCAGTAAGTTAATAGTGCGAATGGTCTTGGGATAGGCTAACGGGTCTTGAGAGGCGTGTACGCAAGGCTCGGCGAACTACATTGCCGTTCTGGTGACTAACATCATGTGAGTCGCAATACAGGGTGCAACTTGGCCGCTGCTAATGAAGGATGGTGTCGTCATCTAGGACGGACGTCGTGCTGCTCTCAATTCCTCTGCCGTTACTGATCCAAGTACAACTCCCTTGGCGCCGGTATGTGCACCTCAGATACAATAGTGAGAGCCCAAGTCACTCACATTACTAGGAAACTGGTGATTGGGTTGCTGCTTTTCGGAGGCGTGTTTGTGATGATTGCCGCGTTGTTCCGCTGCGTCCTTTCGCTATGGCACATTGAATCCGTTAATACCAGCAACCTTTGGGCAACACGCGAGAGCGTATGTTCCCTCCCAGGTTTCTCCCACGATTGTTCTGACCACCCTATAGGTTATTGCCATCATCACGGTCAACATTCCATGCATCTGGCCGCTGCTTCGGAGGTCATCCTCGTCGCGCGAAGTATCGACTGGGGCCAGTGGAACCGGGCGGTACAAGTTGGGACCGTTAGCGGGGACTGGAACAGCGAACCGGAGACCAGCCGGACCCGAGTCTATCTTGGAAGATAGCCAATCTCAGTTTGTCAGTGATGTTCGGGGAGGGTCAGACCGACCGGGAGAAGAGAGCGGGCGAAACATTCATGGGATTCAAGTAACGACTGTGTATGAGGTGAAACATGATCAGTATAGAGGCAAGGATCAAGGATGAAGGGAGAAAGTGAAACTGAATAGTACTCGAGTCAGTTATCACTAGACACGTGATGCTCGTCCCAGACGGGTAGGCGGTTGCCGTGCCCGAAACAGTCTAGTGCCGGGAGCTGATTTTTCTCTTCATTTTCTCCGCTTTCTTCTTCCGTCTGCAATTTTGCCTCTCATCTTCTCTCCTTCTTAGAGTACTCAAACTGCTACTGTCTAGATATTCTCCAGGAAGTGGAATGTGTTTATGGTAATATGTGGTATGTTTAATGTCTAATGATGAATATTCCATTGAAGTGTACTACAATTGTACCTGTCCGTCGCTAACCGGGCTGAATCCACTCCAGTGTAACCCCGCCGGCTAGAAGGCCGCTAGAATCCACTTACTGGCCGCTTGCAACCCGTGACACCCCCGTGATTGGCCCGTGATTAGGTAACGCCATGGCAAAACAGTGGAGAGTTTTCGTCCGCGGCGACTGACGTTATGGAACGAACTCCCCGATCTGGGAAAAAACTCGGTCCAGACAACCAGACGAGAAAATCTTGCCGCCCCCCCAAAGATGGCCACATGGAAAAGGTTTGTCATGTTGTCTCTGTTTCTGTTTTTCCTCTTCCCCAAAACTCAATCCGGTCATCATTGACGTTGACTGACACATCGACTCCCTCCCCAGCTGTCGTGCGCTGAGGCTGTCTTCTCCGCTGCCTCGCGCTCTCTTCTCGCCTTCCTGATCTCCTCTCACACCTTTCCCCACCTCACCTGAACACCTGTCGGTTATGGAGGACAACAAGGTCGCTTCCCAAGGGAAGCTTCCCATCGACAGTGCCGTCACTGAGGAGAATGGCTCCCAATCCCCTTCCGATCGCTCCCTCACCCCCTCCGGCCTGCGCGAGCGCCGGCGCAATGGCCTCACCAAGGATGTGGAAAGCGACAATGAGGAGGAAGAAACGAAGCTGAAGCGCAACCTGAAGAACCGTCACCTGCAGATGATCGCCATTGGTGAGTGGGAAACACTGGGATCCGATAATTGACATTGCCGTGAACTCGTCACTAACCCTTCGAAGGTGGTACTATTGGTACAGGTCTCTTCATCAGCAGTGGAACGGCCCTTGCAGAAGCTGGCCCGGCAGGTTCCCTCATCGCCTACGCCTTTGTCGGTTCTATCGTCTACTCGGTCATGTGTTCGTTGGGAGAGATGGCTACCTATATTCCCATTCCCGGTGCCTTCACCTCCTACGCCGCGCGTCTCGTCGATCCCAGCTTGGGTTTCGCCATGGGTTGGATCTACTGGTTTAACTGGGCCTCTACCTACGCCGTCGAACTTACCGCGTCCGGTATGATCATCCAGTACTGGAACGATCAGCTGTCCATTGCAATCTTCATCGGTGTCTTTTGGGTCGTTATCTCCGCCGTCAACTTCCTCCCCGTCGGCTTCTACGGCGAGTTGGAGTTCTGGTTCTCTATCACCAAGGTCTTGACCGTTCTCGGCTTCATGATCTTCGCCATCTGCATTGATGCTGGTGTCGGCAAGCAGGGCTACATTGGATTCAAGTACTGGCACGACCCGGGTGCTTTCGCTCCCTACCTGATCACATCCAATGAGTCCGTTGGCAAGTTTGTCGGCTTCTGGGCTGTGCTCATCCAAGCTGGTTTCTCTTACCAGGGCACTGAGCTTGTCGGTGTCGCCGCTGGTGAGACTGAGAACCCCCAGAAGACTGTCCCCTCGGCCATCCGCAAGACTTTCATCCGTATTCTGGTCTTCTTTGTCCTGACCATCTTCTTCATCGGCTTGCTCGTGCCCTACACCAACCCCGACCTGGCCAGCGGAGCTGAAAACGCTTCCGCCTCTCCCATGGTCATTGCCGCAAACTTGGCCGGTGTCAAGGTCCTTCCCAGCTTGATCAACGCTGTTCTTCTCACTGTCGTCTTGTCCGCTGCCAACTCCAACGTTTACAGTGGCAGTCGTGTTCTGCTTGGTCTGGCCCAGGAGGGTTTCGCGCCCTCAATCTTCGGTTGGGTCACTCGCCGTGGTGTCCCCTACGTCAGTGTGGCATTCACCGCTCTCTTTGGACTTTTGGGTTTCATGAACGTCTCGGAATCTGGTACGACCGTCTTCAACTGGCTGGTGAACATCTCCAGTGTGGCCGGATTCATCTGCTGGACGTCCATCAACGCTAGTCACATTGCCTTCATGAAGGCAATGAAGGCGCGCGGTCTCTCCCGCGACACCCTTCCCTACAAGGCCATCTGGCAGCCCTGGTTGGCCTGGTACGGACTGTTCTTCAACATCCTGATTATCTTCACTCAGGGTTTCACCGCTTGGATCCCGACCTTCAACGTGTCGGACTTTTGGGTAGCCTACATCTGCCCCGTTCTGTTTGTCATTCTGTACATTGGCCACAAGGCGTGGTACCGCACCAAGTTTGTGCGACCCATCGAGGCCGATTTGGACACCGGACGTCCGCCCTACACCACTTGGGAATCGAGCAACCCCAAGGAGGGATGGGTACGGAGGATTTGGGATAGCATCATGGGATAGACGTGGATATAGTGATGATGAACATATATTAGAAGAATTGGAGAGTGGTTTTGTCGCATAAAGTGGAGTTTGGCGTGCATTTGTGTAACATAGTTATATATAGTTATCTGGTAGCTGTCTATCAGCTACCAACTCATATTTAGATGCAATTTACGTTCAGTGTAATTAGCAATTATGCAATCCCTCTCCGCAGTGATTACCAATCTTCTCATTAATGTAATGGTATTTTCTTGATTATATACTACTAATATAAGATAGTGGCACTCGTCGCGAAGAAACCCTGATCCCAATCTCGCTATCTACCACGCCCCGGGGCAACATCTGCGAGAAGTCGAAAGACAACACTGAACAGTGAAGATATACTCAGACCTTAGCATGAAAGAAAGAAAATAAGCACATCTTAAATTGGTACAAAATAATATATGGCAAGGGTACTTAGTTTGAATGAAGTTTGAATTTCAATGTAGTTACTGAGTATGTTACTAACTAATACCCTGGTTTATGTATGTATAGTTTTTCCTGGTTTGGATCAGCCCCTTAGAAGTGTGATGGCTTCCGTTTTCTGTTTAGGGTGTACCACACTATTTACTAGTACTATCTTGGTTAAGAACTTAGGCTGATTAGAACCAATGATTGATCAGCGTGCAATCAAGCACAAGTGGTTATTGAAGTTTCTTCGCGTTGTTGAACATATTTTAATTTTGGTGGTTGTGGTGGTACTTACCGCTTCCACCACTAGTAACTAGTAGTACCGCTACTGCTACCTACACTATGCAAAGCACAAGACGGAAAACATCATCATGATTAACAAGTTATTTCATTGAAAGCAGCTTCATGATACAAATATACTCTAACTGTGCGTGTCTCAGCCTCCCAAAGCATAGTATCCCCATAAATAGTAGTCGTAATCATGAGTCTTAGTCTTTCCGTGTCAATTAATAGTACTAGATATATATTCCCGCCTCTTTCTCAGCGCCATCTGGCACTAAGTGTAGTAATCAGCATGCACAGAGACCAAATAGACACTCGGGTCAAGTGTCATGCCTCTGCACAGAATTACTGAAAGTCTTGATCCACCCCGTTCTCCGCATAAACTTGCAGACTATACTTGGCAAACGCACTCCGCATCCGCATCCGCTCTCCGTAGCGACTGAGAAGTGGAGGCACGATACAGAAAATCGTTGCTAGCACGGCCAGGATCGACACGGCCACGTTAGCACCCAGTGCGTCGAACATCTTACTCCCGAACAGCGGAAACGCAGCCGAAAGCAAGGATCGGATAATGGAGAGAGCAGCGAAGCCGCTAGCAGCGTAGCTCAGATAGCTGTCTGCCATATATGCCGTCACCACGATCTCCAGCTCATTAAGTGCGTATCCGATGAAGAAGAGCGCCACCACGGAAACAAACCAGTTGACATTGGTCACTTGGGGAGGAATCGTCCAGGCGAACCACCAGAGCGCGATTGCGAGTACAGGTGCTCCGATGTAGATCCCCGTCAGCTTGTGTTCTGGCTTGAGGACTCCGCACTTCTTCTGGCGTCTTCGGATTATGCGATAGTCCACGATGCGGGTCAAAGCGTTGGGGATAACGCCGAGTCCTAGGGCAAGAAACGGGAGGGATGCTTCTTCCGTGCTGAAGCCGAATTGCTCATAGACTGGGGGAAGGGCTTCCGTGAAGAGGTAGACCAAGGCCACGCAGACTCCGAATATCATTGTCACGATAAAGACGATAGGCTCGGTTAGGAAGAGACGGAGAGGCCGCAAGAGGCCGAGATGGAGGAAGGTGCGCAGGTCCGGCATGTAATCCGGGTTTTGCGCCTTGAACGTATCGTTCCCGGTCAGCTTACGCAGAGTTTGGACTTCCCGCATAAGAATGAGAGATGGTCGAGATTCTTTAATGCATAAAAGAAGCGCGGCGAGGAAGGCGGAGACAATAGCGCCAACGTAAAACACCCATCTCCTGCGCCAGTGTTAGCAATCGCAAGGCAAAAAGGCTTAGAAGTCTCCCACCATCCAAAGCGAACCGAAATATACGAGCTTATAATAGGCCCGGCGCTAACACCCATACACGCCATCGAGACGTAGACTAACATGACAAAGATCCTATCATGCGTGTTGAACATGTCTTCGATACTTCCGGTAATCACAACGGTAGGGATGGCTGACAGGAAGCCGGTAATGAAACGTCCGACGACCAGGGAGGGAATTGACGGGACCGCCGCGATGATGAGGCAGAATACGCTGTATAAAGATGCGCTAAAAATATAGAGCTTCTTTCGACCGAAGGATTCCGAGTAAGGGGGAAATACAATCCCCCCCAGACCTTGTCCTAGGAGATAACTATAGCAATTAATGTCTATTGCCCGGTGATAGGAAAAGTAGTGGTAGCGCACGTTGAAACATAGAGAAACAATGTCAATGTCTTTGACGTCCCGAACTCGGCCTGTGCGGCCGTGGCGGTTGTGGCCTGTCAAATGTGAGACATTGTGCATATGTGCGGAAAGCACTACTCACTCCTGAGGTACTGAGACATGTCCTGGACAGTTGATGTCAGCAACATATCGCAGAAGTCCCAAGATAACCTCACGTGAAGAATTCCAAAAGCGAGATCACAACAATATCGTAGGATTTGCGCACTGGGTGCCAGTTCCGCGGATGCTTGGGATTTGTTCGAGCCCAGCGCAAGTGACACCCATCTGGGGTCAGTTCTAGTCCATGCTCGGCAGCAAGGACGTTGAGATCAGAAAGCTCTTCAATGCCGAATTCGCCCATGGTGAGAATATCAACCGCTCACGATGGATGTCTCAGTCCATCGGTTGGTTTTAAAGACCAGGTGGTTGTGGATCAATCAAGGGATGCATACCTGGTGTTGTAGTTGTGGAGATGATCAGTAGAACACGCGGATCACCTCCCCACTCGTTTGCCCCTTATTTGGACTAAAGCAGCTGGTGCAGGTCAGTGCGATGGATAGGAAAGGGTACTCAAGCACGACCAAGCAACGGGGCGTGCCTGCTAATGTGCGTAGCCGTTGTTAAGAGCCAGGAAATGACCCGAGCACGTAGTACACATTGGGGTTGTATGCTGCGGGAGTATCTTTGCGTGACGTGTCACGGAGCATCTTTATCACAGAATGGGCACGGATCATCCATAGGCTTATCATCTACTGGCCGTGTCAAGAGGCTCGGGGCGTTCGGAGGTCTTCTTCATATGCGCGTGTTGACGGGTAGTCGGCATACAAACTTCGCAGAAGGGGGCTCTGGACCTGTTTCTGCTCATAAGGCTAGCGACTCTTGGTATATGGTGGCATGATATCACTTCCCACATTCTGGAATGTAGCACCTAAACGAGCACGCAATTGGCTATGGGATAACGAGCCCACAAAAATACGCGCAACAAGTAGCGTCAGACTCGTGAGGGGGTTTGTGTATTCCACGCAACAGCTGTCGATCTGTGCATAGCTGAGGATTTCTTGTTATTCGTTCCCCGCAGTTCCCATCATGGTAGGGGAACCCATGATGTTGGCATTGGACTGGTGGCTGTTGGGTCACCGTCATTATCGCCGACCGTTGAGAACGAGTACTCTATTCTGCTTTCCTTGTCGTAAGTAGAACATGCTATTTGACTGCTTAGTGTATCCTTAAATGGAGTGTTCCCATTTAGGGCATGTTTCAGAACGGCCAACAGCCATTAGCGCCCTAACGTCGTTAGTGTTGACGATCAGGTCCGAGAATCTGGCTGTACCGTTATGCGTGAGGACTTACATCTGGTTGTTGCGAAGAGAACGAACACTGGGTTGGAGAAAGCCCGGGCTAACGCGGCGCAGTAGCTAACATGCGCGATACACTGCGTAGAGCAATACAATGATGCTACAGGCAAGGAGGGCGCCTCACGTGTACGCCAGGTCCTGAGGCCATGAGCACCTGGCCTACTGCTTTTCGGAACAACATTTCCACCAGACCCGAGCAAACCGGAGCCATAAAGGGAGGTCATGTTGGTAGCAGAGGGGCATGCCTGTGGCTGAACCAAGCTATTATTAGCTGCGCTATCGTTCGGCGCCAAATCGTTGGCGTGGAATGAATGCCTGGCGGAGAGCAGTGCGGCGCCTAGCGACATCGGCGATACCAGAGCGACCAACCAACCTTGGACGTGTATGCATGGAAACTGAAGCTAAGCTGCAAGGCTGTGGTCAACATTGGCATCATTGGACGCGCTCAATTTTATCGGATCCATGGGCGTTCATGGAGTGTGCCTTGGCTGCGGCAACTGCTCGCAGCGCATAATAAATAACAGTGAGTGGACATCATTATTTCATCATCTTTGAAACTTCCGTCTCTCACCCGCAGAGCCAATTCCTCTACCTCTAGAAGACCGCAAGTTCACCATTGCTTCCGGACTATTCGAAGTCCATCAACAGTTACTGAAAGCACATATCAACCGATTACTTCTGCACCAAAAATGTACCTCATCAAATCGATCGTGGAATGCATCTGGGGACCATCGGCCAACGTCCACCAAACCGATGCGCGCACTTCCGCTGTTGCGTCCGACATTGTCAACATCCTTCTGACTGGTGAAACTCACGAGGCCATTCAAAAAAGATTTAAAGAACAAGTCGATACCAACGGGTGGAGCGAGTCCATCGCCCAAGCTATCCTCCACGGCCTCAACGACGCTATCAAAGCTGGAGCGGAAATGGCCGGCCCTGCCGCCGACGCTCTGATGAAGGCCAAAGAAGCCGCAGTGGAATTTGCCAAGGAGCACCCAGTAATTGCAATGCTTCTTGCCTTCGGGGTGCTGGCCATTTTAGCACCGTGGGTGCTCGAAGCCTTGGGATTCGGGGAGTTGGGACCAATTGCAGGGTCTTTTGCGGCGAGATGGCAAACGACATATTCTGGCTATGTGCCTCGTGGTGCACTTTTTACATATTTCCAGCGTCTAGGAATGAAGTGGCATTGGGTGGGTTAAGTGTCTCTTCGCCAAGCGCCGTTGTGCTAATGAACGGAAACTCAGGTGGCCCAAATAATTAGTATTATGCCATTATTGGGACTGGGGTTAGTACGAGTCAAGTCGAAGCTGTAGTTAGTGTCAATGAATGCGAAATGCGTTGCAGTCCCTGAGGTATTCCAGATATCGCGCCACGTATGAGACTTGCTCTGGCTATCGCAGCAGACGGCTACATGTAAAAGGAGGCAGCTGGCAGTGCTTCAACAGACCCCACCAGCGGGCGGAATTATTTTCCACACGACCCAGCATACGGAGGGAGTAGTGCTCACTGAAGACTTATGCTCCAGAAGATCAACATAAAATCTATCGAGGATTCCGACCGAGCCGGATGTCCAACCAGATGGCGCTGTCACACGTCAAAGGGCGCGGCAATGACAACAAAGCTTATCTGAAATCACCAATGGTTCGCCAGGTACACCCGCCCCAATTGTGTGCTTGTGCTCGTGATGGTGCTGTATCGTCTTTCGGGATTTGCTTAGTGCAGATGTTATGCAGACGACCGGGAGCACAACTAGAACAGGCATAGTGATCTGCAAGCGAGGGTGGGAATGCCTCGCGTGGGTTCGGTTATCGGGCTTCATCTTTACCTGGTATCAAATCCCTCCCAGTCAGCCCATCGAACAACCAGGAGGATCGCGAGAAGTTCCAGAAGTCATCTGAAGCTGTAATGTGACCGATTCTGACCAGATAACAATACCAGAGCCGCACGCAGCCTCGGTCCGGTCAGTGATCGGGTTGCCGAACTCACAGCCGAAGCCTCCACTGAGTGGAGCCATGCCGTACCAGTGGATCCTGGACAAGCATTGGGATTTGCCCATGGCTTAGGTCGAATCAATCTTCACCCGGCCAGTCCCTTGGATGCCCGCAGCAAATGCATCAGGGTAGCCCTGCATAGTGTGATCGTGTCAGAGCGCCGTCGGGTACTAGGCCTAAGAAAATTCCTCGTAACACGCCATTACAGCCCCAGCAAGCTAATCATCCTTATAACTACGCTACTCCACCCGCTTTGATCTGTCTCAGTTCATCATGCTCCAATCCCAGCCAGTTCTTTCACGAGGATCCCATCCAAATCATGGCTAAGATCCCTCACTGGCGTCTGATTGTCGACCAGAGTGTCGTCACTCAGGAGATCATCGACTATCCCTATGTCGGCTCAGGGACCGAATCCGATCCGTTCGTCGTAGAATGGATTCCCAACGACCCACGCAACCCCATGCTTTTTAACAAGAACATGAAATGGGTCTACACCATTATTGCTGCATTTGCGACCTTTGGCGTTTCCATGGCCTCGTCTGCCTATGCGGGCAGTATTGACCAAGTGATCGAGCACTTCAACATCGGTACTGAGGTAGCCACTCTGGGTGTGTCACTGTTCGTGCTCGGGTTTGCTATTGGGCCCCTCGTCTGGGCACCGCTGAGTGAACTCATCGGCCGCCAACTCGTTTTCTTTGTCTCCTACATGGGTCTGGCCGTGTTCAGTGCTGGTGCGACAGGCTCGAAAAACCCATGGACAATCATCATCCTGCGATTCTTCGCTGGCTCATTCGGATCCAGTCCTCTAACCAACGCCGGTGGACTAATTGCAGACGTCTTCCCCGCTGAACAGCGAGGATTGGCGATGAGTGTCTTCGCGGGTAGTCCTTTCCTCGGACCGACCCTTGGGCCTGTCATCGGCGGTTTCTTGGGCCAGAGCGCCGGTTGGAAATGGGTGGAAGGCTTCCTGGCAGCCTTTACTGGCTTCATCTGGATTGTCCAATTCCTTATTGTTCCCGAAACATACGCCCCAGTCCTCCTCCGGAAGCGCGCCGACCGTCTCAGCAAGCTCACCGGCAAGACGTACATCAGCAAACTCGACGTCGAACGCGGCCGTGTCTCCGTGACCAGCGCCTTCGGAGCGGCCCTCTTGCGCCCATGGATCCTCCTATTCGCTGAACCCATCGTCCTCCTTCTTTCCCTATACATGGCCATCGTATACGGCACGCTGTACATGCTCTTCGACGCCTTCCCGATCGTATACCAACAACTGCGCGGCTGGAACGAAGGAGTAGGCAGTCTGCCCTTCTTGGGAGTTATGGTCGGAATGATGTCAGCTGTCGGATACAACATGTGGGACAACAAGCGGTATAAGCGGGTGCATGAGAAACACCGTGGGTTCGCACCTCCCGAGGCACGTCTTCCACCCTCCATGATCGGCAGTATCACCATCCCGATTGGGTTGTTCTGGTTCGCCTGGACCAACGGTCTCAACGTTCACTGGATCGTCAGTATCATTGCGTCTGCTCCGTTCGGATTCGGCATGGTCCTCGTCTTCCTTAATATCATGTCATACCTGATTGACGCGTACACGATCTATGCTGCCTCGGTTTTGGCCGCCAATTCCATCATTCGAAGCTGCTTCGGTGCAGGATTCCCTCTCTTCACGACGTACATGTACCAGAACCTGGGTATTCATTGGGCATCGTCCATCCCGGCTTTCCTGTCGGTCGCTTGCTTACCTTTCCCGTTCATCTTCTACAAGTATGGTGCCGCTATTCGACGCAAATGCAAGTATGCTGGAGAAGCGGATGCATTCATGAGGAAACTCGCGGAAAAGTCGCTGAATCCGGAGAAGGGCCAGGAGGTTGTCGAGGAAGAAGCTGAGGCGGTCGCTGATGGAGTGGATGAGACTAGGGTCGATCGGGAGCTGGATCTTGAGCGCGCCGAGTCGGTGGCTACGGCATCGGTGTCGAGTGATGAGCGTGAAGGTCGGAAGTATGAGGCGAACCCGTACGATATCGATCGGGTCAACACGAGAAACTCGGCGATCACGCAGCGATCGAGGTCGCGGTCGGTCAAGTCGAAGCGGAAGAAGTTCCTTGGATTCTAAGGGTCAGGTGATTGCTGCAGTGCAGGGAAGAAGGGTTGGAGGCTCGTCCACCCAGGCAGTATGTTAGTCGAGTGGAGAAGGGGATTTTTCGCTTCTTAGATACCAATTTGTTTGTTCAATTGTGATAGCTTGCCATACTTTATAACTATGAACGATAATAGAATAATTAATCCAGTAATTGACACAGTCCTCGAGCCAAATTCCAGTCCTCCAATCAATATCATACGCAGAAAGTGTGCAACCTATGGTCCATTCTAGTCATTACATTTATCATATCACATCCCTTATAGATCATCTAGAAGTCAGCAGGCTCAGGAAGTTTCTCAGGGGTATCTTCCCGATACCTGTTGGTGATCAATCCCCCGAAACTCGGCGACCAGGCAACTCTCGGCGTCAATACAGGCAAATCCCACAGTTCAGAGAGATACTTCAGAATGGAAGTATGGGTGAAATCGTTCGGCTGATTTGTAGGACGATTCTGGACAACGCCCTTCCCAACCCAGGGAGACATCAGCAGCGTGGGGACGCGTATTCCGAGCCGATCGAACTTGAACTCAATTCTGCTTCCATCTAGAGCCCATTCTTTATGAGTGCGATGGTCACCAGGGGGTACATTCTCGGGCGGGGAGACGTGGTCCGCGAAACCTCCGTGCTCGTCAAAAGTCAAGATGAAGAGGGTCTCGTTCCACTGCGGTGAGGATCGAAGCGCCTCGTAGATGCTCTTGATGAATCCCTCGCCCATATTTATAGGGGACGGAGGATGGAATGACATGTACTTGCAGCATTCAGGATTGATCCAGGTAAACTGTGGAAGGGTGCCTGCCTTAGCGTCGCGGTAGAACTCGTCGATGGGCTTGATGTGTGTCTCGGACTTTCCGGTCCTCAAAGTCCACTTATAGAACAGAGCATCAGGGAGGAAGCCAGTTGTGTTGGAATAATTGATCCAGCTGATGTTAGCGTTGGATAACTGTTCGAATATTGACACCTGAGGCAGAGCCGAGGTCAAAAAGCCAATGTCGTTCATTCCATGCCCGTAGCTAGTTCCAGACGTCAAGTAGGCGCGGTTGGGATTAGTAGGACCCGGAACTGCAGCAAACCAGGCATCAAAGAGTACAAAGTTCTCAGCCATGGCGTTGAGGACAGGGACATGGTCCGGGGTGTAGTAGTTGATGACTTCGGCCGCGCGGGAGAGGTCGCCGTCGATGCCGTATGAGCGGACCTGTTCTGTCACAAATCCTTGCATGGAAGCACTACTTATGTTATCCGGATGATAAGTGCTGTAGACCTGCATTGATCCACCCGCGATAGAATGGTCGGGATCATCGGGGGCGACATTCTTGGCGGTAGGTTTGGCACAGACTTGGTGCGATTTATGATCTTCTATATCGGAAGGGTTGCAATACTTTCGGTTCACGAGGCCGTCAATTGTAGAGTTGTATGTCAAGCCTCCCGCATAGGTGTCAAATGAGAGATTTTCTTGAACGAGTACCACCACATTCTTGATAGGAGCGTATGGAGTCGATGGTTTCTCGGACGGGCCATGAGGGAGGCCAGAGATACCTAGGCCCAGAAAGAGCAAGGACAGGACCAGCAGGACACACATAATCAAGAGGATGGCCGTGATAAAGATTGACTTGGCCCAAACTGATATCCATCGTGATGCTGGTCGTCGGGACCTACCCTTTATGTCATCGTCCACTTCATATTGTACAACATCACCATCGGGACCGAGAAGGGGACGACGCTCTTCGGGAGGCGGCGTCCCACGTGCTTGTTGCAGCGATTTGGCATCCATAGTGACGGTACAGGGGATGAAGTTGTACGATCGTACCACTGTGGCGGAGGGATGGAGAGACAAGCTCGAGGCTTGCAGATGAAGAACGGAGACCTTGAAAGGTCGGGGGATATCCAGGCGGGGCCCAGCAGGGCCGATTGGCGGCCAATGTCTCGATCTCATGCCGGCAACAACGCGAGCCATTGGCTGTCGCGGAGCGTAACACGGTCCAGTCCCGCAGGACTAGCCAATCTGAGAGGACCCGCGCGCTTCTCGGCAAGCCGGAGTGCATGTGCGGGGTTGGACTTGTGACCATCGCTGGATGGATAGTATCTACTGTGTAATGAGATACTCCCTCCACTCTTCAGGCTGCTAGTACTCACCCCCACCATTCCCTAGGGCTCAGGCAGTGTGACAGAAAGATACTCGAAGTACCACCGAGTACTTCTGTTTTTCCGGAGTGTCCTGCATCTCATGACCATGCACATTCAGCCACACCGCCTGGATGTGCAACAGCTGCGGTCACCTTGCGGCTGATCCAGGTGCCATCCTAGGCTTCACGCCCTGGAGATTTACTGCCAGCTACCTTTCAGGTTGCATCAGGTATATCCGGGTCCCAGACGACTGTTTTCATCACGGTTGCTAATCCATTCTCCGACCGAGCAGTCCGAACGATAACGTCATAGGCACAATGCAGACAGTAACGGGCCCCCTCACGATAAGACACCGACAAACTGCACCACTGAGTGGCGAATCAACTCCCGACCCATCGTCAGATCATCTCCCTAGGTGATGCCAGGAATGTGGCCAATATGGTAATGTTGGCATCGATATTGAAGTGAATGTCGGGTTCAGGCTGTGACGATCGCTTCTCAGGAGGATAATCACATGCGGCCATCACGAGATACGGCGATATGAAGGCATAAATTTTGTCGTGTCACACCCCCCTTCCCTTGAAGATTTATCGCGCTTAAGTGAATAAGTCTGGCCGCCGCGGTAGCATGGTATCGGTTCAACGGAGAAGGTGAACAAGAGTATGTATCTCACATAGTCGGTAGGGATATGGGACGTTTCCTCAAACGCCAGCGCCCTTGCTGGCCAGGTTGAACCCGTGCGGACGATCGACCTTCAATGCTGGGGTCGGAGACATTGTCTGGCTGGTCTTATGACGAAGTTCTTGCTCCATTGCTAGAGGAGCGGAGCGACCGCACGACATCGTACGGGCTCTATATAGAGGAAGCCCGCAGGCAAAAAAACATAAAGAATATTTTTCGACTACAGCGGGTTTGTGACAATTGTAGAAAGTTGACAAGACGTGCTCGCAAATATATTGCTAGTTAGGATGCACTGCACGTGACTGATGTATGTCATTAGTAGGCCGCGTTTCCGTTTCCGGCAAAACTAGGCCACTGGCACGATCAGCCCTTTAGGGTGTATTTTTTCGACAAGGTCATGACCCATCGCATATTATACTTGCATTCCTGTGGTTACGGTAGTTCTTTGTCAGTCGGCCATAGGGTGACAATTGGATCGATTGGATCGATGCTGCGTTTGCACTGCAAGGAAGCCTCGAACTTTGATCCACTTTCAGGGTACTGTTTGGCCAGGAACGAGGATGAGCTAAGAAATTGAGACGTACCTGGCAATGATAACTATGAATGGCCTATGATGTGGGACGCGAAGATGGTACATGTAGCGCTGAGTTGGGACTACACCCCACTATCGCTCACTCCTGGTAACTGATACGAATGGTCAAACAGATCTTTTAAATCGATACCAAGCAACTGCAAATCCCCAAAATAGTAAGTTGGATCGTCGATATAAGGCAGGAAAAGCGCTTCACTTCGATCAAGAGAAGCAGGGCTCCAAGGTTGCATGACCCCGGGAGCATCTGAAGCGACAGGTTCCGGCCCCTGCGGGAGCACCGCCGGCGCAACCAGCCCCGTTGGATCTGCGGGGGCGACACTGGTTGTGGGTTCTGGCGCGGACGGAGAGGTTCCTACACGGTCCTGAGCCTGGTATGGAATGCTACTCTCATTGGAGTCTCTGGACATAGACTTGGGCTTGCGGGTCTCGGAAACGTATTGACGAGCAAGATGGGCAAACTCTGCTATTAGAGATCCCGGAAGGGCACCATTGCTAGCATATTCTAGCCTACTGAAGTGCCCGCCGGCAATGTCGAGAAGAGCGAGGCTGAGACCAGTTTCTGGGTGGTTGGCGTTGTGGACCACCAGGTCGAATAAGATCATCAGCGATGATAGTGGCAAGACAGCGAGTATCCTGTGGCACAGCAAGACGTATGTCACTACTTAGTAGTCGTTATATAGCTCAGAAATATAGTAGAGGCTTACCAGACCGGTGTGGAAGGCGCTACCTCGATGTGCACGGTGAGCTCGAGGACACTTCGAGCAGTCCGCATCAAGTCGCGCTTCATAAGTTCTTGTTGTGTAGACCCCAAACGGACGGCTCCGTAGTGGAGGACGGTCCACGACAGTGTAAGGAGAGCGTTCAGATAAAGGAAGTGGGTAATCAAAGCAATTTGGACCGCCAGGGGCTCGTGCAAAGAACGAGTTTTGAATTTTTCTCCTGGCCGAAACCGGGTCGGAATGGTCGCGCGCCAGGCTTCCAATTCTATACGTAGGCTCTCAACCACAGAGTTATAGTTGGATAGCGGCTGACTAACCGAGCTGATTGTGAAGAGAGATTGGTGAATCTTGGAGACTAGACGAGCATATTTAACGAAGTTAAAGAACCAGTCATAGTCATGGAAAGTGGACTCCATCATATCGGGAATAGCACAGCTTATGTTGGCATCATCCAATACCTAGACCCATGGAACCCCGATTTAGAAGAATAATAAGATGATAACGGCCACACTCAACTCACCGAAGTTTTACCAGTCGCAAAGCAGGACGTCTTCTCCATATAGTAGAGCACCCAGAACGTGCGACGGCACGGACCTTCTTGTGCACTATTCGAACGATGATACCCTAAACCTTGTGCCATAACGGCAGCCTCTGTTAGCATCAAGGGTTCGAAGTTGAATGCAGACACTGTTGATGAGAATATAGCCTGTGAAAGATGTCAGTCTTGTATTATGGGGCTTGATGACGGGCTAGATACCATGGCGAGGAGTGCCTAGCATAATGAAACCGCATTAGTCATGAACTGTGATATTAACGGGAGCAACACACTTGGACTGCAGTCAATGAGCCTCTACCGAAGAGAAGATCCTGGAAACATGACAACGACCGTTCGAAGTATGACCAGGCTTCCCCCACACCAGTATCAAAGCTTCCTCCTTCATTGTTCTGACACCCAATCGCCACTATTGCGTAGAATAGTGCTGCCCAAACCTTATCTGTTCCTAGTGATTGAACAAGATCCTGCGACGCTACACGCGCACGGAAGGTATCTGGACAAAGAAATGGATAGATCGGATGTATCGAGTCAAAGTAGGCTGTAAGAGGGTTATTATTGCCAGCATGAGAATAAAAGAGGTCAGTCAAGGCGCAGGTACCAGAAATGTGTCCGTTGAGAATGTCACGACTCGGGACTTGGATCTTTCCGGTGCCCAGGTGTCGTTGTATATATGACTGAGGGATGGCACAACTATTTTTGACCTTGGTTGCAACCACCGCGCGTATTTCATCTAGTAGCTGATCGAGCCGGTTGTGGCCCAATCGCTGACTGATGGCGCGAACCCGTCGCTCAGGGAAGAAAGAGATGTTGGGGTTTGGGCCAAAGATAGTGGTCAGCTGCGAGGCCATGGTCAGATAGGAGCACGGTGAGCAAAAGGGCCAGACAATACCTGATCTGGATGACTGGCACCTCCGTGTATGCGAGAGGCTTGGCGATTTGCAAGCAAAGAGTCGATATACAGTCCCGGCTGCTGATAGCCCACATTTTCGGAGCCTAACTGCGGACCAGGAAGGTCACGAACGGACTGTTGGTATGTGGAGGACAGTGGTATGAAAACTGGTGTGGTAGATTAGCTTCCGTGGCAGTCCGAAGCTAGTGTTCTGTTTGTACCTGACGCGTCATACTTGCGCTTCCTTGGTCGCTTGACTGGAGTAAAGGAGCAGGGACGGTGCTGGGACTATGAACAATAATGAACAATCAGCATTCCGAAAGGCGAGACATGGCGGCCTGATATACCAGGCAGAAGTCGCAGGCATCAGTGTTGCCCGAGATTTCTGGCGTGAAAACGAGATTAGTCAGACACCGACCTGGAGGCAGTTCTCTTCCGACCGACTGGAACCTCGACTCACTACATCGCGTTTTCCTGGCTCTGCACGTATCGCATGCCTTATGCAGGGGCTCGGAGCCTTGTGTTACTACCGACATGATCTCTTCACTTGGTGTTTGGCGGAAATCCCGTGAAGAAAAGAACTGGGAAGAGGATGGAAGAGGAGAGCTTGAGGAAAAGCTGTGGAGTCATTCGCCGCCGAAAGCTCCGACATGGGATGCAGGATGAACGCCGATGTCCTCCGATTCCCCACTAATTTCGGCGCCGAACTAACAATAGCAGCTCTCATGTCGCTTCTTCGGCGCCCACGAAGCATCGCAAATCAGAGAATTGAAACGAAAGGATTTCTCATATTACATCATGGCTAGCAAATATCACTATCAAAAGGGGCTTGCTTGCCATAGCTGTCCGTTTCGCATCGACTTCCATAACATATATATAGCGAACAAGACTGCGTCTCATAGTACTTGGTTGATCCTATAGTTATAAGTTGATTCATTCTATGGCGCTCTCTGTCATATGTGTTCAACCATTGGTCTTGATTCACCGGTGATCCCATCACTAACAGAGTGCCTCAAATTTATCTTCCACGTTTCCGCTTGACTCGGTTTGCATACTCTCTCGCCATCGATCGGCCTGCAAGCGACAGAAAGGAACTTTGAATTCCATATAGCCCGAAAATGAATGACAAGGAAGACACCAGTATGACTGCGTCAGTCAACTCCGGTAGCAATACGGATATTGTTAGTGCAGAGGAGTACCAAGGAGACATATCGACTGAAGATCAGTGCAAGATTATGAATCTTGCCAGACGGCTCACGGCAGACTCGACACGGTTTCGGCACGATGGTATGCCGCCCAACCCTTTCACGACACACTGTGATCCGAGTTTGGACCCCAATTCTCCGAAATTCAATGCGAGTCACTGGGCGAGGACTGTACTTCACTTGTCCTCGCAAGATCCTGATCGGTTCCCACAGCGTACGGCGGGTGTGTCATTCCGGAACCTCAGTGTCCATGGCTATGGCCGCTCAACAGCTTATCAGAAGGATTTCTTGAACGCTATCTTGCAGGTGGGTGATCTGGTCGGCGGCTTGATCAACCGCAGAGACCGTAAGCTGCAGATATTGAAAAATCATGACGGGCTCTTGCGCAGCGGAGAAATGCTCCTGGTCCTGGGTAGGCCTGGCAGGTGAGTTCTTAATCCCCTGGTCTACGTTTCTTCAATGTAACATGATTCGTCTAGTGGTGTATCAACTCTATTGAAGACCATCGCCGGTCAGACTAAAGGACTGTCCTTGGACGATTCAACGGAATTCAACTATCAAGGTGGGAGTCTGACTGGGACAGGCACATACAGACGGAGAACTGACAATATACCTTCAATCTTGAACAAATATAGGGATTGAATGGGATTTGATGCACCAAAAGTTTCGAGGGGACGTGACGTATCAGGCAGAAACAGACGTCCATTTCCCACATTTGACGGTTGGGCAGACCCTCCAGTATGCGGCCCTGGCGAGAACACCTCACAATAGGCTGCCCGGAGTCTCTCGCGAAACTTATGCAACTCATCTGCGCGATGTGGTTATGGCGGTCTTTGGAATTTCCCATACAGTCAATACTAAGGTTGGCGACGACTTTATTCGCGGCGTCAGTGGCGGAGAGAGAAAGCGAGTCAGCATTGCAGAATTGGCTCTCACACAAAGTTGTATACAGTTCTGGGACAATAGTACTCGTGGCTTGGATAGTGCTACGGCTCTCGAATTTGTACGGACCGTGAGACTCTCAGTCGATGTGGCGGGTACCGCGGCTGTTGTGGCATTATATCAGGCATCGCAACAATCATATGACGTATGCAATATTCCCTTTCCTCTTCATCTCGTCTGACTAACATACCTTGCTAGGTCTTCGATAAAGTTGCATTGTTATACGAGGGCCGGCAGATATACTTTGGTCCAGTTGACCAAGCGAAGTCGTACTTCACAGAGCTTGGTTACCAGTGTCCTGAACGACAAACCACGGCAGACTTTCTCACGTCGCTCACAAATCCTGTCGAGAGAGTAGTCCGGCCTGGCTTCGAAGCCCGAGTTCCCCGGACCCCCGGTGAATTTGCACAGTGTTGGGAACAGAGTGCCCTGAGAGCTAAACTTCTAGGAGAAATATCGAGCTTCGAGAAAGACCATCCGATAGGGGGACCCATGTTGCAGAAATTTGAAAACTCCCGGAATGCCGAAAGGTCTCCTTTGATGTAAGTGGGCACTGTGGCTACTAATTTGAGCTGTCATTGACTCGAATCTTAGGACGAAAAAATCTCCCTACACGATTTCTGTGTTGCAACAGATAGCTTTGTGTATGCGACGGGGCTACCGCAGGATTCTTGGGGATCCTTCTTTCTTTCTCGTAACGGTTTTTGGCAACTTTTTTCTCTCTCTTATACTTGGTAGTGTTTTCTACCATCTTCCGGACACTTCCGCCAGCTTCACAGATCGATGTATTCTCCTGTTTTTTGCTTTGCTCTTCAACGCACTCAACAGTGCTTTAGAGGTGAGCGTTATGACCCTTCAATAGCATCGTGATGCTGACAGAGCAGATATTGGCATTGTATGCCCAGCGACCGATCGTCGAGAAGCATGCGTCTTACGCCTTTTACCATCCGATGTCAGAAGCGATGGCCTCCATGATATGCGATCTACCGTGCAAAATCCTCTCTACGCTGTCCTTCAATTTGCCGTTATACTACATGTCGAACCTGCGGCGGGAGTCGGGTCATGTGGTTATATATCTACTATTCGCATTCATGTCGACCTTGACTATGTCCATGATTTTCCGTACCATTGCTCAACTGACCCGTACAATTGCACAGGCCCTCACTCCCATTGCGCTTGGTGTTATTGGGCTAGTTGTATACACCGGTTTTGTGCTGCCTACCCGGAACATGCAAGTCTGGCTGCGTTGGCTTAACTACATCAACCCGATCGCATACTCCTACGAAGCTCTTGTGGCGAACGAGTTTCATGATCGCGAATTCGAATGTGCAAGCTTTGTTCCTTCTGGTCCGGGTTATGAGAATATTCCAGCTACAGATCGAACCTGCTCTGTGGCAGGCGCTACTTCTGCCTCGAGCGTGGTCAGCGGAGACGCATATGTAGAGGCAAATTATGGGTACTATTATTCTCATACCTGGAGGTTAGTGACCACCGATGTCCAAATGATATAGCTCGCTGGCTGACAGAAAGTTAGAAATTTCGGCATTCTTATCGCTTTCATTCTGTTCTTCATGACTACATACCTCTTCATTGCCGAATTTGTGAAGTTCAGCTACTCCAAAGGCGAAGTGTTGGTATTCCAGCGTAAGCATAGGATAGCCAGTGTTAACGGGGAACATGCCCATGACGAAGAGAGCAGTGCCGAAAAAGCAGCGCCGGCAAGCCATTCTTGCGTTGACAGCCATGAAGGCCGTCAAGAAGACCAGTCTCTCAAGTTCCGTTTTGAATCCAATACCTTGCACTGGAGAGATGTTTGCTACGATGTTCCGATCAAGGGCGAAATGAGACGAATTGCAGATCACATTGATGGCTGGGTAACCCCAGGCACTCTGACTGCGTTGATGGTGAGTATAATATAACCTTCGTCAAATCTTCAATCTAACTAACTCCTCGAAAAAGGGCGCTTCAGGGGCTGGAAAAACAACCCTCCTGGATCTTCTAGCCAGCAGGGTGAAAACAGGCGTTGTATCCGGCAACATTTGCGTCAACGGAACCCCGCGAGATGCATCCTTTCAGCGCAGGGTAGGATACGTTCAGCAGCAAGATGTCCATCTGGAAACCAGCACTATTCGGGAAGCACTTCAGTTTAGTGCTCTCCTCCGCCAGCCCGCCTCTACCAGTAAAGCTGAAAAGCTGCAATATGTCGAAGAGGTGATTGATTTGCTCGAAATGAGACCGTACGCTGACGCTGTCGTTGGTGTTCCCGGAGAAGGTCTGAATGTAGAACAGAGGAAAAGATTGACCATTGGCGTTGAACTAGCTGCAAAGCCTGATTTACTACTCTTCCTCGATGAGCCAACGTCGGGGCTGGACAGCCAGACGGCATGGTCTATCTCTCTGCTACTCCGGAAGTTGTCAAACCATGGGCAGGCCATCTTGTGCACCATCCACCAGCCCTCGGCTATTCTTTTCCAGCAATTCGATCGGCTTCTTCTACTAGCTAGAGGTGGCCGTACGGTATACTTTGGGCCAATTGGGTCTAACTCACAGAAACTTATTGGCTACTTTGAGCGATATGGGGCAAGGGCCTGTGCGGAAGAGGAGAATCCGGCGGAATGGATGTTGGAAGTCATCGGTGCTGCCCCCGGGAGTACTTCGGTGCGTGACTGGCCGGTCACATGGAAAGAGAGCCGTGAATTCCAAGAAACGCGAAAGGAGCTTGAACGGCTTGAGCAGTCTGGCTCTCCTGGCCTGAAAGAAGAGGCCGCGCAAGTCCAGCAATATGCGGCCCCGTTTCACATTCAGCTGGGTCTTTGTACAAAGCGGGTTTTCGAACAGTACTGGCGCTCTCCGTCATACATCTATGCTAAGCTGATACTCTGCTTCGGAGCGGTATGTCCATACGAGGGCCCCCAGCTGTCGACTTCAAATATCTGACACACTATGCAGGCCTTGTTTATTGGACTTTCATTTCTGAATACGAAAGTTACGGTCCTAGGTCTTCAGCACCAGACTTTTGCGATATTCATGCTCCTCGTTATTTTCGCATTCCTGGCTTACCAGACCATGCCTAATTTTATCAAGCAACGCGACTTGTACGAGGTCCGTGAAAGGCCAGCCAAGACATACGCTTGGTCTGCGTTCATGTTGGCCAACATCATAGTTGACATCCCCTGGAACTCTCTTGCGGCAGTGCTGATCTATCTTCCATTCTACTACATCATTGGAATGTATCATAACGCCGAGGAAACCCATGCAGTGAATGAAAGGAGCGGACTCATGTTTCTCCTGGTGTGGTCTTTCATGATGCATTGTGGTACATTCACGATCATGGTGGTTGCTAGCGTCGCAACTGCTGAGGTCGGGGCAACACTAGCTCTGCTACTGTTCTCTATGTGTTTAATTTTTTGCGGGTACGTTTCACTGTCTACATCTTAGGATTAATTTCGGTCCGTCTAATACACCATCACAGTGTCATGGCCAGTCCGGCCAGTCTACCAGGATTCTGGATCTTCATGTATCGAGTATCCCCGATGACCTATCTCGTTGGCGGCATGCTTTCGGCCGGGTTAGCGAATACTGCAGTTCATTGCTCTGATCTGGAGTTGGTTGTTGTTCAACCTCCAGCCAACGAGACTTGTGCCAGTTACCTCGCTGATTACATGAAAACCGCTGGAGGTTCTGTTTACAATCCCCAGGCAACCGCCAACTGTGAATACTGCGAGATGACTGACTCGAATGTTTATCTCACATTACTATCCACTTCTTATGCCGATCGTTGGCGCAATTTTGGACTTATGTGGGCATACATCGCGTTCAACGTGTTTGCTGCCCTCTTCTTGTATTGGTTTGTGCGCGTCCGAGGCGGTTCAACCAGCTCAATTTTTCGCCGGTTCGCCAAGATATTCTCTCGTCCTTCACCAAATACTTGATTTATCATCTGGTGTCTATCGCTAGAGTGGTAAATTTCTCTGGGAAATTTATCATGCGATAGGAATTTCAAATCCTGTCGCTCTCCTGCGTCAGGACATATATATTGTGTGAACGGTGGTGTTCTTTCGACTTTCGTCACTGCCGATTGGAGCGCACATTTCCTGTCCACAACATACTCTTATTTTCAACAATTCGAGTTTCATTAGACCTCTTTGCTATCTATGTATTATATTAGAATGCGACATATAATGGGAAACCCAAATCTTCTCTTATATTAACTAGTCAGTACCTATGGACATCCCGATTGGCGGATTGAGAAACCGCGGCCAAGGATAAGCAACAACCAGCCACCCTCTTTGTGTTCCACTCCCCCTCAGTTTACCTAGCATAAAATACGTCCGACAAATGCTGTCACACAACTCTCCGATCCACACTACTGTGACCCTTGAGCTTAAAATGACTGCATCCAAAGATCCTACTACTAAACTTTACGATGTGGTAATCGTGGGAGCCGGACTCAGCGGACTCCAAGCAGCGCATTCCATCCAGGCAGCAGGATTCAGCGTGTGTATCCTGGAAGCTACGGACCGAGTGGGCGGGAAGACGTTGACCGTGAAGTCCAGCGAAAAGGGATACAACGATCTAGGAGCGGCTTGGGTGAATGATACAAACCAGAGTGAGATTTTCAAACTCCATCAGAAGTATGGACTGGATGGGGTGGTACAGTATACACGTGGAGATGATATTCTCGAGTCAGGTGAAGGGGCTATTCGCAAGATACCGTATGGGTGGCCTTTAGTAAGTTAACCACAAATCAAGAAGGTGCTGGCGGCGACTGACGATGTTTAGACTGGGCTTGCGCGGAAGCTGTTGAATGTTCTGCGAAATGAGTCCTCACGGATAGACTTGGACGATCCTAAAGGTTTTCCAGAGGCCAAAGAAGTGGATAATATGACGTTCGGGGGATTTTGCGTTGATAGGTCTGGATCGCAGGATGCAGTTCACATGGCAGATGCTATCTCATCGGGGCTGCTTGGGGTGGATAGTAAGGAAGTTAGTGCGTTGTATATGCTGTATTATTTTAAAAGTGGAAGTGGGATCGACAATCTCCTGTCGGATGAGAAGGACGGAGCGCAGTACCTACGCACCAGGCAAGGTAACGCAACGATCGTCAGGCCTACTTGACATTGACGTGCTAACGGTGCAGGAACCCAAACTATCGCTCGGAAGATGGCAGATGAGCTCGACCAATCCGACATCTTCTTGGGTGTGCCTGTCACGTCAATCAATCAGTCTTCTGATGATAGTCCTTGCGTGGTCCAGACATTTGATGGCAGATCTATTCGTTGTCAACGCGTTATCGTGTCTATTCCTACGAACTTGTACCAAAGCATCTCCTTCTACCCCCGACTGCCACAAGCAAAGCAAGTTTTAAGTACCCATACGATCATGGGATACTACAGTAAGATGATTTTTGTCTTTCAAGAGCCATGGTGGCGGAACGCTCAACTTACGGGAATTATCGACTCTGCGGGTGGCCCCATAACATTCACGCGGGACACGAGTGTACCCACCGATGACCAATGGTCTATCACATGCTTCATTGTGGGGAGTCGCGGACGAGCATGGTCCAAGTTGTCCAAGGGTGATCGGTTTAACCAGGTGTGGGAGCAGTTCTACAGATGTTTCGGCAAGTTCGTGAAAGACATCCCCAAGCCAGCCAATACTCTGGAAATGGAATGGAGTAAGGAGCCTTACTTCCTTGGAGCGCCCTGTCCAGCCATGACACCTGGCTTACTGACCACCGTTGGGAGCGATGTCGCTGCACCGCATGATAAAGTGCATTTCATCGGAACAGAAACATCCACAGTATGGCGTGGGTACATGGAGGGGGCCATTCGAGCAGGGCAGCGAGGAGCAGCCGAGGTAGTGACGGCACTGCAGGAAGACTAGTTGTCTTGGCTAAGCACACAGATCCCGAAATGTCTCTTGAGAACCTTGGATCTTGCAGGGCTCCGATGAAAACCGAATCTCACAGTGGGTCAGCAACGGAGATGTCCGTGTGCTTTTTTTCGGGAAATTTTCGTTAGATCTACAGCACTTGAGACAAAGTCCGTACAGTCAAGCACCAAAGTGACATCTACACGTGGCTAGCAGCGGACAATTGTCGTTGTGTACCTGAATGAACCGTGGATGGAGGAGTTCGTGAGTGGCTGCCTGCAGATTCCCATCGTCCCCACCTGCTCCTCCGTGATGCCCTAAATTTGGGCCGCTCCCGTGTGCCCCGTTCACCCCCTGCCAATCCCGATCCATGATTTGTCGATAGTCGACGATCGTCGATCGGAAAACCAGAAAAAAAGCAAACATCCGATAGTTGCATTCTAATTCCAATTCTACCCCTGGCAGGGATAGGCCATCCCCTAGACTCGGCATTTCGGGGTTTGCTAGTAGTCCCACAGCTCGATCCGTACAGCTGAAGATAATGGATGTGATCGCCGATTTTACCTTCGTTTCATGTGATGGAAAAGCGTTGGGCAGAACAAAAACTTTTCACATCAAAGACATAAGTATGATCGACTTGCCCTGTGTAACAATGTCAATCATCTGCCCAGTATCATCATCACCATGCGCCTCCTCAAGTCCCTACTCGTGGCTGCATCCGCCATAGCCGGCTGCAATGCCCTCCCAGGCCGGGCTCTTCATAAAAGAGGTACCAATGCACATTCCATACAGTTCCATTCCTTGCCCCGACTGACCAATTCCCCGATACCTCAGACATCACCACCCAACAACTCGACACCTTCACCTTCTGGGTACAATACGCCGCAGCCTCCTACTGCGAACCCAACTATGCCGGCAAGGCAGGCCACAAAATAACCTGCTCGGCACAGAACTGCCCCGCAGTCGAAGCCTCCAACACAACCATCATCACCGACTTCTCCAAGTACATTCCCCTCCCTCCCTTCCACCAACACAACCCTAACCAACTCCTAGTACCACCCCCACCGACACATCCGGCTACCTAGCCGTCGACCACACGCACCGCGCCATCGTCCTCGCCTTCCGGGGCAGCTACTCGATCCGCAGCTGGCTAGCGGACTTCACCTTCATCTACACGGACCCCAACCTCTGCAGCGGGTGCGAAGCCGAGCTCGGATTCTGGAGTTCATGGACAAACGTCCGCAAGACCCTGACCCCCACGCTCAACAACACGGTATCTCAATACCCTGACTACGAACTCGTCATCGTGGGCCACTCCCTAGGAGCCGCCATCGCGACCCTCGCAGCAGCAGACATCCGCGAGTCTGACGGGCTTAACGCAACGCTGTACGCGTACGCATCGCCGCGCGTAGCGAACCCGAAGTTAGCGGAGTTCATTACGAATCAGAATAAGGGGGCGAATTACCGGTTCGCGCATACGGACGATCCGGTGCCCAGGGTGCCGTTGGAGGTCATGGGGTATGAGCATATTAGTCCTGAGTATTGGATTAGTTCGGGGAATAATCAGAGTGTGAGTACACAGGATGTGGTGGTGTTTCAGGATGGGGATGATAAGAGGGGGGATGTTGGATTTCCCAATCTGTTGCATTTCGAGGCCCATCTTTGGTATTTTGAGAAGTGGGAGGTTGATGCGTGTAAAGGGGAGGGGTTGCCTTGGAAATGATTGAATACGATGTAATGATTGGGAGCTGACGTGATGTTTGGGGAGGTGAGTGTGGTGATCAGGGGTTGTATAAAGTTTGTTGACATTGGTGGAGACGTATGTATACCTAATGTTGTGGATATAGTTTCGATATGTAATTATTTAATCTTAGTGAATATTTGCCAGGATAAAGTTAGAGTTTAGCTGCGATGGGAGGTGTCACATTCAGGATGCGGCTCACCTATTTCTCAATTAGCCCCGGGTAGCTGAGAGAAGTATTATCAACCTATATAGATATTCCACCTTTCCTTTCAAGATGTACCCAACTGAGATATACTGGCTGTAACGCTATACCTTATAGGAAGTGTACACATTTGCCTGATCGTCAACAAACCCGCCAAGTGTCACAAGTAAGTATCATATCCAGCCCTACAGGGAGCGCAAAGCATAGACGCCCTAAAGATGAATCGACATCAGTATGCTTATGTTCAGAATATACCCACGGTACCCATCCTGGGGTGGATTGCGGGCCAATTCCGTATTGAATTTCAAATGAGAGGATGGCAATTGTGGTGGTACCAGGGGATTGCTCTCAATATGGACCTGGATCGCAAGATAGTGGTTGCGAATTATGAATAGAATTGAGGAGAAGGGGCTGATTATGACTAGCTGGTGAGGTAACGAATACCATGGTAAATGGGTAGTGTCTAGTATGAGTATGGAATATCGACACTACGCTACATGTTTCAGTCAAAGTATTCTAAAAAATGCACACGATCGTACACATATCTATTGCAATGCCACCTACCGAAACTCCACCACAACCACCTCATACCACTCCACAAACCTTCCCATGGAGGATGCCGGCCAGTTTTAGACCCATACTGGAAGTAGCAACGGTGATGATTACGACGCGATCAGTTTCGGGAGGCAGATTGTCTGCAGTGAAGGTGGGCTTGGGAGGGAATAGTTAGGGCCAGATGCGTTTGCACATATGTATGGTGGCGGTGGAGCGGGAAATATATAAAGGTTGGAGGAAAGGGCACCGCTCTCAAAGCATCAAGCAAGAACTGGCTAGCTAGCCGGGTTACTAGTTGCTGGACTGCGTTGCGGTGGAGATGGCATCGCATACACATAATCAGTGGATTTTGCTAACCGTTAAGCTACATGAATGGCGTGAGGGCCAAGGCTGCAATGAAGGCCGTGCGCATGAATTTTAGGTGAGCCGAAAGGCAGCTCGTGCTTCGTAAGGCTGCATGCAGCTAGGTGCATACTGAATACCAGCATGGAATTAAGTGAGGCTATCAAGCAGTAGTAGATACATCCAGTTTCATCATAACATTGCGTAAGTAGAATAGAGAACTTCAAAATCACTCCTTGCCACTCTGAGCTGCTTGGTAACTCTGCATCACGCACCAATATCCAGGAATATGTTCGGTCCAGATAGCTCCAAAGCCCTCGATATCGCGCCGCCAATCGCGGTGAAGCTCCCCCGCAACTGCCGCCCAGTTCAGCAGTTGACAACCGGCTGCTACCATGCGTTTGTGCGCTGCCTCGCGCGTATGTTCTGCAAATGTGCCTGAGGCATCGGTCACTACGAAGACATCGTAGCCTTGCTCAATAAGGCTGAGGGCGGGGAAGGCCACGCAGATTTCAGTCAAGACGCCACTGTGCAAGTTAGCGGTTGCGTGTGACATTTGATGATATACATCCGTGGGTAAATCTGTGGGTAATGAAGTGAATGCTGGGCTCACCTAATCACAATCTGCTTTCGGCCGGTCTTCTTAATCTCATTCACAAAGTCCTCATTGTCCATTGCATTGATCTGTCCAGGACGGCGGATCAGGGGCGCATCCGGGAGGTAGTCGGTGATCTCCTTTACAATGGGTCCATTGGGACCAGTGTCGAACGAGGTGGTCAACACACTGGGAGACTTGTAATATTGAGCGACTTTGGCAAGGGCCATTACATTCCTCTGAAATTCATGTTGTTGAAAGTCGCGGACGAGATTGATAAGGCCTGACTGTAAAAGGTTCAGAACGGGTACAATCACACTTTGAGAGCGCGAAATACCTGGTGGTCCACGAACAGGAAGATGCATTTGTCAATGTCAAGTCGGGTATACTTGGCTGGCATGGTTGCTGTCAATTGAACTTATTGAAGTGTTACAGAAAGAATTGATGAAATTGATATATCTATGGTTGAGGCTTAAATGATTGCGATGCATTTGCGACGGACAATGTTGGCCTATAAATGTTGAATCGGAAAAGCTAGTGGAAAAGCTAATCGCCTCTTCAACGTCACCACGCATCATTGATATATTCTGTGTAACAGACAGACTTTGTCTGGGCGATGCCTCGACCAATTTCAGATCGGTGCGCCCGATTAGCTCATCATTCCTCAGCATTAGAAGTCCGGGGGGACGGGGGGAGAAGAACCCCAGCGGGAGCTGAGGTCAACTCGATCACAGTCAAGCTAATCAGATGAAGCTGTCGGCTACTGCCGACCCGGGGATACCGTAATATAGCAGTTTTTAACTTTGCCTAATGTTGGTTGGAGATCGGAGACTGCTCGAGATCGCTCATGCCGAGAGGCGCAGCGACGAGCAACTGTAGATCAACCAGGAACGTGTTAGCAATAGATCGCCACTCCATTTGTCTCACCAAAATCCGCACTGAAAATGCAGCGTTTAGTACGCGATTATTCAGGGTTACGAGATCGGGGAGGAAACTCGGCAGGTGTGCGTACCATGGAAACGAGTGTGCGGAAGACTCGGTGATGTAATTGACCCAAGCAACGCCTTACAATATATTCACGGCAGTAAGAACTTCGTGGACGAAGCCCACAAACTCAGCAAGTATGGTGAAATTCTCAATTGACAATGGCAGGCCTACTATTTCGTTCCCAGAACGACATTGACCCCAGCGTCAACGTCCAACATCTATCAAGCAAGCCCCATGTGCCGCCGTTCGTCGGCCGCATAGGCGGCAATCAGGGCATTGTCCTCGATCGCGCCGATCCGGATAATGCCGAATATCTGCGTAAAGTTCCAGATGCTGCTCCATTAATGAGTGCACGAGATGCCTTTAATGTGCGCGGGTTCACCGACCTTAACCTCTGGCGATTTGCGGTGGTGGAATGCGTTGGTATCACCCTCCCGGACATATCTGCTATCTTACAAGGAAATATAATAACCCTCTGTGATGCACTCAGGGACCATGATGTTAAGCTTCATTACTGCTTGGTCGGCAGCTACTCCCGCTAATGTTGCCCCCCCTACTCCCACCACACCAGCCGGGATCTTTGCTACAACAGCCTTTCTCGGCCCTCTTGTCGGCGCCTTTACCAATTGGGCACTACTGACCCTCTTCATTTTCTCCTTCTCGGCAGTCAGTGGAAGTCATCTCAATCCGACCATAACGCTAGCCACATTCTTTGCGCGGCTTATTTCCTTGCCACGTATGGTTCTCTACCTGGCCGGCCAAATCCTCGGCGGAGCTCTGGCCGGGTGGATATTGCAGTCAGCGTTCGGATCCGGACAGTATTCTGTCGGTGGGTGTGTAGTTGATACTGCCCTAGTGCCGGTCCGAGAAGCCTTTGTGCTGGAGTTCATCTGCTGCCTCATACTGATCTTCCTGTCATTTGGTGTTGGGTTAGATCCCAGACAGGTTAGAGTGTACGGGGCTGCGTTGTCCCCATGGTTAGTAGGAATGGTGTTGGGGGTAGTAAGCTTGGGATCCTCGTATACGCGGGAAGGCTATGGTGGTGCATGTATGATTTTCCCATATTCAATTTGCAGTATAGCAAACTGTTGAAGTATTCTGGAGCTAATCCACATGAACAGCACTAAATCCGGCAAGATGCTTTGGTGTATATGTGGGATCATCCTTTCCTGGGTACCATTGGATTCACTGGGTGAGTGCGCCATTGGAGAGGGTCTATCCTGAAAGCATATTGAGTTACCCATGCAGATTGGTCCTCTTGCTGCCGCTATCGGACACGGCCTAATCTACTACCTGGTGCCACCATGGAAAGCATGACCAAGCATTACCCTGCTGTTGACACGACAATATCTTATCGCAAAGGTGTAGTAAGTTGGTAGATCACATGGAACGTCGCAGTTCATATCGCTGATTTAAGATAAAAGGAACTGCGTCCGATAGTGATGGAACATGGCTCAAGTCCTTTCATCCGCGCTTTTGGTGAGTGGCATTCTGACGCCACTTAAGGTTGCTAGCTCAGTTGAGTAGGCTCAATTGTCGATAGCCAGCAAAGCAGGATGCGTCGTTGACCAGAGGCGGAATCGGTTTACTGTAACCCAAGATGCATCACTTTCCGACTGGTCTATGGGTGATGTTATCATATTAAGGCATAGCTCTCGACCAATGAGCTCTGTTTAGCCGAGAAATCAAACTGCGCCACCGTTTGAACTGTCCACATTCTTATTGGGGGAAAAATTAGAATAACTTCCGTTTTCCAGCAAATGTACGCATTTAGTCTCCGGGAGAAGCTAGATGATGTGGCACGTGGCCGAGTGGAAGGAAATCATTTCCGTCTGCTCTAGAACAAATGATAGGGCCGATTAGAACCGCTTCACCTACACTAGTGCTTTCGAAACTGGTGTTTGGTACTGCGACAGATTGGCTTCTCATGCATCCACAGGTCGCGAAATTATCTTATGGCATCTTTCGAACAGATCCACGACCGGTGAGACCTTCACCGTCAGCCCGTACTGGATGGACTCATTGATGCAACTAGGCAGCTTCGCTCTCAACGGACACGACAATGCTCCGGAGGACACAGCATACATCTGCACAGGCTGGTGGTAACTCCGGGCCCCGGCTGACCTGTCGCCCGATCAGGAGTATACCAGCTACGTGCACGTGCAAGAGATAGAGCCAGAAAGCGGATTACACATTGGCGAGGTGTATTCCTTGTCTGATGGACAGATTGTAGGAAGATGCACCGGACTCCGATTCTAGCAGCTTCCGAGACCTGAATTGTGTGAGCTTCTCACTACGGGTACCAGCCGGGGTGTTGCAAAGGGGCCTGCTTCGAGCACTGAAGCTGAAGCTCCGTCGTACACCGAACCTCAGATTATCAAGACTAAAGCGGTGCCGTTTCTTCGGCTGTTATGATGTTTTAGAGGGCGTCCGTAGGACATATATTTATGGCAGCTTGATGTACGCTAGCACTTGCTTGGCCGGAAGGATTAGCATGTATCTCTTAGCACACTCTTCATTCAGCATAGTAGTAGACGAATGAAATATGATAATTGAATTATCCTCACCCTCACATGATATGAAGAAACAAGCAAACCAACCAGAAACTCCACAGCTGCGCCAACAGGGATACGACTTTGTCAAAGATAGTCAGTCATGCAGCCCCAGCAGAGATAGCAGCATCAAAAGGCATTACTATCTACGAGAAGCACAATAGCAGAGTCAAACACGCAGGTAGACTCAGATAGACACCATGTGGTCATCGATTCTGCCAGTTCCCTCAAAGGCGGTACGAAAACCAACAGAATCCAGAGTCATTTTTTCGGAGCTGTATAAGAATATATCCGCCCATATCCGCTTATATCCGCGCTTTTCTTTGCGAGGTCGATCGAGTTCTGCCGGTCAAAGCGGTCAGCCGAGCGGTCAAAAGTCAGCTTTTCTGCCATATCAGCTCAGATTCTGCCGTCTCGGCGGTCAACCGGGCGGTAAGAAAATGAACAGAATGCTGATGAGTTCTTCGAAACTTGGATAAAATTATATCCGCTTGTATCCGCTTATTTCCGTACTTTTCTTTGCGAGGTCGAAAGAGTTCTGCCGCTTGGGGCGGTCGGTGGAGCGGTCGAAGTGGGCAGTATGTGAGCAGCGACTATCTTTGGAGAGATACTTGATGGATTAGGATGATCAGCCTTGAACTAAGCGCCCACTAACGAGACGGCAGGCTATGATTCTCGGATGGAAATGCCCAGGCATTTGATTAACATCAAGAGCCAGAAAACTATTGGTATCACGAGTACCTCCTAAGCGCCTCCCTCTGCCTGTCCCAACCACGCATAGTAATCATCCTAGTTAGTCCGCTCATCATCCACCTATCAACACAGTACTCCCTCCCAATCCCCCAGTCTTATAAGCGCCGACCACCGGTTCCACGACCCTAGCACATCACCAGCTGTAGACGCTCTCGAGCCTTGAGCGGTCGACTATGAACTACTCAAATTACTTATATATTTTCGCCATTTTCATCCTGCAATTTTTTCATTCCAATACTACTACCAACCCCTCCTATACTATTAGTAAAGCACCTTTCAAGATGTTTCCACCAATAGTCCTCACCCCCTCTCCGATGCGCGTTCTCGTGCAAACCCTAACCCATCTCGTCCCCTCAGACAACCTCATTGCAAATGGCGAGCCGTACGGTGATAAGGTTTTCTCCATGCTGGACCGAACCTGTAACCATGTCTGGGATTATCCCTTCGAGCCAGGCCTGCAACGCTGGTACTCCTACGGCGATGACTTCGGGTACAACAACCGGGTGTGTTTCTTTTTATTGGATTATGGGGACGCCCCGGATGGGAAGGACGAGGAAGTGCCGATTCAGTGCTTGACGTGGGATGGAGAGAAGTTGTAAGCTCCAAGCGCCTAATCTAAGGCAGAAATGTCAGCGGCAAGATAAGTAACTCCAATCCAGCATTCATAAGCCAGATCTGCTCGAAAGCGAAGATGTACAAGCCGAACTGAAGGACATCCCATTCACACCGGGCCCATCCGACCGCGGGAAGATACCGCCGATGCGGGATATTGTCCGGAGAAGGCTGCGGAAAGCGCAATTCTTGTCAAGACGTGAGCTGGATTATATGGCAGAGCACCTGGAGGATCAGGATTGGTTGCAGAGAAAGTTGAAGCCGAGGTTTTGGGCGAATTTCCTGGAGCAGATGGAGAGGAGGGGAAAGCAGAATGAGGATGAGAGGGAAGGGAAGAATTTTCTGGAGAAAGAAGAGGAGGAGGCCAAGAAGGGTGAAGAAGATGAAGTTGAAGGACAGGTGCAGTCAGGATATGTATGATTTAGTAAACGTTGAACGGTGTCGGGCCGGGCTATATCGCGGAGCATCAAGGACATCGTCCTGCATGCGGGGATGAATGGTCTGCCAGAGAAGGATATCCGCACTCAGATAATACGGCATCTCATCGTTGTATGGGTCTTTCGCTGGTTTTAATGACAATCATCTGTGAAAGTTTGTTGTGGCGACTAGCTGAATGATGCAGGCGCGACATAAAAAAGTATGAATGTATATATCACTATCATAATGAAACCAGATTAACTGAATATATTTACGTATGGAGTCCGTAACCCCGTAAAGCCGAACAAAGATAGGAATCACAGCGAAGCCTTCACGTCCGCAGTTTCCACCGCAGCGGTATGCCGATAAGCTGGTGGAAGAATTCCTTCCAAGGCTGCTTTAATCTGTAGCGCGAGTGTGCGCGAGTGCCATCTGTGCTGCTGCGTGTACCCGCCCATAATCCAGATGTTGTCAATATTCAAATGTCGCTTCCACATGCCACGAATTTCGCCCTCCTCATCAAGACCCCATGTCGCATCCAAGCGCGAGGCAATGTCTCGAGACCTGAGGATTTGTTTCTCGCTCCCGTTAGGATCAGCTTCACCTGCCGACTCATTGGTGCTCGACTCCTCGCCAAGAATCTCCGTGGCTGTTGTTACAATATTGGAATCGGAGAAACCAGTACACCAAACAATAGCATCCGCATCAACACAACTACCGTCGGAGAACCGAAGACCTGATTTCGTATAAGCCACAGGTTCGACCCCGGCTTTTACGTTAACCCTTCTCTCCTCAATCAGTTTTGTGCCACCGACATCGACATAATGTCCACCCGCACGCTCGAGCAGGTTATGCATCAATGCGCAGTCTGGGTTTCGGCTATCTAGGACGGGGAAGCCAGCTGCCTCAAGTGCAGCGTATCGCTGCGGTTCGTTCGCAGCGAGCATGGCAAACAAACCACGGGCTAGCTGTCCATCCACGACTGCAGGCAACGATAGTAGAAGTTTATCGGCCGCATCAACGCCACCATCATACGCACCGAGACTGTTCTTATCACAGACATACTCGAGCGGCACAATATAAGTAGGGGACCTAACGACCATTGTCGCATCAAGGCCCGCTTTGTGGCAGTCGACAAGGACATCGAATGCTGTATTTGCAGAGCCAATGACCATTACAGACTTGTACGATTAGCGTCGCTTGGGATTCTTTTGAAGATTTCGGAAACAGACATACCTTTGCTCCCTGCTCTCGCAGTAGCTTGGCATTCTTGTAGTCGGCCGAGTGAACACTGATGCCCTTGTACAGTTGAGGCTCTGCGATTTGTGGCATGTTAGGCTTTTGAGAGCCAAATCCCGTTGCCATGACGAGGTGCTTTGAAGTGGCCTTGCGCTGGCCTGCAGGTGACGCGAAAGTAACATGCCACTTTTGAGCGACCTCATCATACTCCGTCGACAGGACTTTGACGGAGTGGATAGTATTCAAATGAAATGTCTCCACATAACGACGGACTTGTGAAGCCAGGTCCTGGCGCGTAAGCAGGTGAGGAGTCTGAAGCTCTTTGTCATAGCCTGCTTGGGTTAACGCATTGCTCTTGTATATGGATCAGGTAAGGAGAAGTGATCAGAGATGACTAACACATATACGGAAGCTCACAGAATGCTGTGGGGATGTGGAACTTCATGCAGTCATATCGAAGGGCCCAATTGTCACCAGGGCAAGGGTTGCGGTCGACTATAACGCTCTCAACTCCCAGAGCCTTCAGACGTGCGGAGAGAGCAACGCCGCTAAATATGTTTAGCGAATAATCAAAAAGCTGCCAGGAACCGAGTCTTACGCATTTCCTGCACCGATAATAAAAACATCGGTTTCGAAATCCATCGATTCATTCAGTTTCCTCCCGGGGAGCTGTAGTAGGTTTTCATCCTCTGGTTGCACATCCAAGCTCTCGAGTCTAGTGCTCAAGATCCAGATCTTCCAGGCGATCCTTTGCTCGTCATTTACAACAGGCAGTAGCAACATCTTACCGCGACAGAGACCCGAAGGCGATTGTGTCTTAAAAACGAGCGGACAATCGATGAATTGCTGAACGAGGAGATACATGATCAGTGATTGTCGCAAATAAGTGAACCAGATAGACTCCTACCAGAACCGGTGTGGCCGGAAGAAACACGGCAGCTCCGTCAACCTCAACACCACCGAAAACATTCCTTAGATTTGCTGTCTCCAGCAGACTTGCAGCAATAGTACGAGGAGTGCTGAATGTGCGCAGGTGCCATGTCAGAGCCAATTGATCCTTCCAGTATGCTTGGTCTGCATAGAAGCAACCTTCCAAGGCTTTCATATCGCCAGTGGCCAATGCATTATTCAAAGTGTCTAACACGCCGCGTGCTTGGATTGTTGCTTCGTCACCAACCATGGCCGACGGATCGATCAGATCTAGGGGCAGAGTCGGGAGAGGGTTTTGGTTCATCATGCGGCGCAAGTCCGCACGCTGTGGGTACTCATCCCGAACGGGAGGCTGTGCTGTGCTGTCTGAGCCAACCGTGCTGTTAGTCCTGTGCGCCATGGAGTTGGAGTTTTATATCTCAAGACTCACTATGGGTCATGACTTCGTTGGGGTGGTAGGGAATGAACTGTCGCACAAGACTGGGAACCCCGCGGGGACCGAGAGCATTTATGGAACGACATGCTGCATGGAAAGTGGAGACGGCCCAACGGCGTGGGAGTTTAACTAGGATAGAACAAGGAGACTTTCGACGAAGCCACAGACTGGCGGAGGGGATATCGGTAAAGTCTTGATCAAGCTAATCTACACATAATAAAAAACAGAATAGATATGACGGGAACAAGGGGCCAATGCAGCCATCACTCCTTCCAGTTAGCGAAGGTCGGGGTTCAACAGGGTCATTTCGGACGGCTTGCGCAGTCAAAAACGAGGCTGTCAGAAAGGATCCAAGCCACCTGGGACCTGTCAAACTATTACTGCGAGTCTGTGGTCTCGACGGCCCGTTTCCGGTATGTTAGCGTCCTGCCAACGACAGCGGACTCTTGTCTTAGTCGTCTATGCTCTAGTCGCAGTTTAGTCGGCTCCACAGCGGCAGGGTTCCGGTGCAAGGCGAGCCCATCGCTTGTCCTGGTGTCCCACTGCACCTACTCTATTAGATTAAGTGTCACGCCGTTCCTGTCACTATTCCAGAAAGCGACAAGCTGTGATCCTTTCATCTCCACAGGGCGTCGTGTGCCGCAAACTGAGAGGCCGTGATCAACAGGCCAGGTCATTCACACGACCAGCTGGTACGCAACATTGAGTATCTTATTCAAACTCTGAGCAAGGCATCTGGGCTAGATTACTCGTTTATGAAAATCTAACGTACTCCGAACCCTCCAGCCTACATGCAGTATAAGCATGCATCCTATATCGCCCTAAAATAACGTAGCTACCAAGTGCGCTAAGCGCGACCATCCCGAAAAAGGGCATCGTCAAAATCAGTCCACGGCCCATGCGAATGGTGTGTGTGCGCCTTGCATTAGTAGCAGGCACCAAGTTGCGGCACCCCCTGAGCGGTCCATAATCGCAAAAATTGGGCCTATCACACTGACGATCAAACAGTTCACGCGTGAATATATGCGCAGTGACATTTGAAGCCTCGACACCCCACAACCATTAAGTTTTCTCTCGGATTTCGAACATGCCTGAAGTTGTGCCATTGTTGAAAACCTGTCTTGCGCGAGATGTCACCAGAAGCACTGGCGACTCTCCTCGATGAGCCAGCTCTGGCAGCTCCGTCCGGTGTTACCGCAAATTTTGACAACCCACCGAATAGCAATACGCTGGCTTGGGTGGTAACGACTTTCTGTACCGTGGTACTCACAATATGCTTTCTCTTACGAATCTTTGCTCGATTATGGTTGGATAGAAGGGTTGGTATCGAGGAAGGTGAGTGATGCTTTCACACCCTTCACCTTCTATTGCTCACTGAAAGAGCGAGACTAACCAAAATCCCCTGTTCCAATAGTGCTGATGATTGGTGCATATGTATTGCTTGACACTGGTTCCTTTACTAGCTTGTACTTAATCTAATGTTCCATCTAGGGCGCCTATTGGGGTACAGCTTACGCAGGGTATGCCTTGATCTACACCCCAGGGTATTACGTTCATACGTGGAATCTACACAACAAAGACCTCATAAGGCCTCTTTATGTACGTTGACCCGCCTGCAGGCAAACGGCATTGCGGTTGACCATTAATTTGCCAGTTGATTCTCATCTACGGATGCTGTTACTCGGCTGTCCTGCCTCTCATCAAGACTGCAATCCTACTAGATTGGTGCAGAATTTTCGTCCCTCTCAACCGCACAAGGAACGCCTTCTGGTGGGGATGTGCCTCCGTGATAACACTGCAGTGTGTATGGGGTGTGCTGTGCATCCTTTTATTAAACATGCAATGCAGGCCCCACGAAGCTATCTGGAAGTTCTATCTTCCAAGTAAATGCTACTCCCTTCCGGACGTGATGCTCACCTCTGCCAGTGTCCAGGTCGCCTCAGATATCACCATGTTCTTTCTCCCACAGCGAATTATCTGGCGTCTTCAAATGAATTGGCAAAAGAAAATTGGAGTCTCAATCATTTTCGGCGTCGGTATACTGTGCGTTTTTCAGATTACTACTTGACAATGAAATCCAACTAACATCATCCTCTACCAGCGCCTCCGTCGCCGCATGCTTCCGCCTCTCCCACACCGTCGCCTTCGCCAACACAACCGATACCATGTACCTCATCGGCCCACTACTATTCTGGGCCTGCGGAGAAATGACCTGCGGTTTCTTCATTCTCAGTGTACCCTGCCTGTCGAAACTCATCATTGAATCAGGACTGCCGCGTAGTGTGAAGCAATCTCTCGGCTTTGGCTCCAAGCCCAGCGAACCATCATACGAGGACTCGGAGCAACCACATCGCTCAGGGCAGTCTGATGCATTGCGCTCACATCCTATGAGGCCGTGGCTGAAGGGCACAGATACAATCTGGTCTAAAATTGGCGATGAAGATCATGACCATAATGCCCTGAGAAATTCGGGAAAGTCGGAGTCTCAGACAAGTCTCCATAGAGCACAAGCTGATGGTCGGAATTGATCCGGGCTTGCTTAGCGCGGTATTAGAGTTAGGAGTTTCAAGGAAAGCTTGGTTATACATAGAATTGGATATGGAAATATACTTGCGACATACTTAGAGAATAGAGTTACTCACATTATTTGGGATTATGAGCCATAACAGTTAATGGAACCTGTCATATCTCGGAGCGTTGCAGTCGCAGTGGAAAACCATTTAAGGTCTTTGGCGAAATAGAGGTACGCCGGACTGAGCGGGTAAGGCTGAGCCACACGCCTCATCGTTAGTTCTCCCCCCTCGGCGCCCCCCTTTTTTTTTTACAGGTACAAATTAAATCTGTGCCATGTGGAAACTTAGATTATGAACTTCATAGAGTGGCTGGAATCTTCAGCAAACCAATTGTCGACGCAACCGAGTGCAACAGGGAAATACTACCTCGCGATGCATGAAATATATTTCAACGGTCACGAGGTACCCTATCTCGAGTTGATACATTCGAAAGCCAGGAAAACCTTTTCCGTTAATAGTAACTAAATAAACCATTACTTCTATCCTGTCTCGATCCTCTGAATCACACCCTAACCCCCCAAAACAACATCCCTAATGGCCTCGGATCCTTCTCCATCATCCCGGCAAACCAACTTCCCTCCCTCAACAGGAAGGATCGCTGGCGTAGAAGCAGGCGGTAATGTTTGGCAGCATGGTTCTGAAAACGTATAGTCCAATCTTTCTTTTTCATTCCGACGAGGCACCTGGCCCTTAATTCACTGATGATTCTGACTCCACCTACACGTGGTAACACTCAGTTCATTCTCCGGATAAAGGGACATCTATCAAGAGATACACTGTTCCGACTTGCTGCTGATTAGCGCTAGGGTCTCGCGAAGTGGTCCAAGGAAGACAGGTGCCTCAACCCTTGCCTTGATGACTGCAATCGGACACACACAACTTCTCCACATATTGCTTCCTATAATCACTCATATTCAACGAGTCTGGGGTGTGTTCAGTTGTCGGCTACAAAGTGTGTCAGCCACTCAACAGACCCTGACTCTCGAAGTTGCTTCTTCTAGAATGTAACACGAGCCTTCCCTTCCAACATTATTTATTGTCACCCATTTCGAGGTACAATATCATAGCGCAGACACTACCTCGGGCAGAATTTGCGATTCAGTTCTTACAGACTGACATCGATTCATACCTGGCGAGGTATATCACGATAGGTTCTTGTGCGCTATATCTTACTCTTCGCGGACCCTTCTCTGACCCTTCTCTGACCCTTCTCTGACCCTTCTTTGACCATCCTCTGACCATCTTCTGACTCTCTCCTGACTGTTCTCGACTCTTCTCGTGCCGTACGAAGCTGAATCTGGCCCCAATGAGAAGGATCAAAGTTGCACTCGATAGTTTGAAAGCTAGAAGGTGTGGCTCCACGCGGCATCTTCCCGGAAATCGTCCTCTATGTCGTCAATTCGCAGCCAAAGTCACGCCAGGCATACCTTCCGTGACGGCTCGTGAGATGCTCGACTGACTCCCAGCGTCGTTCCCATGTGGGGGACATCCACCATCATCTCCGAACCAGCGGCATTCTGAAGATACGCCTCCAGTTTCCCGATGACGACAGCCAATACCTGGAGCGCATAATACTTAACCTTTGCGCTCATCACGGACATGGGCCTCCTACACGCCACAGCGCTTCCCGAGGCTGGTTCTGGGATGTTCGCCCCAGCTCTGCTGGCCTGCAGACACGAGTTCCTCTCGCACGATCAGAAACCATGCATGAGTTTCAGTGGCACACTGACTGTAGCTACGAGAGCGCACCCCCGAAATACTTTGCGCTTCAGGTTCTGCAGCCTGATCGCTACGGTGGGGGTACCCTGTCCCTCATGACGATTGCCAAGCTCGCGCATTACCTGTCCCCGGCTGTACAGAAAGCTCTATTCGAACCGGAGTTCAAAATCAAGATTCCTCCTGAATTTTCTAAACAGCCTTATAAACAGCACATAATGGGGAGCATCCTTGGATTGGACAAGATGGATAAATCGCTGGTAATGAGGTTCCGGGAAGACCTGATAGAGCCCATGAACCCCAGGGCTGCGGCAGCATATGAGGAGCTGAAGCATGCGTTGAATGAGCTGGCAAAAAGTCCTCAGTCCATGTTACACCTGACAGGGACGGACTTACCCGAACAGTCAATTGTCATACTGGACAACCATAAGTGGCTCCATGGGCGGGATGCCATCAAGGATCCTGCCAGGCATTTGCGTCGAGTACGATGGAATGCAATGCCGTTCCCTTCCGTCGGTCAGGGTGGCACGGCGGGCTCTTAGGAAGGGCGGCCTAAGTCTCGTATAGGAAGTTTGGGAATGTACTTACTCGATTTAATCATCAACAAGTTGTGCCTCTGCTTCCGCTGTTCAACGTCCACGAGCGTGCGTGGCCATCTTTTCTACAGTATAATGGCAAAGGCATCTTGAAGTTTCTTAAGTGCGAGAGCAGGCAATATTCAGTTGCGAAGGGAACGAGGATAAATCAAATAGCATACAAAAACAGTTAGAAAAACGAATTGTACTACAGATCTTCAGTCCGAAGACTGGATGCATCCTTATATTATGCACTCCAAGGATAAATATTAGCGGTACAAACCCCCATTAGAAAAACCTATTTATAGAGAATTACCATATATTGTACCATATTATACGGTCGACAAGCTAATTATGATATGTCCCAGTATTTGCGGGTAGCACTTGGCTAAATCGTCTGACCACAAATTTGGACTCAGTCTTCCATTCCTTCTTAACCTCATAATCAAGCAGCTAATATATATGTGTATAAGGCCCAGGGGTTGCAATCAAAAAGTACAACGCCACTCTGGATAATCTCATCTCAAAACTCCCTACTCTCACCAATGCCACACACATCAAATACTCCTTGTTCTGGTAGGCCGCTCTTAACCAGCGCATCCTTTAACAGTCGTGGCGGTTCCATTACATCCTCCTCCGCAACAGCCCAAGTGCCCCAATGAATCGCAATAGCTTTCTTACATCTCGTATCTTTGAATATTTCCACAGAATCATACGGATTTGAATGAACAGTGCTCAAGACATGTCGTGGTCTATATGCTCCGATCGGAATGAGTCCAAGATCAAACGGTCCAACGAACTCTCCGATCTCCTTAAATGCCGGACAGACTGGTAGATCGGCGTATTCGGGTGCCCAGTCATCAATGTCCTTCGGGAGGTGGGGAACAACGCGATAGCCTGTGTCACCTGCGAAGTAGACCGACTTCCCGCCAGAGGAAACGGACCAGGAGGCCCATAATGTCGTTGCTTTGTCGAAGGGGGTGCGCGCGGATGTATGTTGACAGGGGAGACAGGAGATTGTTGCTGTAGCTGAGATATCGATGGGGGGTGGGATTGAAGTGGAGTCTGAAGTGTTATCGTCGGTCGTGGCAGCCAACTCGAGATTGACACCCTCCCACCAATCTAGCTCAATGACATTATGTATGCCACAGTCCTCGAACCACCTTTTAAGGCCCTTTGGTACGCAGAATTTGACTGACGAGTGATGTTTCTGAATTTCAAGAACTGTCGGGTACGAAAGATGGTCATAGTGAGAGTGGCTAATCACGACCTTCACAACCTATATGTCAGGCATTATCGCAAACAGAGCATGGGTGTCAAGACCTACACAATCAATGATGGGAATGTCAGATATATCGCACGGTGTAGGCGTAAATCGTTTGTGTCCCATCCACGAAAACGGCGAACAACGTTCTTCAAACACGGGATCAAAGAGAACGCGTAGACCAGTAGGGAATTCAACGAGAAAGGAGGCGTGACCTAGCCATGTTGCACGCAGCAAGCCTGGGCATGTGGCAGCTGGTAGAAATGTTGGATTTGCGACTGGCACGGTCGATAAAGTGGTGTCGGGTTTCTGGCTGTCTCCCGAGAGGAACTTGTGTCTGCAGAGCTTTATCAGACGGTCAATTCTGTTACCAAATGACGAGTGCATACCGCATCATAGATTTAAATAATTCCGTGAAGGTGAAGTCGCGAGAACTGTCCCATGGATTCCGAAAGCCTTTGAGTCCCTCGGTTTGATTTCCATCTCTCACCCAATGGGTCTTTTCGCTCGCACTCTGGGGTGCTGCTTTTGATGCGGACGGCGTACCGAAGGTCCAGGTATCTTTTCTTTTCGAGGTCATTGTTGTGGTAAATGGCCTTCTCCTAGACAAGTACCGTGTTGGTTGAAGGAAGAAGCTGGGGCAGGGCCTGCTCCGCATAGCCACTCCCGCAGTCCGCCCAATCCTGGAAAGGATGAATATCTGGATATAGGATAGGATATGTGCAACGTCAGGTGGTAATCTTGTTATCAAGGCGTAGCTGCAGGAGCTGGCGCTTAAGCCTCCTCGGGCTGGTTTCAGGCGTCCCATTGTGCCGGTGAGATCCGGGCCACGAACCAATCACACCTCTATCGGCTCGAAGCTTGGTTTCCTTGATGTATCCCAAAATAGAAAGTTTAGCATATGACCCTATGGGCGATTACTCTACACTCCCAGTTCAGGTGGATAAACAAATATTGACTGGGATTTGTTCTTCAATTAGCTGTTGGGTCTTGAATTTCAACGAATAAAGCGTCCAGTTCTATTCACACAATCCACCAACCGAACAAACGGACACGTTCGGGAACCAAGCGGTCGCATATCGACCGTCCCTAGTGCAAACTACCCCTGAAACACAAAATCAAGGAGCCCCAAGGGCGATCCTCGAGGGACATGAACCTCTTTGAGTTCAAACCGGCTATCCGCTCGCTTAATAACATCGCTCCAGTCCTTCACCTTCCGCTCCTTGGAATTGCAGCCAACAAACATTTGCATGTCCATCGAAGCAACCAGCTTCCTTACCGGCAATGGGGGCTTCGAGCCTGTTTCCTCGTCATAGTCTTCCGGCATGACGAAATCAAAGACCACCAAATGGTTTCCTGGCTTTAGGACGTCGAGCAAGTTACGGACAATTTGCGACACATATTTGTCGGACCAGTCATGCAAGACTGATTTGAGCAGAAACACGTCTGCAGGGAGAACCTGCGGTTGGAAGAAGTCATGGGCTTGGAACTTGATGCGCGAGACATAGGGAGTGGAGTTGATGTTTTCGTCAAAGGCAGACTGCACCGAGGCGAGGTCCTGCACAACAAGTTTGAGCTTCGGATAATTTTCAGCAAGAATAACGCTGATATGCCCGGCTGATCCTCCAAGCTGGTTTACTTTAGTATGAAGCCTCTGATATTATCCACTTAATAGTAGAAGGTCGGGGTAAACTCACATCAACAACGGTTGCCTCATCCAAGCTACCCCAGTCGAACTGCTTCAACACAGACTCAGTCATCACTCCACTTGTCATCCGAAGCCCCTGCATTGCCTCTGCAAAGCGCTTTGCTCGGAACCCTTTTGGTTGACCGGGTCGCTCAGAGTTATCGAGAAGATACCACAGATCTCTACCAATCTGATGGCCATCATATGTCGCCAGTGCGATCGCGCAGGCTGCAACATCCTCGGGAGGCTCGGATTGACCAACAAACCACTTTTTTAGGGCATCAACCCCAACAGTAGCAGCCGGTCGGACATCCTCCATATTATGTTCCAGGTATGACTTAACGAAGGGGAAGCGCACGATGTGTGCTGATGCCGCTGTGTGCACCACGCGGTCAGAGCCGGGCGCTTCCTCTGAGAAAACGAAGATTGTGAATGATAATCTGAGGATGCGTCGCACAATTTGCTCTGGCAGATTAGTTGACTTTGAAATGTCTGAGTAGCTAGCTGAACCATTGAGAGGGACGGCGTCCCAGAAGTTGAAGTTGTTGAACACATCAAAGGCGAGGAGTGCATGGTTAAGCTAATCTGCGTTAGTATGTATGGACTGTCCTGAAGGATAAATGTGCTTGCTACTCTGCATACTTACAAACATGCTTTGCTGGAACCAGAAGTCACTGGGGCCGACAACGAGGTGGTGAAGAGTTTCCAGAGTTTCCAGGAGCTTCAGCCGTGTGCCTTGGATGTCTGGGCTTTGGGGCAGAGACGCTGGAGAATCGATCGCGAATGATGGTTCTGGCTGGTCCAAGGCCTCAAGCTGATTGGCGAGAGACTTTGAGAGATCGGCGATAGTAGAGCCAAGGGCCTCAACGCCCTGCTTCGACGAAGCCATATTAAGCTAGTAATGGGAAGGGGGCTGCAGAGTGATTTGCTTCAATCCAGAGTTCCTGAAAGCATCATGATGAGGTCCAGCCTTTATAGCTACTCTTCAATGAATTTCTCCCTTCTTTGCAAACAGTCAACACGCCCGAACAGGAAGTGATGCCCTTGACATGGCATCAGTACCGCTGGAACCCTCTGGCTGTGAAGCCAACCCACTCTCCGTTTCGAGAAAGCATATCGCTGAGATTCGTTCGGAAAGTCTACTTCGTTCGTGATCCACCTCGTTCACACTGCATCATATGCCAAAATATGTTAAATAAAGAATACGAATCGGCGACCCAACGAAGCGGCTCCTATCACCTACCCGGGAATTCGATACGGTCCGTGCACGCTATGAACTCTCTGACCCTTTCCTGGGACATGGTTGGAAGAACCACTGATCTGCATTCCGCATTTGGTATGCATGTCGGTGATACCACAGTCTGGCGCAGCATAACATCTTGCCATGTCTTGGGAGGTCACATTGATCAGGGCTCACGCACAAGAGACATGAATACGAACCTTCTAGAACCAGGATGAGAACTATGGCAGGGTGCTCTTCGGATGGCAGAGATTGGGCCCGCTTTGTACGGCAGCACCTCATGCTGTTGAAGTTGGGCCCGTACGGTGTATGCTTCGAAAGAGCATTTTTTCGTCTAGATCGTAATCCCTGATTACGAAGTACTCATTTCAATGTTTAGACTTCATCATTCTATTGGTGTGATATTGTCACCTGACTTGTCATGATACAGCGATACGGCGTGTCCTCCAATAGTTCCTTAACCTAATCGCTAGTCTAATCTAGTACACAGTCACAACGACCACCTAAGAAACCATATTCCTGTCACATTTATTCAGGCTTCCTGCCACTAACAGTCTGCCTGGTCCACGCATAAAATGCCCTTTGTATGTCTCCTTAAAACCTCCGGGAGAATCTTCTTCAAACGTTGTCCTACTTCCTCATTCCTTGTCTTCCGAGCAATCATATCGTGTACCATTAACACACACTCATGAAAAGTGTAATCCATGTATCCAGGTTCTTCACGACTATCCGTCTTAGCATCCACGAGCCCAACACCCTCGAATTAACCCGGAAGCTCGGGAACCCAGTGAGACACCAACCTGAGGTCTACGGAGCGAGTAATCCGCACTATTTCCTCAAGAGCGGCGGTTCTGCATTCACCGTTAATCTTATGATGCGAAGGGTGTGGATAACGACCTCTTCAGATTGAAGGTAACCACCAGGCTCTATAACCATGGGATATGAGTATCTCTGGTCTAAAACAAGCTTTCACGCACAAACGATCATACCTAGGAGTTTGAACAGTTTGCTGACAATGGCTACGATCTCCTCATCCGATAAGACAAACACTACTTTGGGGACATGAATAGTATCGTAATGGTAACCCCTTCGAACTCGTGCGAAACATCTATTTTCATATCTCAGTTCTGCAGGCCAACATTGGCGAGGGAGTTACTCTTTGGGAGGAAAGGCATCTAATGAAGAGTCGAACGCAACAAGCTGCACTGACGGCGAAAGACGAAGACTTAAATCGGTAAGTACTATTCTACAATCAAACTTCAGTATACTCGCCAACCACTAATAACGATAGTTGCATATATAAGATCCTACTCGATTCCTGCAGCGATGTCTGCAATCTTGAGGTTCGCGTGCTGGAGAGGTATGTCTGGGTGTAGGAGGTGTCCGAAGAGCTCCGTTGTGAGATAGATATGTAGGTTGGATACTGTCCCCATCGTTTAGAATGTAGCCATTTTGATCAGGGGACAGTTTGCACGTACCGGTTGTTGTCAAGATAGTCCCGCGGGAAGACATATTCTGTCTGGTTGGGGCATTGTGATATTTTGTCGAAGTTGTGGGGAACCTGCGCAGATAAACGCAGTCAGCGATAACTGTACGAATTAGTATACTTTCATGATGGTCTGACCGCGTATCTACGGATGTAGATTGGTGGATGGCTCATGCTGCTACACGTAAGCTGTGTCTACTGTGCTTGTTGGATTCCGAACAATCCCGCAGGAGCGGAGCGGCGGTCTTTGTCTGGTCGTGTCACAAGGCGTGACGGGACGCCTGATCATTTGATTGGTGCTGGATTGGCCTTAAAGATACCCTTTTACACCAATAGTCGAATTCAATACTCCTGTAGTCTCTGAGAAGCACAAAATAAATTGCTAGAAGGTCGTTGAACCCAAGCAACATACAATGTAATTCCTTTGCTCTTCCTCCGCCGAAGCTTACACTACACTACTCGGCGCCAGAACAAATAATCCGAAATCATAGTTTCACGAATTATTTTATCTTCCCTACAAGAGCGAATTTTGAGGATGACACCCGAGCAATTCAAATCCATCTGGGACAGACTCTTTACCGGAAACCCAAACGAAGCTCGTTCATTCTGTGAAGAAGTACTCAGCCCCAACTATGTGCGCTTGGAAGCTGGCAGCGACCGAACGGACTTTGAGCGCGCCGTCGAGAAAATCACTTTCTTCCGCCAAAACTGCAAGAAGATCAACAGTTCCCTGCTATTTTTCGCTTACGACAACAAGAAAATTGCTGCAAGACTGATTTGTAATTTTGCAATGGGTGATGAACCGGAGAAGAAGATTGAGGTCATGATTATGGTGGAGCTTAACGACGAGGAGAAGTGGGTGTCTGCTTGGGAACTTATCTGTCCGTATTTGGGTTGAATCTTGCGGTTAAGTGCGACCGGATACATATTGTTTTCGTTAGGGCATGAGCCTGAATCATATACCGGGCTCGATATATTATATTAGCGGTATGCGAAGTCCTAGTAAGATTGTAAGACGGGTGCATCCTCTTTCTACTTCTTACCTATAAATCCGAATTATGCTCAGGAGTTCCTGTTACACTGTTCGGCGAAGAAGTACGTTACTATATCACGTTTCCGGCCGCTACTGCTCGAATTACAACCGAAATATTGGTTGAGTAAAGGAAAGGTTTAGAAGAAAGCTCCTTATCAACATGGCCAGGCTAAGAAATCTACTGTTAAACAAGGTAATTCGGCTCTACGTGCGGATATGGGAGAACAATATATGTGCGTTGTAGAGAATGCAACAGGAATCATCAGACTTATAGAAGAGGAATTGACCCCACCGTGAAAGGATTGGAAATGTGGTCTCGGCTTGTTCAAGACTTATGGCTGTTTGCGTTTCTCAAGGTAAAACAGAAATACCATAGCTAAGCTTTGGCTAACTTCGGCAATACATTTCCTGGCTGGCATCTGGTTACCAAATGCGCTTGGAAACTTGATTCTCGACCAAAATGCGAGACATCGGCAATGAGTGGACGAAAGGATCATCTTTTGAATGATCGGGAAGACTACTACGACTCCAAACCCACGCGTTATGATGGGAAGAACTTAAATAGCTGTAGCCTGCCTCGGATGGATTGGGCACAGTATTTATCCAGTTTGGGGATGTGACAAAAGAATGTCACTTCCCCCAAGCTATTTGGTGCACAGATGAGCGCACGTAGACCTTGACATCTCTGATTGGACGGTTGTTAATAACGACGTATACCTCGACCATGTATTCGAGGTAGACCTAGTGGTTCTATAGAGCATGCATTACATTTCAGTGATGGATACGGTTGCCTTCGACCATGTCATAAGAGTAAGGTGAATGCATTTTGATGCTGCGTCTGCCAAAGTCAAACAATTACATGTCTCTGTGACTGACCTATTGAGGACATTATATAATATGTGGGCTAATGAGTGATGAAAAATCTACCAGAAGGGGTAAAATTTGGTCTCCTTAATCTCTAAACCATCTTCCGGTATCTTACCGATGTCTTAAGCAATTGGCTTCTCCAGAAAGCCCTCCTCGGATGTTGTCCGAAGCGGACATACCCCGTGGGGTATCCAGATCCAAGACCCATATTCTGGCTGTACTACACGCTATGTGTGAGATAAATGGAGAGTGAACTAACTCTTCCTGGGCATATTTAGAGACATCTTCATTATTCGCAGTGATTTGGATCCGAGCCTCAAAGCATATACCGCTATCAATATTCAGTGACATAAGGACTTTGTAAAGCAATGGAGCAGGATCCTGGAAAAGGAGGAAAACTAGGTCTTGATGTCGCGCATCTTGAATCTATTGCCTATGCAGGCTTCTCGGACGAAGAGGCCGCAATCCTACGTCTGTATGAAGGGAAACGAGGCAAGCAGGTTATGAGAAAGGTAAATATGATATGATTCTCAGTCAACACTCTGATATTTATTTGACAAAATACAAAGATTGACCGACATATTATCCCTGTTCTCGGATTGCTTTACCTCTTCTCGCACGTTGACCGTTCGAACCTGGGTAATGCCAAAATCGAGGGGATGGGTAGGGACCTGAACCTTGTTGGGAACCAGTACAACATTGCCAGCAGCCTATTCTTCGTTCCTTATATCATCTTCGGTAAGTCGGAATTTGATAATACTACGGATCACCTCAGTTGCTAATGATGATGGATCTGGCTCAGAGATCCCGTCGAACGTAATGCTCAAGAAAACACGTCCAAGCTTTTGGCTTGCAGCTCAGGTCCTCACTTGGGGCATCGTGATGACATGTATGGGTGCTGTTCAAGGGTTCGCAAGCCTCACTGCATGTCGCGTATTGTTGGGTATATGTGAGGTAAGCTCACCCTCGTCATGGGCTTCCACATGCTCACCACACATTCTGTCTTAAGGCGGGATTCTTTCCTGGCGCTGTCTATCTGATTACACAGTGGTACCCACCAAATGTGATCCAACAACGTTTGGCCATTCTATATACAGCTTCGGCCATTTCAGGAGCATTCAGTGGCCTCTTGGCTTTTGGAATATCCAAGATGGACGGCATACGTGGGATTGCAGGGTGGCGATGGATCTTTATATTGGAGGGTATTGTCCCGTCCGCATTCAGCCTGTTCCTCCCTCTTCTGTTACCAGATAGTCCTGAAAAGGTGGGATGGCTCACAGCAGAAGAGAAGCAATATCTCGATCTTCGCTTCCGACAGAGCGGCAATCGGTCCACCACGGGAGAAGGTGACAAGTTCTCCTGGTCATTGCTGCTTAATACAATGCTAGACTGGAAGATCCTTCTAGGGGCGCTAATGGGCATGGTCAACGCCGCCCCTAATGCGGCATTTTCCTACACAATGCCTACAATCATCAACAAGCTGGGCTTCGAATCGCAGGATGCGCAGTTACTGACAGTTCCACCATACTTTTGCGGAGCTGTTTCTAGTTGGTTGAGTAGCCGACTGGCTGATCGGTTCACTTGGCGTTTCCCATTCATCGTCGCGCCGATGGCCTTGTTGCTTGTATCTTTCTTGATACTCTTCATATTGTCAGCTAATGTTGACGCCTACAAAGGCCCAATGTATTTTGCGATTATTCTAGCACAAATCGGCATTTATCCGTTGCTGCCTGGAATCTCAGCCTGGACCGGGAATAATCTTCCCCAGTCTTGGAAAAGATCGATTGGTATCGCCTGGCTATTGGCTGCAGCAAATACTGCCTGTGAGTTTTAGTCTACTTCATGAACACCTATAATCATCACTGACGTCGCCAGGCTTCATTGGAACTAATGTATTTCTTGACGACCAAGCTCCACACTATGTGGTCGGATATGGTGTGTCACTTGGAATTATCGCTATGGGCATTATTGCGGCTTGCTCACTTGAATATGCATTGTGGCGCCTGAACCAGCACAAAGACAGAATCTCTGAGAGTGAAGTTCGTGAAACTTATACTCCGGATCAGCTGGCAGCCATGGGCGAGAAGAGCCCTATCTTCAAGTACACGCTGTGAGAACCCCTAGACTTCTCGGAAACGATCTCTTTCATCCTTGCCTTCCGGAACTACTGTTTGTCATTACATATTACATATTGTGACTCAATACACATGTCTTCGCATGTTAGATCTCAAATCAAAGAAACCGCATTAGACATAAGTGTGTTTTTTATGGGATTTTGTTCCTGTACTCATTGATCTCGGATGTATATCTTGGTTGATCCGGTCTTCTATATTCTCCGAGAAAGTTTTAGAGCAAGAGTTTTTCGTCATTGAAAATTTTTTTTTCTCTATCAATTATTTTATTATTGCTCTTGATTCCCCTATCCGGCCTTTTACGGCTTTTATATCTGCCTATTCGATGTAAATTTTTATGGTAGATGGCTTTTGATGCATAATGCATGTAGGTATTTACAAGTCAAGAACTCCTTTGTATCAGGACTGGCACAAGTAGGTCTAATATGTCTCTCCATTACTCTCAATGTGCACTATATACAATCTCTGATTGCTTCGCCACTAGATTGCCATAGTACTAGTCTGTCAGCTTTCCGACTGATATTTGAAGTTCCCATAAAGAGTCAGAAAAATGCAAAAGCATTTGGAGGGCTAGCAACAGCGCCGGGAGCCTGTGAATTATAGGTAGGGTGAGACTCGATCAACAGTATATTTCCACTGGAACGGGCATGACTCACATTCATAGGAGCGCTCGTAAAAAAGAAGCTATACCTGCTCGCTTCACTGCAGGCTTTACTTAATTTTTCCAAGTCGAACAATTCTCCAATCGGCATCCCCCACCCAGCGAGCAACCACTCATGAAGATGCCATTGGGTCTGTGTGCAAGGCCAAACCTCGAACGATCGCGTATCGCCTGCAACGGCGCTCACCTTCTTTTCCCAGAGAAACCTCAAGAGTTCTTCGGAAGGCTGAACTCCGATGTTCTCAGGCTTCTGCTTCCTGTACAGCGCATCAAGTCGCGCTCGTTTAACTTCGCTCATACGTTCGTATTGGCTGATATAACCGAACCGAATTAGAATAATATCACCCGGTCTAATTTCGTCCTCACACAGTCCTTGATACCTCAGTACCTCAATAAGCTGGTCAAATGGCACGGGATAAGGACTCATGGCATCGACGGCCTGGCCTTTGTCTTGGTACCATTTGTACCAGTCGATAAGTATGCCACGTCCAGTGATACCTCGTTCTGCAATGTCTGCGACATACAATCGTCATTAGTCTCGCCTGCCTCTCTGGTGCGTATGTTTGATAGATAAAGTAACACATATAGGACTCATACGTTGAACCCCGTTCGGAATTGTGGACGCTTCGAATTCCTTTGCTGTTCGACCCATGTAGTAGAGCTGTGCGCATGTCTGTTAGAATATAGCCATACTCTGGAGCTTCGTTCTCCGCTCACCTCTTCATTTTGGTAGGCATAGTGTCGAAACCCATCCCACTGTGAGCTGCACTGTGGGTTGAACGACCACTATCTTATCTTCAGTATAGCACTTACTTCCAGGAAATCTGGTAAACATACCTCATCGTCATGAGCAATTTTGAGAGGTGCCTTATTGATCAGTTTGAGCTCTAGAGTTTTGCGTGTCAAGTGAGGATATGAGGAAGCATTCAGAGCCCAACTATACATATATTGTGTTAACAAGCCCAGCCGTTCCCCACGCGACCACTATGAGTTACTAGAAGCTAACATACTTCAAAGACACCCTAGTCCCTGTTCGAATCTCCTCTTTGGCTGCCCTCGCCACTACTGAGTCCGTCAGATGATTCACAGACCCGACCTGATCGTCAGGACCCCAAAGGCCCCAAGCGTTACCGGGAGGGCCATCTTTCCTCAATGGCAAGTCATTGAAGGAAGGGCACACGTGATGCTTTGAATCCATTTCCAGTATATTGTCAGATTTTGGGATTGGTACTATGTGAATCATGGAGTATTTCCATTCTTAAAGCTTATTAATTGCACAATGTTCTATGTCGGGACCTAGTCCTGACACGGGAATATTCCGATAAGGAGATCTTCCGACGTCGGTAAATGTCCGCCTTCATATTAGTGTGGGGGACTAGGACATCTCCCTGAGCATTCTTTTTGATTATTAAAATACAAGTTTGGATCGGACGTATTCCATAGTCTTCTGATCAGCTCGACTCCAATGTGACCCTTTATGAAAGGTTATACGTAGACGTGTGTCCACCCATCCTTTGCGCCGACATTTGGCGCCGACAGCTCATATCATGGTAGCCAGGAGAGATTTAAAATCAATGTGAGCCTTGAATATAAAAAGGTAAAAAGGGGGAAATACCATCCCGAGAATACTAAAATCAATGTCGCAGGACGATAAACACGAATTGATAATGCGTAATTTACCATTATAGACACTATTTTTATCAATCGAGTTATTTTATTGTGATACCGTAACACATATACTTATATCGACATTCCATTGCTTTGCAGAATACAATTCAATTAGATAAGTTATCAAGATCATAAACTAACCTAGAATAACTATAAAGCGAGAAATCCGAAAAAATCTTTATACTTATTAACTGACTGGGAACAATTAACACCACAGTACCTGTATCGCTCACGCGACATTCTATTATTACAAAGATGGGCCCCTCAGAACACTTTCCTTGCGCGTATGAGGTTCTGGCTCCTGCATGACGGAGTGTGTATTCGATCAAACCATCATTTTGGGGCTATGGCCGCTTTCCAGCACTCCGAAATTCTCGCCCAGTACTGCTTTGGATGAAGCCTCATATGACCAACATGTGGTGAGCCCTCGAAGAACTCAAGGTCAACCGCCCGATAGCCTAGGGTCCTAACTTGGGCAACATTCTTCTCAAGGTCCTCGAATCCTATAATCTCGTCTTCCCTCGAGTACAGGTACAGCCGACTCGACTCTCGCGTTGTGACCGACTCATCATTCATCACCCGATCAGCCCAAACCCCAGAAGGTTCTAGCCCACGCAGCCACCCCAGTGCGGAGTGTATCCAGAGGATAGCAAACCACAATGCTTGTGTGACCATAAACGGCCAGGGGAAGAATTTGGATGTGCCCACAGCCATAGCCCGCGACCAGCGGCCGGCTTGTGTGAAGATAGAAAGCCCACCGGGTGTTGAATCGCAAACGAGAAGCTCATGGGGTAGTCTTTTGTCCGCGCCATGGCGTTTTTGGTAGGCCGTTGAGGTAGCAGCCAAGAAGATACCGCCGGTATTTGACATTGAATGCAGCAGAACTCGCTCTTCACTGCTGCCGTCTCCCGTTGGAGTAGGGAAAACAGTGTCAATGACCGGCATCATGTCTTGTATTCTGGCTTCAAGAGGTTGGTTCAGAGCCTGTAAGGTACTTGATAGTACGAGAAGAATCCGAGCGGACGGGTAAAGATCGTGGAAGCCGTCGGCATATTTTGAGACGTGCTTCGGCATACCGTCACCCCAGCCGAAGATGATGATTGTGGTTGGCTCGTCCTTCCCGGATAATTTGACTTTCTCTCTGCCATGGCGTAGGTACACTCGGTCCGACAAGGGAGTAAAGTCTGCGGACAGCATTGTTTTTTTAAAACCCTACAACAAGCGGCGGTGGTTGGTTATGTGCAATTAATATTTACCAAAAAGAATGAGTATTTGAATGAATGAATGAATGAATGAGTGTATGAAACTTCAAACTTGCACGGAAAGGACGTTCATGATTCTAAAAAAGATATGAATAAAATATTCGAGCAGCTTCGACCGTTGGAAACAGTTGGCGTTGAAACCAAAAAAAATAATAGTGGTGACGGTCTTTCTTTTCTGAAACATCAACGCCACACTATTTGTCGAAAATTTTAGTTCCAAAACGCCCGCCAATGTCTGCTCTGCTAGCAGAGGTTTTGGGGATGGCTTTTACATTTTCTAATCATAACTGGCCTAGGACCTCGGTTTGCTTTAAGATTATTAATCGGACGGCATTCAGAGATTCGACGATTCTGAAGTGTGTACTAAGTACCGGAACATAAGAAGCTGCGTTCTTCTTTTTCCCTTTTACGAGCCGATCACAAAACCGAGCTGCCTTTAGTGACTTGTCTGAGCTAAGACGTATGATGCAACAACCCAGGGTAGACTTGACACTGCTTTCGGCTGTCTGCAGTTGATTTCAAGGGAAAGTGGGTCGGAGGGGAGGATGCTCTCGTGGGATGCTAGCTATGAGCGCTCTGATTGGTCAGTAGGAAGTCGGGAATAGCTCTACTTTTGACTGACGGTGTTGGGTAAATACGGGAAATTATTATCCTCTATCTAAAATCGCTCTAACTGTAGATCGTAAAATAACCCCGAAATCTTTCTTCTTTTATACAGGATTAATACAGTGTGAAGTACTTGTAGATGACTGAAATGGAGGCGCATAGACCGATGTATTATCAGCGGCGAGAGATCACCTCTCAGGTGTTTCCTTGCCTAATTAGGATGTTTGTTGTTCGTTTAATCTGGATGTCTGCCAATTGAGATAGCTGGATGGAAGATACCGATGCAGTGCTCAAGACCAGATGAGTTAGTTAGGTGCCGATCAATCCCTTTCATATCATCGGAAGGGTCCGCACCCTAGTCCGTACTGGCATCACATCAAACCATTTAAGAAGGCTCAAAGCCCCCATTTGTTGGATATTTGTACAACGGCTCAATAACTGAAAATACCGTGCTATTGAGCCCAACCACTGTCCTATTCAAGGTCACAAAGAATGGAACCCGAAAATAACACGTCAACAGACGACAGACAAAGGCTACTACAGGGATATTGGGAATATCTGCTTCAGGACTGGTTTCCAATTGAACGAGGCTACAGTATCTCAGTCGTGAGAGACTCCCAAACCTACAGTGCGCCTATTGACATCGTCACAGTGACATATGTGCATTCCCGTTTAACGTTCCATATAGTTGCGGGCGAACTTGATATCGAGCACCCTAATTGTTATCTGGATTTATTGGAAGATGTAGTACGCGTAATTATACCACCGATCACTGCCCACGGAGGCGTACAGAGACTTTTTCCCTGGGGAGCAACTTGGATCGGCGATATAATGACGTTCTACAAAAGACATGGCAATGATGACTATCTGACACGTGAGCCCTTCAGTGACGTGTATCAGCCATTGAGTTACATCAAGGCAGACTTCGAGATGATCACAGCCTCTCCTTTTATTATATGGGAAGATAGTATAACTGACTCTCCACTTGACACACAAGTTAACGGTGCAATGGACAGTGATGAAAATGGCGCTGATTCAGGGTCATCTTTTGAAACAGTACCAACAGTCGAATTAAACTACGGTATATACCGTTACGTGAATTCTGCAGAAACTTCTGAAGAAGAATAAGTCAGGGAGGATGCACTTTCCGTCAAGATAGTTCAGACGGGTACCCTCAGTCTCAACTTTAACAGTATGTCTACTATGACAAGTCGGAAATAGCCCATGCCCTAAGAATAGATAATATCTACTCTTATAGATTTCAGCAGCTAATTGAGGTCTTCGCCATTCATAGCCAATTGTGTGCAGTAATAAGGCAGAAAATTGTGGAACGTGGTTCATGGTGGCGAGTTCCTTTACAAAATGGGGAAAGGGAGGCCCTTGACCCATCGAATTCCCCAGCTGCAATCACTTTTTAGTCGACGATATCGCGGCTCATGCCAAAGATATGCTTATTCTTGCGAATTCGGGGAAGTACCGACAAAAGCATATCCATGTTGCTGGAAGTTCCATAGCGTTTAACTTACTAGTAGAACCTACAGTAATAGTATATGAAGCGTGCAGATCTCGCACTAAATCATCTTCCTAGTTACTATTCCGGCATCTTACTGCCCAGAAACGCCTTAACCATACCTACTTTTCGGCCTCAAGCCAAAGCTTAGCTGAGTATAGAGCCCAGCATGGCCACAGAAGCACTAGTTGAACACTGGAAATCAGGTCTAGAATGGTGGTTCCCTCGCAGAGAACGCTTCAGTATCAGTGAAGAATGTATCAACACCTTCCAGACAGCAATGTACATTCTGACGGTCTCACATTATTATTCCCCAGTCACCTTCAAAATTATCCTTGGCAACCCAGGCCCAAATGATCCGAACCGACATATTCGATTATTAGCTAACCGGGTACGCCCAACCGTGACGCCTATGCTCAATTCTAGGGGTGAAGAAGTCCATCCATGGGGAGCAACTGTGACTGGTGACTCTTTGGCAACCTACAGAAGGATTGGCGACAATCCCTTGTCCGTCTTCGATAGGTTCCCAGATGGAATGCCTAGTATCGCTGCAGCGGATTCACCTATGGCTTACGTTTTCGAAAGGATAAGAAGGGATTTTGAGGAAACAGCAGTTCACGACAATAGCAGTGAGGGGATGACTCCTTCCCTGTCCGACGCAGATTGTGATGAATGGCCTGTTGTCTCTGATTCCGATGGCGGGAGAGATGGCGTTCCTATTCGTGCGAATATCGGGGCATCCAGAGTATTCAAGAGGGAGTATTCCCCAGAGACCGCAGCATACCTCGTGGATGCACCTTCACACAGTTCTTTTGACTCTCATTCCTACGTTATCAGAGAGACAGGAGGCCGGGAAGGTATGTTTATTCCACATCGGTCCAGCGGAAGCTACGAAGGTCCTGCGCCGACGGTGCGTCGATGGCGGGATGAGTGCCGACTTTGAGACTTAGCTAGCGGCTTTTAGGAGGCACACCGTGTTCATTACAATACACTCACCTCCCGATCCCTTCATCGTCATGATATGCGATCGAATGGATGAGATATAATGGTTGTTCATGAACTGTGCGGAGGTACTTCGCTGTGTACTTTGCCTTGATACGTTTGAGGATCCTCTTGCGTTAGGTTTAATTCAAGAGTTAAAAGCCATCTTGATGGCTGTCTTGAGTTGGCAGTCTGCCGTCGTGTGGTGTCCAAAGACATTTAAGATTTTCTCTCTGTCCCCAACCCAGCCTCAGATAGTTTGAATGTAATCTAATCTTATCCGATGTGATTTCATCTCATCTGATCTATGTGACGTCGACGCGTCACCGGCGCGTCCATCTATTGGTCTATTAGGAAAGGTGGATTTTCGCGATTGTTCCAACATCTAGGGGTTTTGGGTGAGGCGATTGGGTACCCACCTTTGCTGGGGTTTGGAAAGGGTTGTGCCATGATGACAGAGTGAATACCGGTGGGTCAATCACTGAAGATAAGATGTAGTGATAAACTGTGTGGTTTATCTGATGTCATCTATGCTAATCACAGCTGGTCATGCAATCATTGACACTCTCCTTGTAATGTGAATTTCTTGCGTCAGCATTTCATCTTTAGTCGTCACCTCCAACTGACATCCTCGAATCCCCGAGATACAAGATACCAGCTATCAGTGCATAGAGGTCTCGCTTATCGAACGTCTTTGGTAGAAACAACAGCGCCACCTTAGTTGCAGAGGACATATTGACTTGATTCGCCTGCTGTACGCGCAGATCATGGCAGATAGTCCTTGTTGGTTTCTGTAGACTCCCAGGCAGATTGAGAGTATCCCATGTCGTGAGATCCCTACAAATAGTATCCATGCTGACGACACCATGTCCAATAATCGTCCCATTGACCATAACAAACGGGTTGGAGCAGACACCCGCGCCAGCTTCTTGAACGCGCCCGACTGCGCGCTTCCCTGGCCTGCCTAAAGCCCCGTAGTGATGGGAATTCTGCAGAAGGTTGAGACCATGCCACTTCTCAGCACAGGAGACGCCGAAAATGAAGTCGAGTTACTTCTTATTGCCCCCTTGCATCTGTATGACTGTTAGTGGCGCGTCTGTATGGACTGCAGGGCCTGATGTGGTCTTGGCACTCTGCGGGTACACCACAGAGCCGTAAGCGAAGGCATGGGCTACTGGAGGAAAATTTGTAGTAATATAATTCAACGCTTTTTCGAATAATGCATGAGGTTGAACGTCGTGACATGTTGATGTTGTGAAGGTGGAGCTTCTAACCCTCCTTGGCATCATCTGGCGTCTGCGCGCTCGGATGCCTGTGCGGGGAAACTGAGGACGCATACTGGAAATGTAGAAATGTAGAACGACGGCCGTATGTTTGATCCTAGCGTCCTATATAAAGATCAATATGACATTGGCTGGGACTTCATTGGCGATACTGGCAAGGAGAGTTATTAGAAACATATTCTGTTTCGGGCAAGACTATGTTGACATTCCAGTCGTGCAATATTGGATTGTTAAGGCAGGCATTAACTATGCGGATATAGTGCAAACAAAGACCAGCAGGGGTCTGGTAGGTCTGTTGGTGCTAGCCATATGAGAACGCAGATGCGCACTTGTTTTTCTTTCTTCCCTAGACTCGAAGCATACGCGTCCCAATATCAACTATTAGAATTGCCCAAGTCTTGAGGGTGGGTGCCATCCGCCCGCCGGAAACACATGTACTACTACCCACAGCAATGGGTCCTCCCGCCAGGTGATCTGTGTCGTGCTGATCTGCAGGCTTTTGCGGGGAGGAGACTGACGGCGCACTACTACACTACCAAATGTGATGTAATTGATGATGCCGTCATTATCCGTTCCAAGCGAACAGTAAGAATTCTATAACAAGTAGTCAACCAATTTAGTGGATATGTGCTGGGTGTGTTCCTGGTATGGAACACTACTTCATTCAATCATCGCTGAATAAGTACATCATTACGTTTTATTTGGTCTCCTCCTCTCGCTTTCACTCATGTACTATCTGTTCTATTCTATAGCGATTTTTTTTTTTTTTTGCTTTTTTTTATTGCATTGAATTATCGCAGTTTTCCCGAGGCTTTACCGGACCAGTCAGTAAGAAGAAGTAAGGGATCGTCGTTGTAGGCGTTATGCCCTCATGCAGGCAACAGGAAGCGGATGAGGAATGCGGGGACCCCAGGAAATCGAAACCTTATTTTTGCCAGCTATTTTACCCCGGATTTCCCTGTCTGCATTGTACAGGTAGAGACTTTCACTGCGGGAAAATGAGACGTGAATCAAACATCATAGGCGGTTCGCTTGCAGCGGCACTGCCAGTAACAGACAAGTACTGGTTTCAGCAACCACATTTACTACGGCTGAATCTGGTCCTTCTCGTACCATTGCTGTCATCCTCCACTTTTGGCTATGATGGTGAGAACTATGAATACTAGCAATAGCCACTTGTGAGACTATAGGTGCTAAAGACATGTTACTTCAGGGTCGTTGATGAACGGACTACAATCTTTGGAGCAATGGCAAGACTACTTCAACAGTCCCACGGGAAGCCTCTTGGGGACAATAGTCGCGGCGCAGTCTATCGGAAGTGTCATTGCGCTTCCATTCCTAGGCAATCTCTGCGACTGGTATGGACGCAAACCGATCCTGCTAGCTGGACTCATCATCATATGCATTGCCGCAGCTATCCAGTGTGCGTCGGTGAACTTGGCTATGTTCATAGTAGCCCGAATTTTGATTGGAATCGGAGGGATGTTCAGCTCCCAACCAAGCCCAATGCTGATTGCGGAGTTGGCTTACCCTACACATCGTGGTAAATATACTTCGGCGTATTGGACGATGTACTACTTGGGTGCCATTCTATCCTCATGGTGCACGTTTGGAACACAAGCTCTATCCAGCAGCTGGTCATGGCGCGTCCCTTCCATCCTGCAAGCAGGGTATCCTATCGTACAGCTAACCTTTCTTTACTCGGTTCCGGAATCCCCACGCTGGCTGGTAGCCCAAAATAGAATTGAAGAAGCCACGGAAATTCTAAAAAGATACCATGCGGGCCAAGAGGATCCGGATGAAGAGCCTTCACCCCTGGTTGCAACGGAGATCGCTGAGATTACAACTGCAATCGAACTGGAGAAGAGTTTCGAAGGCACCGGATGGTCCGCCTTAATTGCTACACCAGGTAGTCCCTTGCCTCCTTCCCTAGCTTAGATCTGGATACCGATACTAACATGAAATCAAAGGTAACCGCAAACGAACCATCATTGCAATCTGCGTCGGCACCTTCGCCCAATGGAACGGCATAGCTGTAGTCTCCTACTTCCTGACCTTAGTCCTAAACTCCGTCGGAATCACATCTTCCTACACGCAGACCCTAATCAACGGCTTTCTCCAACTCTTCAACTTCGCCGCCGCATTTATGGCCGCCTTTCTCGTCGATCGCCTTGGTCGTCGGACACTATTCCTCTGGAGCGGCATAGGCATGTTTATCTCGTTCATAGTATGGACCATTTGTTCAGGCCTCAACAGCGAGACCGGCTCCAAGCCCGCAGGGTACGTCGTCATCGTCTGCGTTTTCGTTGTCTACTTCCACTATGATATCGCCTGGACTCCGTTGCTCTTGGGTTACCCTACGGAAATATTTCCTTACTCGCTTCGCTCGAAGGGTCTGGCGGTGGAAATGATGTCCGTTTATGGATCACTTATTATCGCATCGTTTTGCAATCCCATTGGAATGGAGAATTTGGGGTGGAGGTACTATATTGTGTTTTGTGTCTTTCTTATGGGGATCTTGGCTACTGTTTATTTCTATTTCCCGGAGACGAAGGGTCATACGCTGGAAGAGATTGCTGTCATTTTCGATGGGGAGCGATCGGGTCTGCAGCACGGTGAAGAAGATTGTCACGTGGGTGGGAAGGACAGTGGGGCCTCTTCGCATGTGGAAGTTGTCTAACATGTGTAAATATCTTGTTGAGCAAAACGTGGAGGAAAGGAGTCATGCTGGGAGGAGCATATTTCAAATTAAGTATATTTTTCTTCAATTATGGACAACGGGGCCTGTTGGAGTCTTGGCACTTTGCGGGAAGATAGAGGGAACACAGTTCCATAACTATTCGTTCAGCTGATGGACGAAGGCAAACGGATAATAAAACGAATAATAAAATCAATATTACATACAGTTGCCCCGGTGGTATGGCTCTGTCCACTAGGCATTGTGTGCGCAGCTTACTGCCCTATTTGATTTTTCTTCCGGGTAATTCGGGCTCTGGTTCTCCACCTGACCGAATAATATATATTCGAGTAAGTAGGAAACTTCTTGTTTCTATAAGTGAGACGCCGTATGAATGATGAGAGTTTTCTTCCTTTCCTTATGTTAGACAGAGAATTGGTCTTCTCCGGGCCAGGTACCTTCGCAATGGGTGCTGTGCTTATATTGACGCTCTTCGGGCGGAGGCAGTGTTGATCACGAACTCAATAATACGAGAGGCCACGGTAGCCACCAGCGAAGTTCTCTTCTCCTTGGCAACATATTGACGAGGAAATACTTAACATATGTTGCCTACCAGGCACCAACAATACCTTCAGTCAATATAACGAAGAACTTCGCCTCAATCCCAGGACGGAAAAAGAATGCATTGGAACTGCCGAGACCTAAGATGGACAGTAAGCACTGCATCCAGCTATCCACGTGAACGAGGCTAACTCCATCAGAACTCTCGAAATGGATTTTCGATGAGAAACACTACCGCATCTTGCTCTTGGGAGAAGACAGCTGCGGCAAGACAACCTTCCTCCGCCGCCTCAAATTCGGCGAAATCGGAGAGCAAGAGCCGCTACCGACGAGGGACTTGGATATTGAGACAGTGAAATACCCTGCCACCTATGAGTGGAGTATATGGGAGTTCCGGAGTACGCTACTTCCCCTTTACGTCTTCTGTTGTTTCAAATCTCGGTCTGCTAGGTGCTAATCGACGAGCATCAGTCCGTTGTGGGCCCTTAATATGGCGGGAGCTTGCGCCACATACTCTGGTTGTGTGGTTGCACGATTGCTCTACCGAGGAGTGGCCACCATGGAGGTTTCGCAATTTGCTCGATCAGATGGTGGAGAGAGGATGTCGGTATATATGGGTTGGGTTGAATAAGCAAGATTCGCCGGATGTCTCGAAGGAGGTGGTTCAGAAGGCGAGACGGAAATATGAGGAGGAATTGGTGAAGTATAAGGATGAAATTTCGTGGAAAGTACTAACGCATAATCTGAGCTCGAAAGCTGGGGTCGGGGTATTTGAAGTTCTCGAGGACATCTACCAAACCGTGAAGAGGGTGAATCTGGAGCCTGCGAAGGAGGACAAACGGGATAAGAAGGGGACGGTCATAAGCGACTCAACGGATGAAGATTTGACTACTGAACAGCTGCAACTTCGAATCGGCAAGGAGATTACTGGAGACACATTCGACCCCGATGCGTTCTGGACATCTTTCTTGAACGGAGACTTGCCGGTGTGGTCTCACTACACCTATTTGAAAGCGCTCTTTTTCGTCATACTCGAGTCGGCGAAGACGAAAAACTTCTATGAGATCGCAGAGGATTTCTTCATTCACCTCAACCGACTTAGAAAAACATCTCCCCAGCTATTCAGCGACAGCGAGACACCGAGAGCCTACGTCCATGCTCCATTCAGCAGATGCCTAGTCACGTTCTGGACTATACAACTTCAACATGGAATCCGGGACTATCGCATGCACAGTATGAGCTCAGATCTCCCATACCGAGAAGAGTTCCCCCAAATTCTCCGCCACTCGCCATCATTGATGAACACCTATCTCTGGAAGAGTTATTACTCCTTCAACCCTGTCTCCAGACCACGGGACGTCTGGTCAATCCCGAATTTACGGCCTCTCCCAACACAGACAGATTATCTCCGCGATCCAGCGACAGTGCCTATGATGAACAAAGGACCAGAGAAACTCATACGATACGCCTTCGCTGTGATGCAGTATGTGCGGAACACGGGGGCGGTGCATGATCAAGTAGTTACCCAGGCGCTGGTAGCACTCCAGCAAGCTACCATGCGGGCGAGGACAACTGATTCGACGGTTGAGATGTACTCGGAGACACAGATGTACTTCTGGATCCATATAGTCCATGCTGCGCTGCGGTCACTGGATGATGAGAAGCGGTCAATTGATACTTCGAAGATGTCATTCGAGGCTTTTCAGGAGACTTTCCATCTCAATCCGACACGCTGGAAGGAGTACTACTCGCACAAAGTGTGGAATAGCGTCGCTGCACGATCGCAGTTCGTGATGCCTGATCTCAAGCCGCTGCCGAACATCATCGCAGCTCTCCCTAGCAATGAAACTAGAAAAATATCAGAAGCAATACTGGAGCTCCCATCTGCCGAAGAGCTTACATTCCGGGCCAAAATGGCCTGTAAGGAATTGACGCCAGACCTACAAAAATCGGGCCCGCCAGTCCTCAGTCACGCTCACCTTCTTCTTTACCTTCACAAACGATTCACACAAGATACCGGGGAAACGTCGCGGGAGAAGCTCAGGTCTCGAGCCAGAGAGCTGTTTAGCGAGATAGCAGGCCCGATTGTAGCTGGGGCGACACATCGAAACTTCTGGATCCAGCAGGTCGGAGTCGCAGTGTCAAATTCGAATATTGGTAGGGGCCACTCGACGTTCTCGGAATTTATTACGAGCAACCTCCACCTGGTTTTCGAGGAGCTGCATGGTATTTATTATGAACCAGAAGTCTGGAACAGCGCTGATGCAGGGGAGAAGATTCTCGTTCCTGACACACGAAGGATGGAGGCGATCATCGACATGGTGGACCCGAACATGTCTGCAGATGCAATATAAGTTGGTCGTGCATCAAAATCATGAAAGTATCAGGCACTTACGAACACGAGCATGAATATATTGACTTGCCTGACCAACAATGCATTGGTCACCAACGTGTCGAGTCAACATGTCACTAGAGTTTAAGATGATCCAAGGACTTCCATTCAAAGGGGCTTTTGTCGGCACAGATAACATATCCGCAATTCCAGCACAGAGTGTTCGGTGCATACGAATACATATCCTCGAATACTCAACGAGGATCCAGCTCCGTATCCAGGCAATGCGGTGCAGGTAAATAGAATTATGTCTTGATGTGGAAGGCATTGAGAGACAAGTTTCGAAACGAATTGTTTTGTCTTTCTGTATCCTTCCTATTTACACTTTCCTTGGTTGAATAGACAAAATTAATCGTAATCATCCACCCAGAGTCAGGCTGAGACCGGTTTTTAAAGGCCTTCAGCCTTCATCATCATATGATACTTGCTTCGCATCCGAATCCTCGGCCCAAAATGATAAAATACCCACGGCAGGGGAGCAAACGCCAAAGCGAAGAACCCCAATAAGCTGGAACCCCATGGCACCCCCAGACCATCATATAGATACGTGCCGAACAGTGGGAATACTGCGCCGAAGATAGAACGGAACACTGCATTAGCTGCAAGCGCACTTGCGCCATATGGCCCGTAACAATCAGTGAGATAGGAAGTGATGGCGAGAAAGAGTAATATCAGACTGAAGCCAAAAGGAGCACCTGATATAATGCCCACAACCCAGTGCGTCGGGGGCATCGCAGTCCAACCAAACCAGAATAAGCTGGCGGGGATCAGCCAGGACAAGACAATGATATGGGGTAGTCGTGCTTCTGGCTCCGGGCCAAGCTTTGTGACATATGTGGCATGAATTTTGTTCACGTACGGCGAGGCAATTGTCGCTATCGCCATGCCTGTTCCCATGCCTAGGAATGAGAGACCAGAAATACCGGCAGTCCAACCACGGGACTGTTCATATACGATCGGATAGGCCGTGAAGTCCAGGTATAGGATTCCGTAGATGAAAGCCATATAAAGGGATAGCAGAAAGAGAATGGGCTCCGCGAAGAGCATCAGCCAAGGGCGGGTTAGAGAGGTCATAAGCTGTGAGTTGAGAGAGGGGCCGTCCTGGACGATGCCCTGACGACGAGCCTTATCTCGTAGAAGCTTAGGTGCATATGTTTCTGGCAAGAAGAGCACACATGCCGCATACACTACGCCACTAACGATGAGAACCACCCAGAAGTTCCATCTCCAGGAGAGGTACTCAGAAATAAACCCGCCCGCAACAGGCGCGAAGACGGGTCCAAGGAAGCTACCGGCGGAAAACAAAGCCAGAGGCACGGACCGTTCGCTTTGCGGCCAGAGATCCGTGATAGAACCACCCGAATTTGTGACCGACGGAGAACCAAAAAAGCCGGTCAAGAATCGGAAAATAATGAGGGATGCTATATTTGGTGCCAACGCGCAGCCAATTTGGAAGAGAACAAACAGTCCTAGTGTAAGCCGGAAAATGTAGTTGCGGCCACTATAACAACCCTAAACGCATGAGCCAGCAGTCACAGTATAGAGGGATTCGACAGACTGACTAGACTTCAGAGAGAGGAGCGAAGATGAGGGGCCCTGATGCAAACCCCAACAGGAATGTCGTCACCCCAAGAGTAGCGACGGTGCGTGAACAGCCATATGTGGCAGTGATGAGGCTGGTTCCAGCGGTGTAAATACTCGAGCAGAAAGCAATGACTCCCGTCATCACCGCCACAATCACCGTACACACCCCTAGATCATCGTTGGATATTGATTAAATTCTCTCTCTTATCATCAGAGGCCTAATACGAGCAAATCTTACACTTTCTGGTTTTTGGCCATTGTCTGGGATCTTCCTTTTCATCGAGTTGGAGAAACCCCTCATTTGCATTAGTAATGCACTGACCGGGGGTCTCGATCGCTTCCGGATGACCCATTTGATCCACTCGTGGCTCGCTGGCGCTGGCCCCCAGTGGAAGGTTGCAATGGAAAAACAAAGTAGAACTGAACGCTGAGCGATTCAAGGCTATCAAGACCGGGGGGCGGCTCTTTAAGTAGAATCATGGTAGCGCATTCGGAACCCCGGTGAGGCTGCTAGTCCAAAGGGACCGATGGCGATAACCCTTTCGCGCCTGTAACCTAACAGGTCTTAGGGTGGCCTATCAAAGGAGCATAAGCCTTGGAGCTAGAGCAAACTAAACCAGGTACCCCGGTTCAGGCTGACGTGGCTCATAAGGCTAATAATCGAAGCTTATCTCTCCGGGGCAACGTGCCGGGGGAAATCATTCTCGACGGGTCTCATGATATCAGTCGTGTCGCTCTCATTTGAACGCCCCTAGAAGCACCATTGCGATAGTTAATTTGCGTTATCCTGTCGTTGTATTGCTCTGTTTGCGCATATCGTCGAACTTGTCCGGATTGGGGCCCGATGAATTTAATATCATTTCTCTGCCTCTTCTCAAACTTCAGCTCCCTGATATATCTGAGTCTGTTGCTGGGATAGTCGGACGTTGAAGTTATGTTGTCAGCCCAATAATCACTTATCTCCCTCTTTTGGTGCCATGATGGACACCGGCATCGTTGCTTCAGATGTAGGAGATCTTTATCTGATTATATTTCTTCGGCGTCAACTTAATTGTATGAGGGCAGAAAATTTACCCACTAGTGGAACAAAAGGGTATTCTTTTGAAGCGCTGGCAATGCTCTGATAAACCAGCGGCCATTCCCAACATACAATAGCACCCCCCGAAACCGAGGACCCGGAAGTTTCATCCGATCTCAAGGTATAATTGCGATCGAAACCAGAACTCGTTACCCCTTGGTGTGTTTATGCAGGAGGGTCTCGATGTAGGACTTTCTTGGATCGTACAGTATGGCGTTACATCGGAAAAGCCCACATTATGCTATAATCGAGCATCATGTACGCCATAAGCCTCGATGGCTGACTATAATGGAGACATAAACGTCGATATATCGGCGCAATTTGTTGGCAGTAGCAATATTTTCTCTTTCTGGCGTCCAATCAAGGCAGCTTTTGACCTTCCTCCCTAATTCGATACTCAACAATTGACGGGTATGTATTCTCTTCATCAAGGCGAGTAACCGAATAGCAGAACAAAATGATTGAATGCTTGGAAGATTCCGATGCCTCGAAGCTGACTCCGGATCTTGCCTACGCATAATCTGGAGCATCCCAAATGGATCACCAGTAATGGAGGATGCCCATCCTCTATAAAGGTGACTTACTACCACTGGCCAACTTAACTAATATCGCCGACTGTGTGAGGGTGGTCGTTGACACGTGATATAACCAAGTGAATTGCATGACTGAAGGTCGACAACTCTTCTTCATGCTGCTGACTGGGGACACACCATCGTTTTACCCCACAGACCAGGAGCAATCTACCTCCAGTTCTCACCACATTCCAGGGATATTTCTATCTACAGAAAGCAGCTTCATATAGCTCACTTTAAAAGATGCGGAGACGGTACCACAAGAAGAGAAAGCCAAAGTCTCGCCAGGTAAGCAGGAGCCTCTCAATTGAACCTGTCGGAGTTACCTAGCACTGCTCCGAGCAGCTTTCTTCTATGCAACCTGTTAGCAGTGTAACTGACCGGTTCAATCAGAGTACTCCAGATAGTTCCCACACCGAGGAAAATCACAGTGATTGTCGCAGCTCTCTTTCTAGTCGCGAAACAGATCTTTCCTCCGACTCATCTCTCCCGATCTCAGCCCAGACAGTCTCCGCTCCGACTCGCCGATTCCTCCCGCACGAAGTATACCCAGATCACTTCACTTTGAGCGACATCGAGGTTCCAGTAGGCAACCTGGTCTTTCTCGCATGCCCAGGCTCGGAAAAAAAGTGCCCCCATTGTAATCGCCATATCCGTCATCTTGACTGTATCGTGATTGCAATTGACGGTGCGTGTCGCAATAATGGCAGTGACGGAGCCCGGGCGTCAACTGGGGCGTATTACGGCCATGACCATCCATTGAATGAAAGTGCCACTCTTTCGCCAAAACCCAAGCAGACAAGCCAGGTCGCCGAGCTCGCAGCTTGTCAGAGAGCTCTGCTTGCTGCGCACGTCATGCAAAACTACTGGGACAAATTTAGCGAAATGACAGGAGATGAAGAAGGAAGTCTTCACACCGTGGTGATCAAGTCGGACTCGGAGTTTTGGTACGCGGAATGACCGAATGGATCTTCAAATGGAAGGCCAATGGTTGGACTACTGCAAAGGGCTTGCCTGTTGCCAATCAATAGCAGTTTCGTTTGATTGAGCGGTATGTGAAGGTTCTCGAGGATGAGCAGGTCATTGTCCAGTTCTGGCATGTTCCGAGAGAATACAACCAGGAGGCGGATAAGCTGGCGACACCTGCTCTGACTGACGATTAATTTACTTTACTCGTCGTTGAGAATGGCTTCATTCAGTACTAAAGTATGGTTTTACTGAATGTAATTACTAATTATTCTCGGAGACTATGCTGTCATCACAGATATCCAAATCATTTTATGATCTTCCAATACAGAACATACTTCGTGTTTAATCAATCTAATTCAAGCAACAAGTCTCTCAAGGTACGAGAAAATTCATATCCTCCGATTGATTTTCAATATAATCCCGAGGATAGTAGTCATGGATAGATAAGAAGTGCACAAAAACGTTGCTCCACCTAACAAGGTCCTGCCTGTAATGCCAACAAAGACAGCGACAAACTTAATAACAAGCAAGTCCGGCTATCAGCGTACAATTATTTCACGGGGTTTTCTATTGCCACACAACGGGATATAGTATTGATATTACTTAACTCACCTGAAGCCGACTTTCAAGATCTCGATCTCAAGTCTACTTCCACCCTTCATTGGATGGAGTATTTGATCGACCATGGTTTTGCAATCAACTCTTCGTACCACCTACAAGTCTCGTCATCGGAGAACAACAAAGAACAACAACCTAAACTACTTATTGAAAGCAATCTACCAGGAATACTGGTCCACATCACCCCCACCAGCAAAGACACATGAGTAGTGGGACACAACAACAGTATTCAACCTAAGCATGCTCACAACCGCCTTGAAAGCGTTATATCCGGCAATACCCATGCTCTTGTATGATATATAGCCGCTCGCACTAGTTACTGGCACGTGCTCCATACGATGTTTCTTGTGAGAGATTTGTCGACGACGGCATGTTCCTGTCATGTCAATGTTGAGGAACAGCGAAAGAAGAATATCGGGAAAGGCGTTTGAAGGGGGTGTTGAAGAAGTGGACCGTCTGTGGTTCAGGATTATGCGCCAATCCATGAGACTGTGGCTTCTCGGGGGGAACAGCGTCCCATCTTTCATCTACGCTGTAACGGGAGGAGCTGAAAAGCTTTCTTTGTCTTTCTGGGGAGGCTTAAAGAGATAGACAGTATGTGACACCCTCAGCCGGATGATGTTTCTGCTGACGAGTATCAAGTTCCTGATGCCTTTCTGCGGGAGACGCTTCTGTGGAAGGCCAACTGCTATTTCGTTAGCCTGTATCTATTCTGTAAGGCGTCATCATTCCTTCTTCGTTCTACAGATTCCTATGTTGACAAATGACCATATAGCATCGGTGAATGGTTATGATGGACCCTTATTCGACGGTATAGAATAGACATTCATGAACCGTCCGACACGCGATTGGCTGGGCGTCATCACAACCATCTACTGGATAGGAACGATCATACTATGACAGACTGCGTGGGATTATGTCTTTTATGTTCCCACTGCTCTTTATTTTGATGCCAAGTGATACTGTCCTCATCATCGCCCGCTTGAGTCGGTGTGAGTAGCGGTTTCATGGGAAAAGCAGCCCGCCTATTCTTGAATAAAATCTCCTATTCAAACAAAGAATTATCACTCAAGTAAAAATAGTCTTTACCGGAATGCCAGAATGAGCCTTGAGCACATTCGAGCAGGTTCAAGGCATCGTGTATCTGAGCTGGGCGTACGCATTGGACAAACAGCAGGTGCTGCAAACACCACATTTATAGATAGGAATACTCGTACTTTCATGAACTGCACAAATATCCTTTCTTCTATTTCTAGAAGTAGAAGTGTTAGTTCAGTTAGGGCAATAAGTTAGACTAGCAATTATTGATCCACGAAGGCCTTTTATTGCCAAGAGGGATAGGCACTCATAGCGTTTACAACTAGCGGGGTGGAATCCACACATAGTAGAATATCCAGGGAATAAATCGAGATTATATCCACCCGGGCCAAAGAAGGCAAGAAACACGGGTACGAGATATATCGTAGATAAAAGTAGATAAATCGCAAATCTCTACCTAATGCATACCGTAGTGCTCACCCCTTCTTGGTTTGTCTCCTATTTATCAACCGTTGCATATGCACCCCACAATGTATTTTTTTTTTCGGGATAACCTCGGCCTCTAATGGCCCACGATCAACTGGCACAATACGCTTTTACGACTGCATTGGCACCTTGGCAAGCATCATTTCCATGCGTGCTGCGCGCAAAGTGACCAGATGAGACAAGATAGCGAAAGATAGCACGCAATCCCAACTACCAAGACACTATCCGGGTACGGTTCCCTAGTTTAGTAAAGTCTCCACAGTCTAAGTCGGTGTCTAGACGCTAAATCCGATTTTGGAGTTAGCAGCAAGCGGGACATAAGCACGCTGCATATTTCGGAGAGCTGCACAACATGGGATAATTCTGGGCTTGGCAGTTGCTGTTTACAGGACAATATGAGCACTTTGTCAGCTCACATTGTCATCGAGTCTCGCGAAGTCGTAACTATTACAGAAGTGAGAAATCTATTGGTTCTCAATGTAATATCCGGTACGGTGATATCGAAAGCTTGACAATGCTCTTAGCGAGCCAATCAATACTTATGGTCATGCGCAGGATGAGCGAAGCTCACGACAGAGAATTGTTCGAAGGATCATTGCATGGTATATCCAGAATCCTTCGATAGCCGATGCTGTCAAGTCCGCCACGAGCACACCGTAGAAATTATGTGAGTAGGTATTTGAAGCTGGTTTGTAAGATATAGCACCTGGCTGACTCGTCGGTTTCCAGAGATGAAGCACCCCGGGAGACAACGTGATAGTAATCGATCAATACCTCTACAATGGTGAACTTTCGGTGACCTCCAGTATGGCTAGGATTGATGCCGGAGCATCCCGGATCGCTCAGGGCGCGCAGTTCTGTCCCCCACGCTTCGGCCCGCTCTAAGAGCATAAGCGCCAAGCCCGGCCGCAACGGACAGACAAATTCCGCGGTCTCTGTATAAGAGTTAGAGCATCCTCGGTAGCCTAGAATAGTGTACTGGGATCCCCAGAGACAGATCGCAAACAATAACCAGATCAGGCAGTGCGCATTCCACCGGTCCAACCACCCTCGGATTCTCGGGTTCGGGGCAGATTACCGAATTGACACTAGATCCAGTTAGGTCTGACGGTGCAGTTGAGACATCATACTTGTAGCACAGTAGGAATGTTGCCAAAGCCAGAAAAAGCTCAAAGGCAATGAGACGACGCAGCGCATGCGAAATGCTGTTTGACTTTCTGCGATGGCGTCATGTTGGAATTGCAAGTAGTCTGACTACTAGTGCTTGATTCCGGGTATACCGGTTTAATATCACTTCTGCCTAACGAGCCCCTAATGCTGATTCGTTGGCTCTTAAACAAACTGTTGATGCTGGGTCAGGTGTCTGTATGGCATCAATGCCGAAGCGGAATTGACTGTTGGCGCTTGGGTCTCGTCTTTGGCTTTGTCCCCGCCTGTGCCCCCATGTCTGCTCCCGCTAGCCTGTGAGCGGTGTCTTGGTGTTGAGCACTTGATCAATATCATTCGTCAGTGTGCCTGTTGCTAACTGGGGGCCATGATAAACGAAGGATCAGATCGCGTTTGTACCATGTTATAGCTTCCAAGAAAGTATTTCTCCGGACTTTTGGAGGAGCCACAAACATCATCACGCTCAGTTGTCCGACCGTTAGCTTACTCCGCTTCCACTGGGAATGGACGTCGTTCCAGAAGGATCCGCTGATAATGAATGGCTTCCAGGCTTCACCAGCGTCAATTTGAGTGCTCTGCGTTCATTGGCGATAAAGTGCTGACCCTATCGGACCGGGGGCAAGCCGTCTTGCCGAGGCCTCATCACGCGTGCTGCCCCACAGTAAGTCTAGGGGCCAATCATTAACATGTGTAGACTAGCGAGTAGGCCGAATCGGTTTCACGCGCAGGGCAAGGAGTTGTCTCAAACAATAGTCCGCCAGTGATCTTACAGCACTCTCCTGTTTCACCTGAGGTCGTAGTGCGCGTCCTAAAAGAAAGCCAAGCATTAAGTATCACGCATGGAATAATATATGCATTCTGTAATCGCGCGGTGGTCATTGACCCTGGCCAACTGGGCGCTAACCAATCCGCCTTGGAAAACGGTAAACTTCAGGAATAGTGCGGTAGATGACGAAGCGAGCGGGTCCGAGTGGCTGTCAGCGGCGGCACTTATCGCTCGTCACTCACCAGTCGTCACAACTTGGGCAGGCCATTCGCAGGATATCATCCGCCACAGATCAGATAATTCCCCCGGATAAAGACACTTTTTAAGTTTCCTTGCTTTGTTCCAATCGTCACAGCCGAAGCGTTGTCTTGGCCTCACGCGGGCAAACTCCGTATCAAGCCCAGACACAGTGGCCAATTGTATCCTTGGGGATAAAATTGATCTTGCGCTGTTGTGCCAAGGACACCAGATTAAAAGTATCTCGCAGCGCTGGGGCTGGTACCGCCACTCAGTGGGGAAGAAATAATTGCCAGCGACCGTCCCAAAGCCCCCAATGGCGCGAAGGGGAAGATTTCACAGACAGGATAAGTGATAAACTCGAAAGTGGAGCCAGCTTCAGGTCCGGATCCACGGTGGCTTTCTTGGCGGTGCTGGAGAATGCTGGGTAGAAGCCAATCACGGCCAACTTCGACTCGTTCGCGTCGTCGTTGGTCTCCGCCGCGAATGGATATCGGCTTCGATGGATCGCTTCGACGCCGCGTGGATGGGGCGCTTTGGTGTCCGTTTCGGGTGTTGAAGCTGTTGGAGCCACCCTCTCCTGAACGACTAACCCGACCGTATGCGACATTCTTATTCTCGCTGGGATTCCACTTGCCTGGAGGCAAAATTCGATGATATGATGAGCGCCGACTCTGCGCCTTGCCGTCGCTCCCGAGAAGACTATCGTCCCCGATAGTTCCTTTTGTTCCGCCTTACCCCAGATCCGAAAGTTTGTCTCCTTTCCTCCCTCCCTTGGACAGCTCTCGTCGCTCTGTCCATCCGCGATGATCCAATGTCCTCGTGGACTTCCGCCCTCTCTCGCGCCAATCGCCTACGTTCAAGGCTCTCAGCCCTCCATGTCGTTACGATTGGCGCCATAATCAGTCTCTCCTATCTCTTCTACACCTTCGCCGTTCCCCAACTGAATCGACTGAGGCTTCGCGCGGATCTGAGTTGGTATGATCTGGGCCTGTACGGTTTTGGTCCCTCGAAAAGCTATGTCTCCTTCGAATATGAATCTCCCGCGGTACAAATCTCAGAATGGGAGTCGGGCTGCGACTCGCGATACACCTTCCTAGCCCCTAGGGGTGACTCGGTGGCCCAGCCGGGGCCTATGATCCTTGATTCCAGGGGGGAGCTGGTGTGGATGAAATACAACTGGGATGTGACTCAGGACTTCAAGGTCCAGCGATATCAGGACACAGACTATTTGACATACTGGGAAGGTGGTGAAACAGAAGGCCGAGGCTATGGGGCCTGGTATATGGTAGGTGTCACACGACTCTGTCGCATAGAGTAGCGTGCTGATCTGGACAGCTGGATTCGACATATACCCAACGATATGTGATTTCTCCGGTAGGAAATTTTGGTGGCGATCTCCATGAATTTCACATCACCCCGGAAGGGACGGCTCTCGTTACGATATACGATCCAGTACCGGCCGACCTGACTCCCGTTGGTGGCCCCGAATTAGGCTGGATATATGACGGCGTCTTCCAGGAAATTAATATCGCTACGGGTGAGCTGATCTTCGAATGGCGCGCATCGAAGCATTATCCCATAAACACCACATACGAGCATTTGGGCAAGTCGGGAAGAGTGCGCGGGTATGCGTTCGACTTCTACCACATCAATAGCGTGGACAAGGATGACAATGGAAATTACATTGTCTCCGCACGCCATACCCATACCGTGAGCTGCATAGACAAGGACACTGGTGAAGTGTTATGGACCCTAGGCGGAAAGCTGAATGAGTTCCAAGATCTTTCTGATGGGCAGGCCACCAACTTCGCCTGGCAGCATGATGCACGGTGGCATGCCAACAGTACCTTGACCCTTTTCGACAATGCATCACATTCAAACGATGATCCGGATAAGGATAACCAAAGTCGTGGTGTCGTTATCGAACTTGACGTTGCCGCTCGCCAAGCGTCATTGCGCGCTGAGTACTTTCATCCTCAGAAAATGCGGTCCTTGTCACAGGGAAACGTCCAAGTTCTGGACGATAGTGGCCGGGTTTTAGTCGAGTGGGGCCATAGCGCTGCATTCAGTGAGTTTAGTGCCGACGGACAATTGCTATGCAACACCCATTTCGGTGCCTCTGCCTTCTTCGGGTTTGGCAGAGTAGTATCTTACCGTGCCTTTAAGGGCACCTGGGTTGGCCGGCCGCAGACGGTCCCCGACGCCGAAGTACTAGGAAACCACGTGTATGTGAGCTGGAATGGCGCAACAGAGGTTGCTGCGTGGCGACTGGAAGTTTGGGACTCGGATGATTTGAACGACAATACGTTCCGTGTTGTGTCCCAATTCCAGAAAGATGGCTTCGAGACCGAGATCGAAATACCAGAGGGTCTCGAGCTTCCTTTGTTCCGCCTAGCGGCATTAGATTCCGATGGTAATGTTCTAGGCGCCACGGAGCTGCTCCAGCGAGAGCAGGGTGGAAGCTTTGAGCAAGTCATGAACCCTCAGTACTGGTTTATTGTCATGGCCTTTGTCATCAGTGGAGTCGGCTTGTTTGTTGGTCTCTATACGTGCTGCGGCTGGGGCCGTTATTTCCGTCGGTGTCGCTCACGGTCCAGCGAGTACCAATTGGTTGCCTTCAGCGACAGCGATGGTTCTGTTTGATGTGCGGATCGGATGTGACAGGCCGCTCCGTTTGTAAATATCTGTCTCAAGCTGTATATATGATACCCTCATTCCAAAATGTCATTGGGAGCATTACTGGCTTATTGCAAAGGTTCACATGTTGATCGGTGGTTGTAGGACAGAAGATCGTCTGAAGAGGACATGGAGTTAATTCATCATGTGCCTACGACGTTGAAGCCGTTAAAGCATGTGTGGACGGCGTTGAGGATGGCAAGTGGATAAAGCAGTGTCTAGGACACTCACAGCATGGGATCGTCATCAGTATCGGCCGCCCAGAGCGAGCCAGGGCACTGCTGGTGCTTTAAGAGCGATCCATTTGGATGGCAAACCATCAACCATAAAGATATCACGACTTGGATGAAAAACGCTAACTCGAAATGAAAATAGAGTAAGCACGCGGGGTCCTATGCTTAGAGTATAGATTCACCTGGCTATCCCAATCCGGCAACCACCAGAAGCGCTGACTCAGCCTCCCCGGCAGGCACCCAGGCACCAAGGCATCCAGGCCGCCAACCCCGGTTATCCACGGGGATCGGGGCGCATTCCCCGCATGAAGCAAGATGCCTTTATTGATAAACCAAGGGGGAGGGAGGTCTTCCCCGTACCTCCCTCGTTTTCCAGACGTTTTCATTCTACTATCTAAACCTCCAACCTCTCCTGAGTTCTCCACGATGCCTTCACTCCGTCTCCCCAAAATACCAATACCCCGACCTTCCTACCGGGGTTACTCCACCTCCGCACCATCCCCTTCTTCACGCCTGAACCTCCCCATCGACTACAGATCGACACCGCTCCTCCACCACACGGCCTCCAGTCTTTCAAACCACCCAGACCTACCCAGCAATCCGACCTCAAAATCTATCAATCTCTATCAAGCCATTAACTCCGCATTACGTACCGCCCTCTCCACCTCCAACAAGGTGATGCTCTTCGGCGAAGACGTCGCTTTCGGCGGCGTCTTCCGCTGCTCGATGGACCTACAGACTGAATTCGGCTCGGAGCGAGTCTTCAACACACCTCTAACAGAGCAAGGGATCGTCGGCTTTGCCATCGGCGCAGCAGCTCAGGGAATGAAGCCTGTCGCGGAGATCCAATTCGCAGACTACGTGTTCCCAGCATTCGATCAGATCGTGAATGAGGCGGCGAAGTTCCGGTTTCGAGAGGGAGCAACAGGGGTAGATATTGGAGGGATGGTGGTGCGGATGCCTTGTGGTGCAGTCGGACATGGTGCTCTGTAGGTGGCATACCATTTCCCACCGACTTTTGCTGAGTACGGGGAAGTGATGGCTAACGTTGCGGACCACGAAACAGATACCACTCACAATCACCAGAAGCACTATTCGCACACGTCCCAGGTGTACAAGTCGTCATGCCACGCTCGCCGTCTCAAGCCAAAGGCCTACTCTTATCCTCGATTTTCGAGTCTAAGAATCCCGTCATTTTCATGGAACCGAAAATCCTCTATCGTGCCGCAGTAGAACACGTCCCAAGCGAGTACTACACCATCCCACTAAACACAGCGGAAGTGGTTAAGCCAGGGAACGACCTGACGATAGTCTCGTACGGACAGCCTCTATACCTCTGCTCCGCGGCCATCGAAGCAGCGGAGAGGGCATTTGGGGCGAGTATCGAGCTGATCGATCTGCGTACAATCTACCCGTGGGATCGACCAACGGTATTGGATAGTGTGAGGAAGACCGGACGGGCGATAGTCGTCCACGAGAGCATGATCAACTACGGCGTCGGCGCTGAGGTGGCTGCTACCATTCAGGACGGGGCGTTCTTGCGTCTAGAGGCACCGGTTAAGAGAGTCGCGGGGTGGAGCACGCATACAGGTCTGATGTACGAGAAGTTTGTGATTCCTGATGTTGCGCGTACGTATATCTATCCCATGCACGTCTGAAAAATGCTAACGAGACCCAGGGATATACGACGCGATCAAGCAGACACTTGAGTATTGATGGACAGGCACATATTGGCCAGAGAGAAATGTACATACCAGGACCAGAGATCCAAGCTGTTGGTGTCGTTGCCTATAAGATCACTACCAAGCGGCATTATGATAGACAATATCAATTTACCTACATACATTTTCCTTATTTCCACCTTATTCCCTCTTATGTGCCCACGTTGCAGGTCAGTCGTAGACCGTGTGCATACGCGCATACAATACCCACGTCACCACCATCGGCAACTAATCCCACCCAGTGACACCTCCGGGAAATTCCCAAAGTATATAAGTACCCGACCCGCAAACAGTGAGCCAAACCCACCTGTATTCTGACACCCCCACGAACCTCTATAGCCCGAAAAGCTAGTTTGCGGAGATATACTAGTAGTAGCTTACAAAATCCCTAATACCAATTACCACCTTATCCCACGGACACCAATATTCCATCTCTGACTTCGACGTATATACATTTTATACTATTTTATACATCCCTCCAACGAGATAAAAACAAGAAGACGCAAAAATTTAGAATGGAATAAGATATCGCGACCGACTCGCAGTCATAATGTCCCCAATCACATACATACACCATCAACCAGCCCCATCCCATCTCAACCTAGTAGTCGGAAATGGTGGCGAAAGTGTCCTTGGAGATCTTGATAGCATCGGTGTGCCAGGTCTTGCCCTTGTCGGAGGTGGTGAGGCCGTTGGAGGAGGAACCGCTGTACAGGGACAGGGTGTCGCCGAAGTTCTCGTCGGCGGCGCTCAGGTGGATGGTGAGGTTGTTCCAGCCTAGAGGTCACCAAGTTAGGTCATTTATTCCGCTAGGAGATGGGTGGGGGAGGAACGTACTGTAGGACTGGAGGGTACCGCAGTCACCGGAGCCGGTGTAGCACTCGTCTCCGGAGTAGAGGTAGAGGAGGGGGTTGTCGAGGGCTACATTATTTTCAATTAGTATTATATTCATTGATCTGAAGGTGGTAGTAGAGCTAACTTACCGTCGCTCTCCTTAGAGACGGTCTTGCCGTTCATGGTGACAACCTGGTAGACCTTGTCGTTTTCGACGTAGACTATTTGGATTTCATGTTAGGACAGTGGTTCATACTGTGTTTGAATTGGTGTCTGAGCATACCCTCAAAGTCAACCTGGGTGTCCGCAGGAACAGTCACGTAGGCTTGGCCATTCTGGCCATCTAATCACATCATCAGTATACCAGCTCGGGTCCCCGTTTGGAGGCTGGGATCACTGACCAGGAGTGTACGTGCTAGCGGCGACACACCACTCGTCATCCGGGGCGGGGCAGCCCCTTTGATTTGTTAGCATACTTTTCATATACCATTAAGGGGGTAATGAACGTACTGGGACTCGTTGTCGGGGGACCAGTTCAGCAGGGGCTGGTAAAGATCGGCGTCGTAGTCACCCGCGGTAGAGGAGAGACCAATCCACAGCGACACCCAGACCTCATCGTCAGTGTTGTTCACGGTGAAGTTCGAGGGAACATCCGGGGGCACCAAGGACCAGGTGGCTCTGGTGATGTGCGCATTGGTGGGAGGGCCAGTGTAGAAGCCGTTTCCGAAGGCCCAGACATCACTCTCGACAGCAGCGGCGCGGGCAGCGAGGGCCAAGGGGACAGCGACGGAGGAGTAGCGCATAGTGATTGATATGAAGAACCTTTGTTAAAGAACGTAAGGGTTGAAGCGAACCGGTCGCGGAGAAAAGAGTGACAAGACAGGAAAATGAACGAGTGCAGGAAGGATGCAACAATGAGCCGACATGAACACCAAGATGTCGGAGGCTCAGTTATAAAGGTCACGAACGCTGCTAGAGATGAAGGCCATCCCCACCTTGGAATCAGGAAGGGTTCAAATCTGTTCTGGCGCAAAGATTGTCTCAGGAGCAATGGTGGATCCGCCAGGGAGTGGAGTCGGCAATCAAGCTTGTTTTAAGTTGAAACGTTAAATAATGCCGCCCTCGAACTGTGCTCAACACAATCCCCTTTCGAAACACGCATAGTCGAACATGTCAGAGTTCAGAAATTAACCTTCCGGTGTTCGTTTTGCACTGCAGCGATGGACTGGGGATTGTTGAGCTACGATTAATTTTCCATCTCGCGGCAGAAAGAACGGGCCTGCTCCAGTTCCGGGGCATGATAAGATTCACCATTCCACCCGTAAGTAGCCTTATAAGGAATCGACTTATGGAACCAGTGGTTATCCACGCCCCTGAACCCCTGTTGTATGGGGCCGGTCGAATCCCGGAGAACGCGATGCCGCTTACTATTCGCCCTCAGACACTACCTATACGCACTATAATTGGCGTGGCCCATCGAAAGGCATCTCCGCGGCCGGCCCAGCCCTGTAATCCTAAATAAAATTGGCTTTGGTGCTAATTAGGCTACATTCGAGTAGCCTTTTGGTTGAGAAGCCTATTTACATGACAGGATCCCAGTCCTGTCCGGTTATTGTTGACTTGATATATTCACCATTAATTTGGAACATGCTGACCAGACTCTGTGGGTATGCCAAGGCAGATGTTGAGCCACTCACAAGTTCAGTATTCCTTCGTTCTAAAGTATCCATGCCCATATTGAGGGTCATAACCTTTAGGTATCTGACTCGGCAGTTACTGATCGGAGTTTTGCATGCTGCTTAGTAGCCTTTTTCTGTAGGTATCTCATGACCAGGTAAGAAGGCATCTCTAACGGAGACGGCGAACCCCCGAAAGGCATACCGTCCTGAAAGGAGCTGCACTATTTATCAGATGCCACTGAAAAAGCACTCCCACCGGCCAACGCGGAGACGGGCAAAATCGGATATGTGCCGTGGGATTCGTCCAGCGACCCACAGACCATCATGTTCCCCATCTATCATGCTCCTGTGGCCATCTCAGGAGACTGGCTTCGAGGGGGTCCGGCCCGAGGAGAAATCTCGGACATATTGCTCCCCCAAAGGCCTAGGGCATGCCGCCGCTCAACCAGTTTCAGCACTTCGTACATGAATTGCCGTTCCGGTCCTCCATCCGGGAACACCTCCCAGGCCACCCTGACTGGGAATGCAAGTCGGTTAATCATGTTTCCTGGCGCATTGACTATGTACCATTCCAAGGACCGGCAGATGCCACAACCCAAGGAGTACTGTTCCAAAGGTCCAACGCGATCAGTTGGTCGCGTGTCGGCGGACGAGAGAATCAATCGGGTAGAGTAGTAGAGACACATAGTTTGCGCGAGACGGAGGTCCCGATAGACAAATATTGGGGGTGTAATTATACCCCCGGTACGAAAGTCCCGGCAATGGAATCGAGGAAACGGGTCGTCCACTGAGACTTCGACTTCTTGCGGTGGTCCATCCGGGTTGTTATCAACCCATTGGACTTTCCACTGGCGGAAGCGGTCGGTCAGGTCAGCGACACCGCTCCATAGTGAGGATTGCTTCACGCTAATCTCATGTGGGCTGTACATGCCCGATTTGAGAGCAGCCTCAATATCGTCGAATTGCCAAAGCAGGCCGGGGATCTCAACCGCCAAGTCTAGCAAGTAGTGCAGGATGTCTCTTCGGTCAGGGTTGGCTGACCAAGGCAAGTTGATCCAGTCCGGGCTTGCGAGGGCGGAAGGAGTTCGACTGACAATAGCCGCAGCGACCTGTTTCTATCTGAGCGACTGGATACTTGAAGGCTGGATTGAATACGTACCCAATAAGGACGCAGCTCGGTATACAGCAAATGCTCCACCCCATGTATGTGATTCTCAGGTCCTCGATGCTCAATCAGGCGCAATGCACCGTGAACGTGAGCAATTAGCGACACTTGTGTAGTTCGTTCCACACTCTACAAGCAGTCAGAAGATTTCTCAAAATGTGAGATCGAGACTCATACCTCGAAGGCCATCAAAAGGGTCACCGTCACTAGCGTCGACTCGGCCTTGCTGCGCTGGGGATCTTGCAACGCCTGCTGCAGACTCCTCAGCACACGGGGGTATAGGCGGAAGCCAGCTGCTTCAAGATTCTTATCCTGAATAGACCGCCCAAAGTATGCTATGGAGACGGATTCAAACGCATCTACGAGAATCGGCGAAAACATGCGTATCTCGGCAGCCCGTCGTAGTGCACCAGCCTGTCCTGTCTTGGAATGGACTACCGGACTGAAGGCATCCACGAAGCGTTCAATAAACACATCCAGCATCGGCTTCCACGATCCAATGTGACTTATTGAACCATAGCTTGAGTCCTCGCTCTCCTCTGATGAAGACCGACTGCCAGAGAGCGAGAATACCTCGTCTTCTGAATCCAGTGAATCGTCGTCGCTATCGTATGAATGAGACCGACGAAGAACGACAGGGCCATGTTCTGCTGGGGATCATGACAACTTAGCCGCCAAAACAAGAGTCTGTACCCCACCAGTATGCGACGGACACCCACCTTCCGTTCCATTCAACGGTCCCACCGGGATTGCCACTTCATTTGTTTCCCCGCGATGCTTTCGAATTTGGGCGACGAGTCGATTGACGGAACTTGGCGGGGCTGAGCGGATGGCGTTGACGAGGCCTTGTAGCTGGGCTCGTCGCCGTGAAGACTTGATCCGTTGTTCTAGAACGCCAATGTCAATTATTTACGCTGCAGAAACACTTCCAAATACACAGAGACTATCCGGGGTCCAACTTGGGGCACGCACCACAGTTATGAAGGCTGTCTGTTAGCTCACGGATTTCCTCCCGGAGGTTGCGGATCTCATCGGCTTGACTGATGGGTTGCAGGAAATCTTCGGGACTGGTATCATAGTGGCATTTGGACGGGTGACCATGCGCACAGCATGCATGACAGGGCTTGACTCGATCACACTGTCTCTCACGATCGTCAATTAGGTCGGATTACACATATGCAGGTAAGCCAGCAAAGTGCGTTGCACGGGCCTCCTCCCACCCAACTAGGAGCACAGTTTGCTCCATATTCTTGTTTGCTCCATCATCCTATTCGCCTGCACGACTGTCTTGTTCTATTCCCCCATAACGGAGACCCATGCCCACACCTTAGTATCGGGTCGGCACGCACCTTGACTTTCCGGAACCGGCAGGCCTTGCAGGATCGCAATTGACGGGTCAATTGAGCCGACGTAAGGGCGGGCTTACTCCGGAGGTGATCGGAGACCAAGATTGGCTGCGAATCGTGGGCGGCCATGTGCGGCAAGCCTAGACAACGAGCTCCAGTCGTACCAGGCCACGATGTCACGATAGGGGAAGGTCGACGTCAAGCTTGAGCGGATACGGGGCCAACAGCACGGCGAGATCACGACCAGCAAGATCTGAGCAGGACATGACCGAATTCCTCCGAAATTCCCACCTTCGCTTACGCTGAGCCCCGCGACAACCGTTGCTGGCTGTGGCTTGAGGAGACCAATAACGAGCTGCGCTTGAGGCGACGGCGGCCGCAGAAGTGGGTTCGGTGGAGGACTTCGTTAGTCGCCTTCCAGTTCCAGCGCTCTTCGCAAGATCACCGTTGGGGTTCCCCGGTGAGTCGGGCATAGCGCGAATAGACAGCTTCCAGAGTTGCCACGGAACATCAAGGGCGGAAGAAGAAGAATGGAACCAAGCACAATCGCTTTCATTGGTAACCAATTAATTGATGTTGGGGAAAGGAGAGACCAGTGGATAATTGCCAACTGGGAAACAGTATCCAGCCTGAGGCACCAATCAGGCCGATCGGCGGGTTCTGGTTAGCGTCATCCAGGAAGCATAAATAGTAGCACTGACAGAAAACATATAATAATTGATCAAGTGGTTGGCTCTATTTGGAATGATATTCAGTTATGATTGTAAATGAAAACATCGTCGGCTTCATGAAGAACGCATGATGTTGAGAAGGACTACTGCCAGTAGTGGTAGGATATATATTCGTGAAATATAGCACCCACGAACCACTAAGGACAAAGGAGGCAACGAAGAACTTCCTAATACAAGTGTGCTGCAAACGCAATGTTTAACTTGTTGGAATCAATTCAGAGGAAATGTTCCAACGTGTTGAACAAGAACGCCAACGCCAGGATGAAACCAGCCAGGAAACCCTAGTCGACACGTGCCTCGATCACCTGACTGATGATCACCTGAGCCCCTCAAGGCCAAGCCAGAGCCATAAGCAGATTTGAACTTTCCTCGGCTTCTCCGTGCGATGAAATAGTCAGGTCACCTGCATGGACCGGCAAGTCACTAACGACTTTTCAAGAAGAATATGCCGATGGGGGGAACGGGACAGATGTAACTTGCAGGGTGTGACGACATCAAGAGCTGTGAAGCTGACCTGCTGGCAGGAAGATCACCGACATTAACCCCAGAACGTGGAGCTGCACGGAAGTTCTGCGAGCCAATCCTCGCCTTCCCTGATGGGAACAGACACGGGAGCTCAGCATTCATTTTGCCTGAAATGACCAGAAATGCATTTCTCCACGAGCGGACCTTGTGTACAGCGAGGATGCAAGTTGCGAAACAAATGATTAGTATTCCCCCCGATGATGGAGCCATGGACAGTGGATCCCAGCGACTTGGGGAACCGCCAAGTATGCGTCAATTCGCTGCTGAAGGCGGGGATGTAAAACAAACTTTCCCAGAACCATTCCATATCCGTGTTATAGGATCAAAGATACGAAGCGTCAGGGGAGGCCTGAGAGACACCAATGAGTCGATCAGCTCCACTTCCCCGGACCATGTCCGACCCCAGAGCTTCTGTCGCACGATGGATGAAGAAGAATAGCACGGCTGGTGGTTAGCGGCGTGGGGGTGAGAATCAGCCGAGTAGCTTCTGGTTCGAATTCTAATTGTCTTCCCCGCATTTGTGATGCTCTCCGGTACCTTCGTGCGTCCAACCAGGAGTCTGGATGGCCCAAGCTGGGCGGAAAGTTTCCCCCACGCCTGCCCCTCCCCCGGATTTGCAGAGGGCATCACTCTTCGCATGTGTTTTCTGAAGCTCAATCACACCGTAACAAGCATCAAGCTTTCCTTCGCATTCTTGGGGCATATATAGCTGAAGCTTTCCTTCCATTCATGATGAAGTCGCAATAGATTATTCGTGCATCCTGTCTCTCCCTGCATCTTGACTCGCCTCTTAGAAGCCTCATCATGGCGGAGAAAATCATCACCGACCATGACGCCATGGGCGAAAAGGCTGAGATTTCTCATGAGGAGGTTGCCCATTTGGCACAGTTGACGCCGGAGGAGAAAGTCTTAGAAAGGCAATTGCGGCGGCGGATCGATACCCTCATCATGCCGTTGGTAATTCTTGTTTATCTGATGAATTACATCGACCGGTACGCTTCACAGTTTCTTGGCATTGAATGGCTATGAAATGCGTTGTGCTAACGTCCCTCCGTCATTCGTAATAGAAATAATTACGCTGCTGCGAAGCTTCAAGGATTGGAACAGGACCTTTCCCTCGATGAAGCCAAATACGAGACAGGACTGTCCATTCTATTTGTGGGCTATATCCTGATGCAGGTCCCATCGAACCTGCTTCTCAACTACATGGGCCGTCCTTCACTATACCTTGGTTTCTTCACCACAGCGTGGGGCCTCGTCTCGGCCCTAACCAGCCAGGTCTCTAGCTACGGTGGCATCGTGGCATGTCGATTCATTCTCGGCTTGGTCGAGGCACCATTCTTTGCAGGAGTTTTATTTTACCTCTCGAAATGGTACACCAAGAAAGAGTTGGCCCTTCGCATGAGTATCTTCTATTCCGGCTCATTGCTCAGCGGTGCCTTTGGAAACCTGATTGCTGCGGGTATCCTTAATGGTCTTGCCGGAAAGAGAGGCATGTCAGCCTGGCAATGGTTATACATTATCGAGGGCACCATCACCGTCGCCATCGGTCTGGCCATCTGCGCTGTGCTACCCGACTTTCCCGATACCTGGAAACTGTTGTCGCCGGAGATGAAGCATGTCGCCAATCGTCGCTTGGCCATTGAGGCAGCCGAAGCGGATGTCGACGACGGCGACAAGATGACCCAAATCAAAGGGCTGAAGCTAGCCTTTACCGACGTCAAGACCTATGCCCTGGCCATTGCGTACATGTCTCTCACCGCCGCAAGTGGCTTCCAGAACTTCTTTCCAACTTTGACAGAGACCCTGGGGTATAACCATATCATCTCTCTACTTTTAGTAGCACCACCATACATATTCATGGTGGTATACAGTCTCTTCCACTCCTATCTCTCCGATCGTTTCGCTCATCGATACTGGTTCTTTGTCGGCCCCATCCCCATCACCATCGTGGGGTTTATTATCTTCATGACCACCCACTCCTTCGGGCCACGATATTTCTCATTCTTCCTCATGGTCTTCGTCTTTGCCCAGAACGGCACGATATACTCGTGGATCGCGAATGCGATTCCCCGACCTCCCGCCAAACGCGCTGCTGCGTATGCGTTCATCAACTCTCTGGGAAACTCGGCCAGTATCTGGACTCCGTATACTTATCTGGAAAAGGAGGCTCCGTATTACTACACGGCCTTGGGGGTGTGTATCGGAATGCAGGTTCTAGGCACTATAATGGCGACGTTCCTGTACTTCCATCTACGATCGCAAAACAAGCGACTAGCACGCCTGGAGGATGAAGATGCCATTCTAACAGACAAAGAGCTTCGTCGACTACAGAAGACGGCAGATGTAGAAGGCATCGACATCGCTGCCGCCCGCCGGCTCCAGAAGGGGTTCCGATATGTAACTTGAGAATCTGCAAGCAATTCAGTAGTTCTTCTGTTGATTCGTTCACAATACATGTTAACACCCACTCAATTCACACCAAAGCTTCACACCAGAGCTTCACAACCAACTCACAAATGGCAGCACGTAGTAGTGTATAGAAGTTATCGTCATCAGTACACGATAACCCACGTACAATTACGGGAATGCGGTGCTAATAACATTCACCTCGATCGATTTCCCTCCGGTGAAGCTAAGTCAATGTATGAGTTGACCGGGAATCTGATGGTCCCCGTGAAGTCAACCTCGTATCCCGACTTCATATGCAGAACAAATCATATCACTGCATTTTTCAAATCTCGGACTACAGGCTGTACGATATTTGCTACCCAGGTAGAATTACTCGGTCGAAATGTCTCGCTGGTGGCTCGCGTGTACCAGCTTCCCGGTTCTGGCGGTATATTTCTCTTGTCTCCATGGGATTGATCATTGACAACCATTGCTAAGCATGTCCAGGGAACTATTAGCGCTATGGCAACTATGTTCGGTATTTGTGCAGTTGGCTATGGATGGCTGGAAGTTGGTTCTTCGGGGGTGGGAAGTGTGGTAGTAGTGCAGAGTGCTTGGTGAGTTTTCATTTCCAATATACTCCAGCCTTTGATTGTTGATCATCGCATCTAAATATCCTGTAGGGCCGTGGCTATCAAGGCTATATCGCTCGCACTCGCCGCCACAGCTGACCTTACGCTCCTTCTTATCATGATGCTCAAATGGAATGCAGTGAGAGGGTATCTTGGCACAGCTTTACTATACTTCGTATCTTCAATGCTCCTCTTTAGTCTTGTCGGCGTGACCGTGCACCAACCACCCCCCATCGCTCCCCAAACATGGCACTACACGCAGAACTTCTACTACGGCATCTTCGCCGCCAGTCTCTACCTCTTCATCGCAGCGCTCCTAGCAATATACGCATGCAGCATCCGCACCATCCACCTAAGCATGCAAGACCGCCGCATAATCGAAAACACAAGCATCGTGCTCCGCGCCTTCACCCTCGCCGCATTCCTCCTCGGTGGCGCATCCATCTACATCCCCATTGAAGGATGGTCCCTGACAGATGCACTATACTGGTCCGCATACACCATGCTCACAATCGGAATCGGCAACATCGTCCCGAAGACCCATCTCGGCCGAAGTCTCCTCATTCCCTACGCGACGGGGGGCATCACCTGTCTAGGATTATTCGTCAGTTCAATCGCCTCCTTCTCAAGGAAGATGAGCGATCTGCTCCTGAAGTTTGAGCTCGAACAAGAAGGTATTCATCTCCACAAATCACCACATCGCGATATCATCAAGATTAGAGAAATTAAATCCCACTGGCAGCGCCGCCACCGCTGGATCGTATTCATCTTCTCCTCGTGCGCATGGCTCCTCCTTTGGCTCGTCAGCGCCCGCGTCTTCAAGTCCTCCGAGCGAGACCAGGGATGGACGTATTTTGAGTCGCTGTATTTCACGTTCGTGTCGCTGACGACGATCGGATACGGGGATATTTATCCAACGAGTAATCTGGGAAAGTCTTTCTTTGTGTTTTGGGCGCTGCTGGCTGTGCCGGTTATGACGACGTTGTTTGGGGTTGTTGGTCAGGTGGGGTTTCATACGGTGGTTTATTTTGTAGGGAGGGTTGGGAAGGGGGTTTCGTGGGGGTATTGTGTAGGACGTGTAGGTGCGTTTCTGGATGGGAGGGGACTGGATTTGCCTGCTTCTGCTGGGGGAGGGACAGATGTGAGGGTGTTAGGTGGTGATGTGGATATCGACAAAGAGAGACAGTACTGCCCACTGAGTCTGCCACTTGAGAGGCAGCGCCCAGATAATCACGTCGGTGCTGCAGAACACAGACTCCACCTCAGCGATGAAATCAAGACTCTTGTGGACATCCTTAAGGATGACAGCAGAGACATCGATCTACATTGTGAATGGGCACGTATTGTGTCTCTGCTCCGTGTTGATGCAGACGACGGAGAAGTGCTTGTGGCTGAGAGTCATCGTCAGCAGATGATCAGAGAGGTGATTTCTGTGAATCAGTCGACAACTGAAAGAAACAAGGAGGTCCTGTGGATGGTCAAGTTGCTGGTTGAGAAGTTGTGTTTTTGTTTGAGAGAAGATACCGGAAGAGGGTAGATAGAGATATTTATGGCCATTCTCGTTCATCCCTTGCTAGGCAGGCAGGCAGCCTGGCAGGGAGGGTACAGGTACATAGTGGACTCGTTGATCGGTTTACAGCATGTTTATTCCAGCTGTTGATAATGAGCACATGAATAATTATTCCCAATGATTTACTGCCACTAAAGTCAAGTGCAGTTTTGCTACAAATAATAGTAGATTACTATCATGCTTATGCAGTGTATAACACTGTATTAGTCACATATGCACAGTAAAATTAAATGACTAACCATGCACATATCCGCGCACAACCATTCATAACGAATCATACAGTGTCACCAGACAGACAGCACTGCTTCATTGCAAATTGGCAAGCTATAATGGAGTCCATAAGATATTATATTCCCGCATTTATAACTGACCTGGGACGAATAAGTCAAACTAGGACGCTACCGACGTGGGAGAGTACTGCTGTTGGTTAAGGGTAGAAGATGATGGATGGCAGGTCTCATAATAGGGGAGACGATTGATAATATTGGTTGTTTTCTTATAAAAACTGGCTACTAGTACTACTGCTAATATCAATCATTCAAGTGTACTAGTCTGATGGAGGTTGGTCAATGCTCAACAAATGATTATCGCAGTGTGTTCATAGTATATATTCATGAGGATACTAGTACACATTGTAGTAGTATTAAGGCAGTTTGAGCTTGGCACCAGTATGGTGATGATGATCATAATTCCAAAACAAAAATAACTCAATTCTCAGCATTATAGCACCGATTATTTTATTTACTGTGTAGGTAGTTGTATGTAGTATACATCAGAATTGAGAAGAAACCCCTCTACCATGCATACTTGCTACAGCACGGGCTAGTCCCGGCAGTGGCCCGCCCGAGGATACCCCGGTAGTAGCCGCCCGCCGTCATCTTAATTCAAAGCGCGCCTTCAGGCAATGTTGAAGGCAAAGTGTGACGCTGTCCATGTACGTATCCTGCGATACAAGTGGTGGATTAGCACCTGAGTTTGCCAGTACCAATTTAGGTAACTTGGGTATTCTCCTGATACGCTGTAGCAGAGAAAGCAAAAACATGAGTACTCTTCGGATGACCTTCCCTTGGTATTGCGGTTCTGGAACTTTTCTTGCTCATGGACTGGCGGGCAGGAGTTTGGAACCCGCTCTTTCATAACCATGTGGCTGCTGGTGGACGGGATCGAAAGCAAAATGACGTCGATTGTCACATTCCCATCAGCCAAACTTGAGCACAGAGAAGCAGCTTGAGAAGAGGTGTTATTGGACGTGTAACCAGGAATTTAAAGCTGGGTGAGGTATTTAGTACCATTGCGTTGGTGGTATGCAGGATTACCACCGAGGCCTTTTTGGCAGGGTAGGACAGATAGCGAGGATGTTGCAGATTCGCATACTACCTTCGTATACCTTCCGTGCCACCGGCTAGAACATTGGTCCAAGCTGGCTGTTCTGGTGCAGCGGGAAATGCCTGCCAGCGACCGGCAATCATTTGTCGTGGCAATGTGGACTGTCATTGGCCGGAGCAGAGGTGTCCTGGCAGAGTTGCAGCAGCGCAGGAGTGACACAGCTCAACCATAGGTCCGTCTTCGCAAAGATTGGCATGTCCATCCCCGCAGATGATATCATACCACATGGTTGGTAAACAGAGCACCACCCAATCCCGCCAGTGGCGGTAGTAAATTGTGGAAGGGCAATAGGAAGGGAAGGAAGTGTGAGTCCATCCCTTGCGTCGCCGGGCCTTTCTCTTCCTGTCCAATGATGCAAAGCAATGACCATCACTTGTCTGGCGCGGGGCCGTCACGGCCGGGGGATGAGAATGATGCCGATCCGGGGATTCGTCGATCGTGGCGGTGGCGGACGACACTGGTCCGTTGTTGGAGGGGAGATGGAAGATTGGTCTCAGGGCAAACAATTTGGTTCGCCTGAAAATGGGAAGCTGAGTTGCTGCATTAATGAGAACTTTGGTTTCAGCATCGCCGGATTGAGAGGGCATCCCAGTCACATGACGTTCACGGGACAATCTAGTCGTTGTATATAATCGACCAGTCACCCAATTGTTCATGGCTCGTTCATCCCATTGTATAACGCTATTACTGCTCAAATAGACGGCTTAGAACTCACATTTCGATTCTACCGCAACGGTCACTCATTCCAACCACACCTGTGCTTTGCATCAGTGCGAAGAGATACCCATCAATCTATACTATACCGTCATCATGTCGCCTCTCAGCCAAATGTCGCGTCCTCTTGTCCGCAGTTCCAGCAACGTGCGGTCATTCTCAATTGCCATCCCAGCTCGACGCGAAGGACAAGTGATCAACCCCAAGCCTTGTGGATATCTGGCCGAGTAAGTGTGAACCTGACTGCTATCCATCCATCTCCTGTATTGGTTATGTTCCCCTTTCGGAGACTGCCGTGGGGGGAACGGGACCACTGCCGGGCCCTGTTGCAATGACGTCATGGACTGTTTCGGAGTACTGTGATCCACTCCTCTCTCTTCAAACATCACTGCAATGGTTGCAAACAGCACCACCATGACTAGTAACACCCGAAGCTAACCGTCACTTTCACATGCAGCAAAGAGCCAATCACCCGCCGTGAAGCCACCAGCGAGCGATACTTTGTCAGGACCCAGCCAACGCAGACGCAACCTGAACAGCCCGAGACATACCAGATGGTGCGGCAGAAGATGCTCGAACACCGTCGTCATCTAGATGAATTGGACCAATATCTGTGAGTTATCCTGCTGGTAGGAACAAACATGAACATTCCACTGACTGGTTTTGTCCGTTGCAGCCAATTTCTCGGTAGAAAGCAGGGTCCCACGAGCTATTACTAGATGACTTGAGCTCTGTTTCATCGGCTTTTCGTCCTTGTTTTCATTTTCGCTTTCGATGGAACCTTGATGGTTCCCGTTCCTCTACTTTAGCAAACACCCAGCGGTCACGATGAGTTGGTTTCCTAGTGAAGTCAACTGCTATCAGACCACCCCATACAAAAACCCCCGCCGGATTGTCAAGCAGGATCTTATGATGATGACAGTAGGGGGATTGCGATATGGAGGGATTGAACTAGATTGAACTGGATTTGTATGTATATAAGTATTACTACTGGTAGTATGTGGGATGTGGTCAACGGACCAAGGTTATGGTGTGAATGAGACATGTCATTATTATCCTCTTATTCAAAGGCTACACACAAAAAGCAATTTTAAGAGTGATTCAGTTGTACGTGCTAGCGGTAGGACTAGTTAGTGAACACATTAAAATAAGCCTGCTATATCTGAAGCCTGTCGGTGTCGTATAAGGTTCCATTTACTACCACCGCCAGGAACAACTACTGACTGACTGTATAATGAGCACGGTCGGGGTGCACTCACTGAATGGCAGGTATAGAGTACCCAGCACAGCTTCCATAGGGGACAATGATAGGTATCATAAATAGATTACATATAGCAAGAACACCAAATTCATGCCAATTTCCATCTGCCCACTTACGAAGTATGCACCTTCGTGCGTTCGGAATAAGATGCTATAGAAATTCCGTACCGTTCAGCTCAGTAAGCTGAGGCAGCTAAGGCAACCAATCAAGTGTAACAATATTTCGCGATAAAGATAAACACCTCTTACCCATGTTCATCATACATTCCATAAGTTTATCCTGTGCTGCGCACGAACGACTACTAACTGTCGAGTGACTAGCTGTCTAAGGTTCAGTTTGCGACCGTAGTAAACAGTCACGTTAAGGCTGATCGGGCCGCTTCCGGGCCCGATCGGTAGGCTGGACAGGAGAGGGACAGCCGGGACAGGACAGGACAGGGTCATCACACCCTCTCTGCCGCAGGCTGCAGGTCGCGACCACCACCCGAACGGATATAGATCCACACCTGAGGTAGAGGAACTGTGGCCGGAGATAAGAAACTGAAGGAAAATCCCGAGGGAGATCGGCATCTCGGCGGCTAGTATGAGCGAGGCTCGGAGTCAATATTATTAATGTGAAAGAGTTTCGAACAATGAGTTAGGTTAGTGGTTGACTTTGGTGGCGTTCCTCGTGTCAGGTTGATGATCCATGATTGACCGCTTGGTATACTATTTTGAGGATGGACAATTGTGTCATTGCAAGGATTCGGTATGTTAATCTGATGTGATTACTGATATGGTAATCGATTGATTGACGAGACAAGGTGTCTGGATGGTGATTGCCAAGTAGGAAGATGTACACAGCATGTATGGCTGCTGGGCGGCTGCATGTGAATACGGCCGGTGAGATTTTAGAGCGAGTTGATGTTATAGCTCACTCGTTTCCACGCACTCTGCATCTCAGGCAGACCGGGATCGATGTTCGAAAACTATCCCCAGGGTCTGTGTTAGTAGACAGTACTCCGTAGTAATGTAGATCTTGTTCAAGAGGTAATCCAAGGATGAGTGCTTTGGGGATATCGGAAAATGAATGTACTTGCTGTCTATCTTCATCTCTAGTCCCACAGCACATCGTCGACCCTGAAAGTCCAAGCTCCAAGCTCCAAGCTTGCCGGACGATGAGACACGTTCCATGCCCAAACGTTCTGGAACAAGGCAATGGATCGCAGGCGCCACTAGGATCCGTGAGACGAAAAAGCTCCAAAGGCCGAAACGGCAGGGGATCGTGGTTAGGAGAGCCGCACAGTTCCGCTGAGTCAGCGGAGAGGTGACAAGGCAAGCAGGACTGAAGTAATGCACCAATAGGCACACTTCTTACCCTGTTTAATCCGCTGACTCAGAGGAAAAAGAGAGACAGAATTCCGCCGAGCGGAGGTTCGGCCGCTTGGTCGCGCCGACCTGACAGTTGTCAAGCCTGATTGGACACAGAGATTGACAGAGAGCCACTCATGGGCCTGGATTTACCCGAAAGGCCCACTAAGATTGCACAAAAGAGGAAAAATCAGCGGAAGTGGCCCGCGCCACGATAATAAGGGAAAAAAAAAAGTAAACAGATTCTGCTTGCAGAAGCCACGGAACCGATCCCCGGTCCCCATAATGGCAGGCTGCAAACTATCTCTTACATTCCACTAGTCCAAAATAATCGCCTTTCCTTACGTGTCCCTGTACCTGGACGGCCTGATAACTAAATCGGAATCCTCCTGACTCAGCGGAGCTTTTCACACACCCGAAGTGTCCGGTGGATCTCGGAATTGGCCTGGATCCCGAATCCCTGAGGGAAGTTTTTTGGAGGGCCCCCACCGACTCCCCCAGCTGCCTGGTAGGAGTATATGAGCTTCTCGCTCCCCCAAAATGCCCCCGGTCGAAATGACCATCCCTACTCCCGATCGACAGGGTGACCCTTGACTTTCACAGCATCGTCAAGTCATCCCTCATTGAAGCCCACCATGGCGGAGGATCAGGAGAAAGTCTCCTACACCCTCGGGGTTCCCGAAGGCAAGGAAGATACCGACAGCACCGCTACCGTCCTCGATGAAGATCCCACCGTCACCCCTCGCAACGCCGGTGCCAGTCGTGCCGATGGCTGGGCCATGATGTCCCAGGTCAAGCAGCAAAATGAGCGGGACATGCAATCCGGCTTCAAACGCAAGGAACTCGGTGTCACCTGGAAGAACCTCTCCGTCGAAGTCGTCAGCGCCGAGGCCGCCGTCAACGAGAATTTCCTGTCCCAGTTCAACATCCCTCAGCACATCAAGGAGTCCAAGAACAAGCCGCCGTTGCGTTCCATCCTTACCAACAGCCATGGCTGTGTCAAGCCCGGAGAGATGCTTTTGGTTTTGGGTCGGCCCGGCTCCGGTTGCACCACCCTATTGAAGATGCTGTCCAATCGACGCCTCGGTTACAAGTCGATTGAAGGAGATGTTCACTTTGGATCCTTGACATCTGACGAGGCAGCCCAGTACCGCGGCCAAATTGTCATGAACACCGAGGAGGAGATTTTCTTCCCCACCTTGACCGTGGGCCAGACTATGGATTTTGCGACTCGTCTTAAGATTCCCTTCAACCTGCCCAACGGCGTCGAGTCCCCCGAAGCCTACCGCCAGGAAGCCAAGAACTTCCTTCTCGAATCCATGGGCATCTCGCATACAAACGATACCAAGGTGGGCAATGAATACGTGCGTGGTGTCTCGGGTGGTGAGCGTAAGCGTGTCTCCATTATCGAGTGTCTTGCGACTCGTGGTTCCGTTTTCTGCTGGGATAACAGCACGCGAGGTTTGGATGCCAGCACGGCCCTCGAATGGGCCAAGGCTGTTCGTGCCATGACAGATGTGTTGGGTCTGTCTTCCATTGTCACCCTCTACCAGGCCGGAAACGGTATCTACGACCTGTTCGACAAGGTGCTCGTGTTGGATGAAGGCAAAGAAATCTACTACGGCCCCATGACCCAGGCGCGTCCCTTCATGGAGGATCTGGGCTTTGTTTGTCGCGAGGGTTCCAACGTCGCTGATTACCTTACCGGTGTCACGGTCCCCACTGAACGCATTATCAGACCAGGCTACGAAAACCGCTTCCCTCGTAACGCGGACATGATTCTCGCTGAGTACCAGAAGTCGCCTATCTATACGCAAATGACCTCTGAATACGATTATCCCGACACCGATCTGGCACGCCAGCGCACTGCCGAATTCAAGGAATCCGTTACCCAAGAGAAGAATAAGAAACTTCCCAAGACAAGTCCCTTGACGGTTGACTTCCTTGACCAGGTCAAGACCTGCATTATCCGCCAGTACCAAATCATCTGGGGTGACAAGGCCACCTTCTTCATCAAGCAGATCTCTACCCTGGTTCAGGCGTTGATTGCTGGTTCACTGTTCTACAATGCCCCTAATAACTCGGGTGGTTTGTTTGTCAAGTCCGGTGCTCTGTTCTTCTCCCTGCTCTACAACAGTCTTCTGGCCATGTCCGAAGTCACCGACTCTTTCAGCGGTCGCCCGGTTCTGGTCAAACACAAAGGCTTCGCATACTTCCACCCTGCCGCCTTTTGTATCGCTCAGATTACTGCCGATATCCCGGTCCTCTTGTTCCAAATCAGCATATTCTCTATTGTGGTTTACTTCATGGTTGGCCTCACCATGTCCGCCAGCGCTTTCTTTACCTACTGGATCCTTGTCTTCACTGCAACTATGGTGAGTTAACGTGAATATCCACTTGTTGCCCGGATTTGTACTGACGTCTCGCATAGGCCATGACAGCACTGTTCCGCGCGGTTGGCGCGCTTTTCAGCACGTTCGATGGCGCCTCCAAGGTTTCTGGTTTCCTCATCTCGGCTCTGATTATGTACACCGGTTACATGATTAAGAAGCCCCAGATGCACCCTTGGTTCGGCTGGATTTACTGGATCAACCCCATGGCCTACGGTTTCGATGCGCTGCTCTCCAACGAATTCCACGGAAAAATCATTCCTTGTGTGGGGACCAACCTCATTCCCAGTGGAGAGGGCTACAGTGGAGACGGACATCAATCATGCGCCGGTGTTGGTGGTGCCATCCCCGGAAGCACCTATGTCACTGGCGATCAGTACCTGGCTTCCCTGTCCTACAGCCATACCCATGTCTGGCGCAACTTTGGTATCCTCTGGGCTTGGTGGGCTCTCTTTGCTGCCGCCACTATCATCGCGACGTCCCGCTGGAAGTCTCCCGGTGAGAGCGGTTCCTCCCTTCTCATCCCACGCGAAAGGGTCGATGCCCATCGCCAGGTTGCCCGCCCCGACGAGGAATCCCAGGTCGACGAGAAAGCCAAGAAGCCCCATGGTGACAATTGCCAGAGTGAAAGCGACCTTGACAAGCAGCTTGTCAAAAACACCTCTGTTTTCACCTGGAAGGATCTCACCTACACGGTTAAGACCCCTAGTGGCGATCGCGTGCTCCTCGACAAGGTATACGGATGGGTGAAGCCTGGCATGCTGGGTGCCCTGATGGGTTCCTCCGGTGCTGGTAAAACCACTCTCCTGGATGTGTTGGCTCAGCGCAAGACTGAGGGTACCATTCATGGCTCCGTCCTCGTTGACGGTCGTCCTCTGCCCGTTTCCTTCCAGCGCTCTGCCGGTTACTGTGAACAACTTGATGTCCACGAGCCTTTTGCCACTGTCCGTGAGGCCTTGGAATTCTCCGCCCTGCTCCGCCAGCCTCGCCATGTGCCTGCTGAGGAGAAGCTCAAGTACGTTGATACCATCATTGAACTCCTTGAACTGCATGATATCGCCGATACCCTTATTGGTCGCGTCGGAAACGGACTGAGCGTTGAACAACGCAAGCGTGTCACCATCGGTGTCGAGTTGGTCTCGAAGCCCAGCATTCTCATCTTCCTGGACGAACCCACCTCCGGTCTTGATGGCCAGTCTGCTTACAACACTGTCCGTTTCTTGCGCAAGCTCGCCGACGTCGGCCAAGCTGTGCTCGTCACCATCCACCAGCCCTCTGCGCAACTCTTCGCTGAATTCGACACCCTACTCCTCCTCGCCAAGGGTGGAAAGATGGTCTACTTCGGTGACATTGGTGACAACGGCCAAACTGTCAAGGACTACTTTGCTCGCTACGGCGCCCCCTGTCCCGCAGAAACCAACCCGGCCGAGCACATGATTGACGTGGTCTCTGGCGCGCTCTCCCAAGGTCGCGACTGGCATCAAGTCTGGAAGGATTCCCCCGAGCACACCAACTCCCTCAAGGAACTCGACTCCATCGTTGACGACGCCGCCTCTAAGCCCCCTGGCACCGTCGACGACGGCAACGAATTCGCCATGCCCCTCTGGCAGCAAACCCTCATCGTGACCAAGCGCTCCTGTGTCGCCGTCTTCCGTAACACCGACTACGTGAACAACAAGCTGGCCCTCCACGTCGGCTCGGCCCTCTTCAACGGCTTCTCCTTCTGGATGATTGGCAACCATGTCGGTGCTCTCCAACTCCGTCTCTTCACCATCTTCAACTTTATCTTCGTCGCCCCTGGTGTTATCAACCAACTGCAGCCCCTTTTCCTGGAACGCCGCGACATCTATGACGCTCGTGAAAAGAAATCCAAAATGTACTCCTGGATTGCCTTTGTGACTGGCCTTATCGTCTCCGAACTCCCCTATCTCTGTATCTGCGCCGTCCTCTACTTCGCCTGCTGGTACTACACCGTCGGCTTTCCCTCGGATAGCAACAAATCCGGCGCCGTCTTCTTCGTCATGCTGATGTACGAGTTTGTCTACACGGGTATTGGTCAATTCGTCTCCGCGTACGCTCCCAACGCCATCTTCGCCTCGCTCATCAACCCGGTCATCATCGGAACCCTCGCCTCCTTCTGTGGTGTCCTAGTCCCCTACACCCAGATCCAAGAATTCTGGCGCTACTGGATCTACTACCTCGACCCCTTCAACTATCTGATGGGCAGTCTCTTGGTCTTCACCACCTTTGACACACCCGTCCGCTGCAAGGAATCCGAATTCGCCATCTTCGATCCTCCCAACGGCTCGACCTGCGCTCAGTACCTTCAGGATTACATGATGGGCGCCGGCGCACGCATGAATCTCATCAACCCGGATGCCACGGCTGACTGCCACGTCTGCGAGTACACCCGCGGAAGCGATTACCTGTATACCATCAACCTGAAGGATTACTACTACGGGTGGAGAGATGCCGCGATCGTCGCTTTGTTCGCGATTAGTTCATATGCCTTGGTGTATGTGCTGATGAAGTTGAGGACCAAGGCGTCGAAGCAGGCTGAGTAGAGTTCTTTCTATTGGCATTCGGCTAGTCCAAAGATGACTGGTCGACTATTATAGACGTACATTTGCATACATACATACCCCTTTGCTTACTTACATTACCCCCTCTGTCTTGCATATAGACCGATACACCATTTCTTCTCTTCTTCTCTCCACTTATTTTTTTCTTTCTTGAGGATTATTCTTCTCATTGACTGTTAATCTGGGCAGCATCATCTGTGTCAAGCATTTGCACATTTGCACCCTTTTCTTCTTTCTTCATTTCGTTCTGAGGATCAGACTCCCCCCACCTTTGTCTTGCACGCACTGTGGAGTTGATCTGTCCTATTTACTACTAAAACATTGACTTTGATCTTGATCTCGATTCTTGGTTTTGCTCGATAGATGAATACGTGTCGATGTGTAACGCTGCATGTGGACGGATGGTTATTGTTTAATATTAGATGGAATGACTGTTAGCTAGCTAGATTTGGAATCTCATTTAATTAAAAGAGTCAGTGTTCATTATTCCATCCAATTTCCCGTATCTCCCACGGCATAGTTCCAAGATAATAAGCCAATGATAGTGAGGGCATGCTTCAGACTCGACTTACTCCTATTTAATTTTAATCAAAGTCAACTTTTTCCGTGACCTTCCCCGCCAGGTGCATCCATGACCTACTCGCTAGAATCTCGAGAATGGACACGGCACTTGTCGAGGTTCTTCAGAATCCAACTGCGTAGCTCCACTGCAACGTATGAGTCAAGTCAAGGCCGTACCCAGTAATCGGGTCATCAGGGGTAATTTTTCTCTCCCAAGGAATGGTAAGAAGAGCAGCGACTCAGGCACTGAGTGTTGTGCAACTACTTAGGTTGTAGGTACCAGTACTTAGCAGTAGTACTAGTATATAGTTGACGGCGAATGGATGTACTAATCCCACCACGACCTCATCCTCGTCCTCGGATCATAGTATCGAAGGACGGTATATCAAAGAGCAACACGATGTCTTCCGCAAGAAAGGACCCCTCCATGAACATTAACTCTGCAGACATGTTTATTATAGCTACTAGTCAGCAGGGCCGAATTGATGTTGACCTACAACAATACTGTGCCATGCATGGCATCATGGTCGGGATGGGGAAAAATTGCCGAGTGATTCCGGGGGCGGTCGGAGAGGGTTCAGCGGCGGGGACAGTAGTCATAGTCATACTAGTCATGGGGTACCGATGGAAAGAAAGGAGGTATGCAGCGGAATTAGCATCGACATCAGCATTGTACTGCGTTGATATATACATACGCGGGTGTTGCAATAAGAACCGATAGCCGTCTTGGATTGCATGCTTGTGTATGTACTACGTGGGAATCCCCCGAGCCGGTACAGGGGGTGGGATGTTGGAGTGGCTTGCATGAACTCAGAATGGGTGTGCATGGTGTCATTACGGGGGGCTTCTTCTACAAGGATTAGGCAAATCGCGGATGTCAGGAAAGTGATGGCTTTCTGATTGCTGTTGCTCGGGAGGCAATTGCTATGTGCTACTCACGTTGTCTAGGTGGAATCGCATATTCGATACCACGCAATGGAGTACTTGAGCAAGGAGTCCTGCACTCCTCCAATATCGAAGCCCAGGATACTATCAAAGGGGTCATCCTCGCTGATGACATTGTACAACCAGTTATATGCATCCAGCCATGAGGGATCCCCAGACTCTGGTGCAGAAAGGAGAGCTATAATACGGGCCATCATAGTAACCCGCTATTCCAGGACCAGGAGTATGGTCCACGTCGCCTTCTACGATGTTGTCGCGCTATCAGCCCGTCTTGAGAGTCAGTCAGGGATGGGAGCAACCAGAATACCACATAGCCAATGGAGCTTGTAGGATCTAGCGGCAGCTTGTCAGTCAGTCCCGCCAATGACGACTGCGAAAAGAAGAGCTCTTATCTTGACATTGGTGCCTCAGCCACGGAGACACAGCAGTTTCAGTGGCATGAGTCTGAGACGACTGGGAAATGGAGACTGCAGGCTGCAATCATGGCGAGGCAGTTCTCCTCGGCCATGGTTGATGAAACTTTATCGAACATGGGCAATCTGAAGCATTGGGGATGGTCAAGCCCGGTCCGAGACACTGCTTGGATTCCTTCCATAAGCGATGCGGTCGTGGACGATGCACCGATCTCACGGGCGGTGCATTGAGAGTGGCCGTGCAAGCGATCCCGGTGGATACACAGCAGATAGTAAGTGTAGTACGAATGGGTCCGATCTATATCTATCTATCTATGTATGATCGAGATGACCACCAGTTAGGAGATCAAGGCCGAGAAGCGAGCCATGCGCCATCTGGTGTACGTACACCAGGGCGCGATGGGACGAAGCACGGGATCCAAGTATAGCAGCAGAAGTGACCGGGAGATCAAACAGTCTGGAGCAGCCATGATGTTGCAAACTTCAAGTATCCCCCCTGACCCGACTCCACCGAGAGTCTGGAAACCTCGACCTTTTCACCCTTGGGCCGCCATGATTGGCGAGTTGCCACCACCACCACGCCATGGCTCCACCCCGCAGGCGCTGAGTGGTTGGCAGTGAATGGGGCCCAAACCAATGGCGGACCGGATAAAGTAAAAACGAAGAATGGTCTGCAAATGGTGAAAACTTTCCTTTTGGTCGGCCCGGCGGGACTGGAAGGGTATTGGGTGGCCAGCCAGGTTTTGTGTCTCCTCTTCAGGTACCACAACGTGTGAGTTGAGTACTAAGTTAGTAAGTAGTCTGGACCCATTCATTTGAACAATCCCTCAGTTGGTCTATGGCTGTCACATAGAACAAGTGAGGTGAATGTGACTGACTGACTTCTCTGCAAGGAGAGAAGACAAGATGACGATGACCAGCAGGGATCCCTGTTATCAAGTCGGGAAGAAGAAGAAGGGATAAGGAATAGTTCTGCAACATTGGCCGGTGAGCTGTCAGTTGGGTTTCATCGTGCAGCGCTGATCCTGCATTCAATTTCTCCGGCATCCATCCAGCCCGGCTTGTCTTGTCTGTCTCTGATCGCCAATCACGCCCATGTGCCATGAAGTCATGCTGCCGAGTCGTCCAACATCCATCATGTCCTGTCCTGTCCATGTCCCGGTTTTCTGCTTAAAACCACCATCCCGACGGGTCCCCCCCTTCTTTTCCTCTCCCACACAGTATTGTTCCTTTCTTTCAATCCCGACTGTGGATGTCTGCCGTGGACTTAATTTGGTTTATCTCCGATTGCATCCATTCCTCTCTTCCCGACTTACGATTTTCTGCCGCAGCTGGTGCTGTTGGTCTAGACTGAGACTTATTTTTGGTTCGGCTCCCCCTCCCCGTGGACTTGACTTGCCTGTACACGCCGTTGGGAATTCCCACGCTGCTCTCTCCACCCACACCCACGCTTGACTATTATCCACCTTTTTCTTTTTCTTTTTCTTTTTCTTTTTTTTTTTTTTCCTTTTCTTCCCGTCGCGCCTTTTCCTCCTGCCATTCCGAGTAATTCTCCAGTTCCCTCCTACTGGGAAGAGTAATTCCCATTCTCCATATCTATCATTCCACTCTCCCCATCACGGTTACCCGCCCTTTTTGACACTTGCACTATTATTCATCGCTTTATCCCGTCTTCCTCTCTCATTCGCTGAAGTGCTTTATATTGCCGACCCTCTCCGAATTTATTGCTCTTTTTTTTTTCTTTCTTTGTTTCCGCCCCCAGCTACATTAGCATCCATTGCGCATTCCTCACTTTACCATCCTCCCCCTTACTTTCTGCACTCCACACCTTTCTTGGCTTGACATTATCCTGATTGTCCGCGCAGCTGGCTGCTCGGACTGTTCCAATGTCGGAGTCACCTCGCCATGACGATGCCTCCTATGAACTTCTAGGCCGCCAGAACAGCTGGGACGGAAATGACGGCAACGACGAAACCCTCGTCCCGCGCAATTCGGGCGAGCCATCCGCCCCCTCCCATCCTGAAGGCGAACCTCCGGCTGCAACAACAGAAGAAGGCGGCCCCAATGAAACCACCAGACCCGCGCGCGTTCGATTTCGCTCCGTCAGTAACCACAATGAGACGGTGCCGGAACGCCCGCCCATGCCGCGCGGGGATTCCGAATACTCCCTGCGCTCAGTGCATTCCTTCGTCCCCACGACCGCTCAATCGACCGATCTGGCCGACTATTTCGAACGCGATTATGCGCAGGAACATGATCCGGAAGAGAGAGAAGGCAACGAAGCAGACAAACGCTCCTCGCCCACCGCCAATGAATCTCGAGACACCTCCCTCGACAAAGATGAGTCGCAACAACCCGTCTCCGCCAGAGACCGCTGGAAGAACGCCAGCAAGTTGCTTCGCCAGAAGACCGTGCTCTTGGGCGAACGCCTCGGTCGACCGCTGGATGATGTAGGTGACTTGGGTGCCGCCATGTTGCCCGATGATCTGGAGGGCGGCTATCCCCCCCGCCGCAGAGGCGATGAGAAGGAGCCTCTTGCTCCCCATGGCGGTAATGACGAGCCACCTCCCCCGCCGAGTGCCGAAGCCCACCGCCTGGTTCGCAGCATGACCCAACATAACATGCATCAACGCCGGAAGCCCAAGTCGGCCTATGCCAAGTCGGGACAGGAGACGCCCGATGGACTGGGTCGTCCGGACTCGTGGTACGGAGCTGGAACTCCGGGTGGTCGCGGCGGCGGTGGTATCCTCTCGCAGTTGCTCAAATTACACGCCCAGCAGCAGGCCAACCGGGACAATATGTCCATGACCGACTCATCCGACAACGAGTCCGTGGCATCCTCCGGCACCGCAACGCCCCGGAGAGACTTTTCCGCGGGCACTTTCTCCTCCGGAACGGCTACCCCCAAGAAAGAGAAGGTCAAGTGGTACAAGAAGTCGAGTCATCAGTCCACCGCTTCCCTGGTGGAAGCATCGATGAACCTCAGCCGGGCGAGTTTGCCTGCGTCGGCAGACACTCTGGTGAACATTCCCAACAAGAAAAAGGGCAAGAAGAAGCGCAAGACCCGTCTCGAGGACGAGATCCGCGTGACGGTGCACATTGCTGAGATTCTGGCCCGCCAACGATACATCATGCAGCTCTGCCGAGCGCTCATGCGCTATGGTGCGCCCACTCACCGTCTCGAGGAGTACATGCAGATGACGGCTCGTGTTCTGGAAGTCGAGGGGCAGTTCTTGTACCTCCCCGGATGCATGATCATGTCCTTTGACGATCCGGCCACACGTACGGCCGAGGTCAAGCTGGTCCGTGTGGTGCAGGGAGTCGATCTGGGTCGCTTGGCAGAAACGCACAATGTCTACAAGAACGTCGTTCACGACATGATCGGGGTGGAGGAGGCCATTCAGGAGCTTGATCTGATCATGAAGCGGCCTCCACGGTTCAACAAGTGGATCCTGGTGGTCACCTACGGATTGGCGAGTGTTGCCGTCGGCCCTTTTGCCTTTGACGCCCGCCCCATCGATATGCCTATTATCTTTTTCCTCGGATGCTTGGTCGGCTTCATGCAACACGTGCTGGCGCCCCGGTCGGTGCTGTACTCCAACGTGTTTGAAGTCACGGCAGCCATTTTGACATCGTTCCTCGCGCGAGCCTTTGGTTCCATTTATGCCACCATCGATGGGACGCATGAGCGTCTGTTCTGCTTCTCCGCCTTGGCTCAGTCCTCGATCGCTTTGATCCTACCGGGTTTCATGGTCCTGTGCAGCAGTCTGGAACTGCAGTCGCATCAGATGATTGCCGGTTCAATCCGCATGGTCTATTCCATTATCTACTCCATGTTCCTCGGTTATGGCATTACGGTCGGCACTACCATCTATGGGCTGATTGACGGCAACGCGGCCTCGTCCACGACCTGCAAAAACGAGGATGTGTGGGGAAGCAAGTATATCCAGCATTTCATCTTCGTTCCGATCTACGTGATCTTCTTAGCCATCATCAATCAGGGCAAGTGGAAGCAAGTGCCTGTGATGATCGTCATTGCCGTCTGCGGCTACGTGACCAACTATTTCAGCACCCTCAAGCTGGGCTCCAACTCCGAGGTGGCCAACACGGTCGGAGCATTCACTATCGGTCTTTTGGGTAATTTGTACAGTCGGCTGTGGCACGGACATGCCGCCACAGCCATTCTTCCGGGTATTTTTGTGCTGGTGCCGTCTGGCTTGGCATCCAGTGGTTCCTTGCTGGCCGGTATCGAGTATGCCGACGAGGTGCGTGACAACTTGCGATCGGGAAATACGACAGCGACCGACAGCACTTCAGACTCGTCGATTGCCAGTCTGGGTTTCGGTATGATCCAGGTTGCCATTGGTATTACCGTGGGACTGTTCGTGTCTGCCTTGATCGTCTATCCCTTCGGCAAGCGTCGCAGTGGTCTGTTCAGTTTCTAGATTTGACATTGATATTTACATATATACCGAGCGGTTTTGACTTGATTTGTGTTATGATGCGTTGAATTATGTATTTCGGGATCTTGTGTTGCATTTGAGCCGGCTTTGCATAGATATGATTGATTGATTCATTTATTTATTGGTTCTCTATCTCTATCTCTACTTTTTTATTTCGGGTCATTGCAGGGCAATGTCTAGCCTTGATACCTTGGTTTGCTGGATAGATAAAATAGTTTGGATATAATGAGATGGTGTCTGATTTCTTCCTACAGATAAAACATGGTCGTAACCTATAGTAGCGCGAGGTGTCTCAGACCAATTTCAATGATATAAACCCCTGCATCTTCCCAGCGCATGAAACATTGAAAGTCCGATCAAGCATGTATGAGACTATCACACAGTTCAGTCCGTCTAAGCTGAGAGAATAAACATTAGTCTGTATAAACTTGGACCTTTGATGTGCTATGGTGATAACTATGGTAGAGTGTTTAGAAACCCTTAATGTAATGTATTCAATATCAATTCACTCAATACCACAGCCAGCCAACAGTACCCAGATTTCTAAATATTGAGACAGACAATGGGACCTGTCCACCTCGTCAGCAATAACCATACCCCTGCTGCATCTGATACAATATCCATATCGCCATCGTATTCTCTGAGACCAACCCCATGTCAGACCGGTCAGTATGATCTACCACTATCACCCAGCAAGTCACGTCACGTCACTTCCAGAAGAATATAGCAAACCCCAGACCGCCTTATCATCCATTCTTTAGATGATTATCATCCGTGGACTTGAATATCATCTATCCCCATTCCTCCCTCTTCTTGTATATCTCATGGTAGTGCTTCGCTTGCTGATAATATCCGTTTTCGCAGCTGGCTGCGAGCTCAAGTTGCTTGCTCTCCCAGAGCCAGCTCCAGGATCCCATACATCGTAGACATTCAGCCCCCGGCCAGAAGAATCATGCTCTATTCCTTGGGAATTGTCTTAATTTTCTCGCCATCTTTGGCCGCTCGAATTTCATGCGGACATGCATGCAGGCATACATACGATGGATTTGCTTTACATGCCCATACAATCACACGGCGTTTTTCTCAACTCTCTGAGAGGTCTGGACCACCCACTGAAGAGTAAGTACTCTTCTCTGATGAAGTATGTGATCGTGGCGTTTCTTCGTCAAATCATCCGTACTTGTAGAGATTATATTCAGATGTCCGGGTTGTACAGAGGCTTGACTTGAGCAGGGATTTTCTTTGATGTATGTAGACGATGTACTGAAGAGAGGGTTGGGTGGATTTGAGCCGAGTAGTATTGTCTGGAAACTCCAACAACAATTTCTAAATATGTCTGTCTGCATTGTGGGTTGGGGGATTAAAAGACGGTAGGGAGAGGGTTCCGATCGTGTTGAGAGTGTATTCATTTTCACTTGCTCGCTTGCTCAATGTCAAGGGAATCTGGGAAGTATGAAGTGACTTTGTCGGTATACTTCATCGGTTCAGTATTTTGTATGTAGGGAGCGTGGTATTCATCATCCGAATATGGATAGAAATGATGCAGGTAAACTCGGTACTCGGTGAACTGACTGTTTCTAGAAAGAAAGATTCAATCGTGTGGGCAATACTCTCTGTTCAGAAGCAGTGGATAGTAGATAATGCAATGAGTATCTCGCCGGTGTAAAACATCCAGCAAACGACCAAGGCTGTTGACTGGGTCACATGCTCAGTTTTTCTCCAGATCGATCATGATTGGAGGACCCCATGCATCTCACGATTTCATGGAAGAGACATTTTCTGGTATGATTGCATCATGCAGTTGCTCTGGTAGAATGGCTGGACTTTTCGTATATGTAGTAATGAAATGAACGGAGGATTATGTCCTTCTGCTTCACGCATGATTATAGTCGCTGACGACTCATATCAAGTGTGAATAAAGGCAGTAGATGATGAGAACGATCTTTGTCCAATGTATACTGCCTGCCTTTTAATATGCAGAGCAAGGCTTTCAAGATATTGAGGCGTTGAGCGATACACTGCCTCAGCTTGAGTCCCGGAGGCTTATGTCTTCCTGTCCATGTACCTTTGCAGACACCGACGACACATACCTTAGGAAGGTCGTTGAGCGTGATAATAGTGCTTTGTTTGAGAGGTACTGGTTCCAGAGCAAGTCTTCCCAGACCAACGGGCGTTGGACAATATACCTTTGAATAGAGACATAGCCATTGTATACAGAGTCTCAATGCCGTCTCCGAATATCGAGAGTGACTTCGCATCGGTTGTACCCTTTCCAGCATTGTTGAATGATCAGTGTGAAAGCTACCAAGCGCCGCAACAATACCGGGTAGAACAGCGGCAGAGGCAACCTCATGAACCGTTTTTCAAGCGTTTTGAAAGCGATGAACCTCTCGCGAGTATTCTGATTGACTCGGCCACCGGTAAGATGCCTACTGAATAACGAAGTCCCGGTCGGCAAAGTCCCTAACACCATCCTCCAGTAAAGACCGACGGAAGATTTCGGAGTCTTCATATATGTCTTTTCTCGTTCGATATCTCATCTTGCTTGTGACGAAGACATGAAGGAGAAGGGTAATGAGTCTCCCTTCAACCAAGAATGATGATTCGTATCTTGCTCACCGGGTATGTATGGCAGCTAGCCATGCCACGATAGATAAGCTTCCCGCCCCAATGGTTTCTTTGAAAGAAATTGGGTACTCGTATTACGAGCCCAAGACACACCAGGCAGAGTGGACTGGAGTCATTGTGGTTTTGTTATCGCGATCATCCGGCCATCGCATTGGGGACAACACTTCTGAAACGAGCAAGAATTGTGAGCGAAATTGCTGCGGTTGTTTCATAAACCACAACTCTATTCCACTCTGCCTAGGATCAATGCCTTGTTCTGTCGGACTGTGAACTCTGCTTGCAGCTATGCTGTACCGCCATTCAGATTTTACTTGAGAGCGGCTGCCTTGTTCGACCGATATGTGATGGTATATATACTGAAAGCGCCCTGAACCTCTGAGCTAGCTCTGTCGTTGCCGTTGGTAGACTATAAGTGATCGCTCTCTCGGCTTCCATAGTCTGAGATTGGGAGGGCCATCCTGAGGCATGTTAGATGAAGTGCGTCATCCTCGTCATGAGCCATGAATTTATGAATCTGGCAAGCATATGCCCAGTGCTGGTATTCGAATTTTGGCTTGCAGGGACGAACCATGGGTGTTATCACCGCATCTTCGAGCAGACGATGGTCAACCGGCATGTCCATATCGTCTTCGTTAAGCACAACTAACGAAGACAAGCTATCGAAGTGGTAGATAGGGTCTGTATTGTTTCGACAGTGCTGCAGTTGACGACCCATGTAGCGGACAAACATCTCCGTAGAATAGCCGAAAGAAGAGACGACTATCAAAAGAGTTGAGAGGGACTTCGCCCATGGAGCTGCTGAGGATGTGCCTTGATAAAATATACAATTCGCACACAGCCGTAACCAGTAGCTGGCAGTGAGAGATCCCACAATGGCGTTGCTGAACGCATGGGTAATAAGTTGTACCCAGCTATATATGTAGAGATTCTTGAATGAATGCAGGACTAGTCAACTGCTGATGGAACCGGGCATGTTCGGTCCTGCTATATGTAGGCCTCCATGAAAATAGGACATTGGAAACTCCCGCGGTATCTCTTCATCGTGCGCCAGGGAGATACAAGAGCCTCTTCAGTTGCAAGGTCATACTGAGCTCCATGGGCCTTGGTGGTAAAATGTGCAGCCGCACAGTGATTCCTTGACTGTGTCGCGGGACAGCACACAGGCTCTACGGCTATCAAAGCTAATCGTAGTACAGTCCCTGGTGATAGAGTATACAATATAGAGGAGGCCAGTAAGTCGTTATTTCCGACCGCGTAATTCTATCTCTTAGACACTGCTAGGATTTCCTTTTTTGGTGACTGGTTTCAGAGACATCCACAATACGTGCCCTGGTGGTAGAAGATGCTGTCCGAGCACAGCCTATAGCTGGCCATTTGTCGCCGCGCATAGTGCTATAGAGATGAGGTGGCGAGATTAGAACGACACCCCTTTCTATTTGGGCCATCGAGAACCGTATTCCGTGGAGAAGCAAGATGCAAGTGAGTTGGGAATACATCGATTCTTCCTCGCAGGCCTCGAGCTCCGCAACTCTCCTTCGATGATGGTTCATATATGAGCTGATTATTGTATCCGCAACAGCCACCTTAAGGGAGTGACTGAAGCGACGTATGTGCATTCCCTTATATATGCTGGGCTTGCATAGTCGTTCGTGTCCAGGCTCTGCTGGAGGATATATAGATCCCGGGGACCTTCATCATGCCCTCATCAAGAGACGGAAGGTCGACGTCATTTAATGCACATATTGGTATCCAGGTTATCGTCCAAAAGAGTCGGGACTGTGTTGTCGATTGAGCTCGAGCCACCTTGGTCGCGGGGTCGACCAACGGCAGTGCCGGATTTGTGAGATAAACCTATGAGCGCCAATGCTGTGCAGCATGAAGTGAGCTCGAGTCGCCTCAATCTGCATGAGCAGGTTGACCAGCGGCAGTACCGGGTTTGTGAGATAGTCCTTGGTGCACCTTAGAAGCATGGCCGGAAGGGAGTTCGGTTTCCAAACCTTTCGTTTTCCCCATGAGAGAATGCATCCTGTAAGAGATATATCCCAGGTCGAAAGACACCCAAAACCCTTGTCAAACGGGAATGATTGTAGTTTGACGATAGTCATAGCGTTCGTAAACTGGGACTGGATACTGCGGCATTGAAGCTTTCGCGTTTGATGTTGATTTTGGGTCCTCCCTCACTGACGACAGAGTAACGGCTACTGCATTAGCTGCTGCAGATTCGACGGATTCTCATAGCTTCATCGCCCTAGTAGCTTCGGTGAATTTGGAATCGTGGCGGAGTCTTTCATTTCTTGGGTAGTAGGCAGGAAGTGGAAGCTGCCAACGTAACTCCAGCGCTTGCGGGCAATGTGGCTTGAAGCCTCGAATGTAGTTATTCGGTTATTGAACATCCAACTCGTACGAGGGTAATCGAAATCTGAATTAGAAACCTAAGGGCGCTCGGCAAGAGACTTATGCAATGTTGGTGGTTCAAGAGCGCCTTGCTTGTGGAGGGGCGGCATCCCAACATGGACCCATCGAAAAGCCTCGAAAAGCAGAAGCCAACTCTGAGTATATGATTCTGTAGAGATTGATTGGTAGTATTAAACGTGGCCTGGACCTTCCGGTCTCGCTCAATGGGTGCGCCATGTTAAAGCAAACGGATTGTTAAAGCTTTCAATTTCTTGGTCGGTACCGCTGTAGAGTGGGCCATCGCTGAGCCGGTCTTCCACGATGGAGCCTCCACTTGCGTCTTATCCTGAATCATCGTTTCCAATGTCAGGCTGAGGTGACGCAACGAATATTGAGACCGTTGTAGGGGGAGGTGCAAAGCCGAGTAATCGAGGTATCCGTGCGTCTCATCTTTTCCCCAATCTCCCATTTCGATAGTAGTGATTGCAGTTGTGGGCACATTTTCAAGTATACACGAATGACTATCAGGTAGTTCATAGCGACGACCACGATGTAGTCATTCCAGCTGTTGCGACCGTCATCTTCGTCCGGAGTCTAGCCGGTAGGGTAAGGCGAAGAGGAGTAGAACGAAGTATTATGATCAACGAGAGACGACAGAATAGCATGAAGAGTTGTGTGAGACATTGAAACAATATATAGGGCCATCGAAGCAGTTCTCGTTGACGTATATGCTCAGTCTTACCCATGAGACAAGCTGCACAAAGGTGACGAGTCTTATTTGACGTTAGCCGGCTGATGGAGAGCGTTTGTGTGGTCGGAGACAGTGCTACCGCACCACCAATAGTTTCGCGGAAATAGATGAATTCGTACGCGTCTCTTGTGCATCATATTCCCTCCCTGAAGTTCACTTTGGTAGCGATATAATTAGAAGATAGTCTTGAGACAACACGTTCAAATCCTTCGGCAAGAAGCAGAAGCACCCCATGGGCACCTACTGGGAAAAGGTACCGCAAGGTATCCTAAGCGTAGGTGATGTCAGAGAATGTGCCCAATATGCTTAGACGACTCTGCAGGTGACTACTGCAATAGGCACAGAGAGTTGGCGCTGCCCGCTCAACACGCGTCATGGCTCTACAGCTTCTCGTCAATTGAGAAGGCTTAAATCCAGGACAGACATAGCGTGCCATTATTCGACTTCATTTGACTTATGAGATTGTAAGTGACCATCTCCGTTAGGATATCTCTGCATGTGGTAACCAGGGCTGCATGTAGAGAGGCATGTCCAAATCGTGTCGACAGACCATTTTTGTAAGGGATGGTGTTCTCATTCATCCCAGCGACCTCGAACTTCCGCTTAGCTCTGCATGAATAAGGGAACTCAAATCTGGGTGATGCAGTCACCTTGGCAGATTGAGACTCTCTGCTGCCCGTCGAAGCCCCTTCCATCGAGCGTGGAGAAGAGCAAATCAATTTCTGGGGCTAGAACCAGACATATAATGCCGTGTTTGAGCGGCGGTACGCCTGAATGCTTTCCTCCGAGACTAGGTGGTTATAGCTGAAACGGAGAAGGTTGTGCGAAGCCAAAGACGGCAGCAGCCCTGGAGAAGAAAGCCCGCAGCGACGGTGCATCGGAGAGCAATATAGAAGTATTGCCCACCAGGGCAAATCCACGCCGCCATTTGGACAGTTTCAGCTTTCTTCCTGATTTTGGAAGTTTGTTGATCAGTGCCGTAAATAGGGCCTTTTGCGATTTCTTCCCAAGGACAAGAGAAGCAAGACCTGACCAGATCTTTCTTCCCAGCAGTCTGCTGCCCAGGTTTTCAAAACACAGCAGCATAGTCCACGATTTGATTCATGTGCTGCCTCAATCTTCTCCATCAGCGGCCCATAAGCCAGGCTGTAAGTATATAATCTGAGTATAACTTTATATTGAGAATGCAGAAGCAACGTTATGTTCCTGATAATGACGCTTGGTTAAAGGCTACCCCGTTGCGTTTTTTGCTTACAACTGGGTGCCATAGGCAAGAACATGTCAAATCTTTCAGGGCAGGATACATGCTTTCCGCAACCCGGACGGTCATGCGAAAGGATCGCTGTGCCATCATTATTGAACGAAACCCATGGTTCCGTCGGTGAAAGTGCTGACCCGTGGGTCGGTTTCAGGGGTCTTCTCATTAAAGCAAGCGCCAGAACGTCGCGTTTGCATTGTATCGTGATGTCTGGGTCTCAAGATCCTTTTCAATCACAGTGAAGAGTTGCTGGGAAGTATATAGATAATTGGAATCTTCCATAAGTCGCCGGTTAGTCTTGGGTGAAGGCTTGCGCTGTGTCGTGTTCTAGGACGGCGAGATGGAGCTCCTTATAAGTGTGGCCCAGAAGTGATGCGGGAAAGAGAGTCTATAAGTGTCACTTCGATGGTATCACATTTCAGGAGGCTGTTTCCCTCATCAAGTCAACATGCTTATTAAACCCGGATCCAGGCCTTGGCTGCATGTATATAGGCTGATATGTCCCAGAGACATTGGCACCATTAATGGTCACCTCACCTCCGCTTCCATTATGCCTCGCCGTACAAGACATTTACTTTAGGTGCATCGTCCTGAAACGAAGGGGATATATTGTATAGCCGGAGCGAATGAATGTGCTTGAAATCCCCAAGGTGTGCCGAAAGCAATGCTTGACCTGGCAGTTTTTATAAGTTTATGACAGCGGTCTTCGAATGTTGGTGTTCGCAGTGGGCTTTTGCGACAAACTCGTATGCCTTTCGTTTGCTGCGCCCAACCCGTTCATGGGTACCGACATACAGGTAAGGTCGTTTGTGTTGACACATGAGATGATTCGTCACTCGAGGAACTTTGAACGAGAGAAGACTTAATGTAAGGGTGGGGATGAAAGATGTCACCATGGTCTGTCTTTCGTAGATTCTTTGCGTTCTCGAAAACAGTGTGTTCTTGAGTAAGCTGCCAGTGTCGTTCGTTCTGGCGACGGCAACTAGTACTGCAAAAGGTCATTCTAGTTAACGTTATGCCGAAGATGACGTCGATTTCATCTTTTCCTAGAGGCCCCGAGTTATCTGGGACTGTCAAGATTAAGTAGTCTCCACTGCTGCCTGAAGACATGCAGACACGCAACTCGACCTTCAAGTTCACGTAGAATCTGTAATATTCACTGGTAACCGCCAAGACGTATGTTAGTTTGCACAGTGGTCAAAGCGGCTTCTCTTCTTTGATGTGCGAGGTGGAGATGCTTACGATGGCTTTGTCCAACTTGCTGTCTATAAGACACAGGCTTGATCCTGACGAGCCGGTGGAACTCTGAGGGATATATAAAGCCTTGAGAGCTGGACTTGCGTAGGGGGCTAGTAGAGTCTGTTGGTGCTCGCGAAGCTCACATATAGTATATAGATGAAGTGTTGGTGAGCTGTAGTCGTCTTGTAGTGTATAAGAAGAGGCTGAATGGGGTGGGTCGTGATAATGACCATGTAATAGCGACTATAGCCCTAGACCGATGGTAAGTTGAGGCATAGAAGATAGTATCGATGGATATGGCCCGAGATGATGATGGGATGGGATGTTTGGGATGAGGAAGAAAGAGAAGAGAGGGAGGTGAGAACAGAAATATTTATACCTTTGCAGAGCAGCCCATCCGTCACTGAATCCAGCCATCTTCACTCCATATCTTGCATCCACGTGAAGTTGTAGATGTAGTGACGTGTAGCAGTGACGGGCCATCCGTGACTGATCTGGCTGTCCGTGACTGCTCTTGCTCTCCGTGACTGCGATGATTGCAGTGAACCAAGTGTTCGGGAAGGGATGAAATGAAGCTCAAGCGGGTCAGGGAAGCTCCCAAGCAACACTAAACGAGTCAGCGCCGACTCAGCGATCCACTCGGTCTCAGCCGCTGCCAATAGTCACAATTTGGGTGCCAATGGCGACTAAGCATCCCGTCCACTTTTAATTAAAGTGATCAGCGGTTCACGAATTCACATTCTCGATCAGGTACAGATCCGATTCCTATCTCCCTGGGCACAATGAAGGCCCACCTCTGGATTCACGATAAATTTCTGGTGACTGCCAACCCAAATGGCGTTTTCCGTCACTCTACTCCTGCCGTTGGACAATTCTCCGAACCCTAAATCAACAATTTTCCGCCAAAATGCATCTATCATCGCTGCTCCTAGCATCCACTGCCATCCTACCCGCCTTAGGCTACAGCATCAACGACTTCTCCTGCAATAGCACCGAACACCCGAATCCTGTTGTGCTCCTACACGGGCTAGGCGCCACCTACTACGAAGACTTGAATTACCTGCAAGGTTGGCTACAAGCGCAAGGCTACTGCACCTACGCCAAGACCTACGGTGCATATGAAGGGTTCCCCTTGGTCGGCGGCCTCAAGGCCATTGCTGAATCGGCCACCGAAATCGCCGCGTACATCCGCGAGGTGAAAGAAAAGACGGGCGCCGACAAGATTGATCTTGTCGGTCACTCCGAAGGCGCTTTCCAAACCCTCTACGTCCCTAAGTTCGAGGATGGCATCTCGGAGATGCTGGATAAGCTGGTGGCCATTGCACCTCCCACGAGAGGCACGAACCTGGCGGGGATCTATGACATTGCATATGTTTTGGGAAACCTATCGCGCGATCTGATAGGCGACATCCTGGATACCGTGGGCTGCGCCGCCTGTGACGACCTCGGCCCGGACGGAGCTGCGATTGATCGCTTGAACGACGGGGAGCCTATCGTGCAGCCCGGAAATAATCTGACGGTCATTGCATCGCGCTCCGACGAATTGGTCACCCCAACCTCCACCTCCTTTGTGCATGAAGACGGGGTGACCAATGAATGGGTGCAAGACACTTGTCCTCTGGATCCTGTTGGCCATATTGGCGAAGCCTACGACCTAAATGTGTGGAATTTGGTCAAGAACGCCTTGGACTCTACTCCGAAGCGCGAGTTTGTCTGCTCGCTGGGGTCTCCCGGCAGGTGAAGGATGGTATCTGTTGGAAGTTGTATAAAAGCATATATCTTTAGATGCCCAAGTTACCAGACATTAGTGTCATAATGTATAATAATATCACCACCATATCCGTTCACGCTTTTGTCTCATAGACATCCAAATTTCTTCCATGCGTTCTTCTCTCGTCCACCAGTGTGGAGTTAGAGCGGTCGGGAGGCTGTTGGCCTTGGACAAGATTATGTCCGTCCCTAGGGACTTGTCAGTGATGAAAGAAAAACTAGAAGTTCTGGGCCTCCATACCCAAGCTTTTTGTTGGGCAAAAATAGCGACAAAATTACTATTGGGGCAGAAAACGCCAGAGCCGCAATAGTTATCGACCTGGATATGTCAGTCTAATATCGGCTTCGAATCGTGTAGCACACGTACCCCATCACATCTGAATACTGAACGGCAAATTAGTGTTGAACTGGAAAAGCGAGGAAGATCACTTACAGCTCTGTCAATCGCTGTTCGCTCGGTTGACCCCCATGCTGGGAGAGTACCTGTAATAGAGTTGTACAGCCGATCAACCGTAGATTCACTCACACCAGACCCCAGATGTAACCGCAGTTGTTGTCGCAGCTGTCCCGAGTATATTCCTCCGGCAATTGCAGAGCCTATCCCGTTGCCCAGATACGCGGCCAGCAGGACCAACGATGTGACCTGCGCGAGTTCCGCATGCGACACCGTGATCTGTGCTGCAACAATCCCGACGGTCTCGATAATGCCACTACCAATGCCTTGGACCAGTTGCACGATGAACAACTCGGCCACAGAGCTTTCGTTTGTGCGAAGGCGAACCATGGCCCCGTATCCCACCATGCGAACGACCGCTCCGACGACGCCAATCCACTTGTAGGATCGTAGGCGGTACATCAGTAAGCCCGTTCCCATGCCCACGAGGGCTTGCATAACCCCGTTCGTATAGTAGAGGAACTGCGCATTGCGTGGCGAAAAGTTATGTGACACCTCGGACCACACATACAAATATGTATGGGTAGCGCCAAAACTGATGTTGTCGATGCATACCAGTATCACTGGGAGCAGAACTGAAAGGTTGCGGAAGTAGCGCACAGGCACCACAGGATGCCGGGCAACGTATTTCTCATATGGGTAAAGGCAAGCCAGGATGACGACTCCCACAGCAATCAATGCATCGACCCAGGGGGTCTTCCAACGGCCAGCAGAGGTAGCAGCCAGTGTAATAGGGATCAGAACCAAAGCGAAGCCGGCGCTTAGAATGAACAGGCCACCTAGGTCGATGCGAGAGAAGAAACCATATAGATTAAGCTGTTCATTGAGTACGAGACCTGACCGCTTCGCCCGCTGCTGGAAGACGAGGAGGGTGGTTATAATGAAGCTGGCACCGAAAGGCATCAGTATGGCGAACATGCCAATCCCCCAACGCCAGCCAATGCCATCCACGACGCTCTGCACAATGAACGCGGACACCCAAGGAATGACGAGAAATGGGAGGTAGAGAATATTATAGGCGAACCCTCTCCATCGCATAGATGATAGATCCGAGACGATCGTAGCATTCAAAAAGGATGTGCCAGCCTGCCCGATCGAATAGAGGACGTATCCGCCTGCGTAAGTGCTGAAGGTCTTGGAAGAGGCGCAGAGAATGTAGGAAACCACGTAGCATGTGACAGCGAATACATAGGCTTCACCCCGTCCGAGGACGTCGGAGATCTTGGCGATTGGGGGCTTGGAGATGGCGGAAATAATGCTCGCTGCAGTGTTCAAGGTGGCCAGTTCGGCAAGAGCGTCAAAGTCAGATGTCGCAAAGTTACGATAAGTCCCCACGGTCGAGTTGTCTAATTCACTGATACCGAACAGCGATCAGAAGGTGCTGTCGCTGTAGAGAGATGATAACTTACTAAATGACCATCATCATCGCCAGTCTGGAAGTGATCAGCACTTATGCTAGAATAGAGATATGACATACATACCCCGCATACAATAGATACCGGCCTTTGCGCCCGCTGACGGCTTCGGCAGCTTGGATCTTTGATGCCCCAGTGGCATCTGGAAATGCGGCACTCGATTCGTGAACAGTGACATCGATTGTATCGTGCTTTTCATCCTCCGCGGTGAAGGGACTGGGGACGTTTTCCGGTCTCCTAGACGGGCGGAAAATTCCGCTCCAGCCAGCCATTGTGTAGATGTGAGTACTCGAGGACAAGATTCAGTTGGGCGGGCCGCATCAGGTATGTATGCTTTTCCGGGATGCAGGCGACAGACCGAGATAGTGGAATCAAATGGAGTGTCGAGTGATCAAGCTCATTAGTGCGACAGACCGGACTCATTTATCTCCATCCCTGGCGTTCGCAAATGCAGGCGGTCAGCAGAAAGAGTGGGATTGCGATCAAAATGGCGGCACTCAGACCACGCACAAGCATTGATACACCGTTGACTGGCTGTGGCCGATACTGGGAGGACGGAAGGATAAATGGAGGGAGACAGACCTGGTGGACAGCCGAAGAGATCGCCGTGACGAAGACATCAGCTAACGTGACTATGGGCTGGCTGGTGGGGGGAGGAGGAATGCCAATCCCAATCCATGACCCCGGCGGGTGCGATTTGCCTGCCTTGGCCAGCAAGGGCGCAGAGGAGCCCCCGAGGGTGCCGATCCGGGTGAAGATCGACGACTATAGGCCCAAATGCTCCAAACCTGGTCGCGAAAACGGGGCAAACATTTAGTCGGATTCAGCACCGACAACGGCAGTGGGCGAAGAATGTGACCATCAGTGGGCACTTATTGATAAGAAGCTGCATTAGTCACAATGGATCCTGCGGGGGATGGCAATGAACCTCCCAAACTGGACAAGCCCGGCTGCCACGCACGTCCATTTTGGTCGATCGGCGAAGAGGCAGCTGTCAGGCCAGTACTGACTTGCTCGCGATTATCGGAGTATTTTGTTGTGAGTCAGTATGAGTACATCTCTGCATTTGGTGGCAAGGCAAATGGAGAGGGGCCTGAATGTTGAGAACTTGAGGAAGGGCTGCGGAGAACCGAGGCTGGAACTTTTCCCTTTTCGGTCACTAAGTTGGAGTTGGGGGAATGTTCCCCGCACGTGATGCATGCGGGACGCGTCTCAACATTTGGCTCAAGGAGTATGGGGGATGTTGCTGCAGCTGCATTTACTCCGTGCTGTCTCCTGCTTCGTCCCTTGACAACACCAAAAAACTATACGTCGGGCAGATCAGGCGGAGATCAGCCTAGAAGCTTTGGCTCTAGCTTATTCGAGTTTGTGCACTGTTTGGCAAGCAGTACATGATCGTATAACCTTGTCTCTTCTGGAATGATTGACGCCATCGCTAGGACTAGAGAGTATCTGACGCAAAAGAGGAAACGCTAGAAAGAAGCCTGGCTCCACTGCTGGTGAGAAAGACGCTCGAGCTTGAAATTAGCTTCAGCGTACTCTCCGCTGTTCATCTTGAAGGAAGCAGGCATCCCAAACCCACTTTGGCATTTGTCATGACCAGGTCACATAATCCGCCAGTTGCCAGCGACCAAATGAGTAAACAGGAAAATCTACAGTGGACACATATCTTGGGATATGTCAGCCCTTGCACTGGCTGCCTTGGCTGGGAGCGTGTAGCGGAAGATGGCAGCCATCATAGTCCCTCGCTGATGGACGAGAGGACAGGATAACTATGGCCTTTCTGTCCACTATTCGCTCTGATACACGAATGGCATCGATGAGTTGCGCGACTCTGCCAGTCCGTTCTTCACATAACGAACACCACGGAATCTGTATGTTTCATCCGTCGAAGAGCCCAGATGGAGATGAAACAACCAAATTTCTACAAGGACAAATGTGTCCCCAAAGTTTAGATAACGTTATCCCATACATGTGAACGGTAGTACAAATTACACCATCCATTATTGCTGTGTCAATCAGGCAACTCGGCCAAAGTCAAGTTTCTGGATACCTGCGGGAGCGTGGTTTAGCGTCAGAGGCAGAGGGACCAACATCAAATTTATTGACTGTCCGGAGACATTTGATCGCTCTATAAAGAGATGATCTCTTGCTGAGATGACAGACCCACTGTTCCCAGATGCTTATAGCCACATCTATCATGGATGCTGACCTTGCATTGGGTACGCGGAGTGTGATAAGGGCATCAGCCAATAACCTCCGGGTTGATCCATGCTAGTCCCCGAAGAGTTTGCTACTAGGCAATTAGAGGAAGGCCGAACGCAACCTAAGAAAATGCAAGGGATCACAGGCCACCAGCGCTGATCCGCCATCTGGCCTCTGTTTGGTTTTTCCGACCGCGATCTTCCCTCTCAATCTCGGCATGCGCGGCTTATCCTGGTGAGTTGAGCCCCGTGGCTATCCAACCCCCACTTCGGGTTCATTGCAAATCTCTTATTCTTAATTCGTCGTCGTGTTTATGCAGATACTGCAGGCCTTCACATTCAGCTCAGGTGAATGACCTGTCAGCCCGCCCGGTATCTTGGGTCAACCATGGCTTAATCTACATTTAACTCGTGGGGCGCCCTTGACTATCCCTCGATGCGTACACTGGTAAAGTGGACGTCGTGCATTGTCTAGTCTGAGAACACATGGATCCCTTAAAAGCCCCCGAATACGGGTCGGTTCGGGCCCATGTGTGTCCTGCAAAATATGGAGCCTGGCGAAAGGTACTCCATGGCATAGGAATCACTGTAGTAACTCTGGCAGGTCTTGCGTGGTGGACATCGCGTCTCTATACTGGAGCACATACTGGGATTATCGTCCACTCGGAGTTCAGCTGGGAACAGGTGAGAGACTTTGCATTTGTCGCCAGAAGCGTCTGACCGGTAAAGATAACTCCTTCGCGATCACTTGTGTATCATGACTGCTTCGATGGGTTCCAATGCGCCCGTCTCGAAGTGCCCATGGACTACCACCGGTCTGATGGGCAAGGACGGCGCTTCGCGATCGCCATCACTCGTCTTCCAGCCAAGGTTCCGGTGACAGATCCCCGATATGGCGGCGCGGTTTTGACAAACCCAGGTATGTTGGGGAGTGTCTATACCATCGTCCTGACTAATTGCGTTCCAGGTGGGCCAGGTGGCTCAGGCGTCGCCCAGGTGCTTATGAGCGGAAAATCCCTGCAAAAGACCGTAGATTCGGAGAACGACCCAAGTATAGTCGATCCAGAAAGCGCTTCGCGGGACAAGTATTTTGACATCATTGGGTTCGATCCCCGCGGTGTCAACAACACGACTCCAGGATTCAGCTGCTTTCCTCATCTGTTCGCGCAGCGAAACTGGGAACTCCAGGTGGCGGCCGAAGGCGCACTGGGTAGCGCACAGGATGCATTCTGGCATAGCTGGGCTCGCGCGACTGCCCTCAACACTGGATGCTCTGCCAACTTGTCCACTCCCCCGAAGGATGGAGAGGAGGCTTTGGGCGAACACCTCAACACGCCCCCTGTGGCTAGAGATATGCTGGAAATCGTCGAGCGACACGGTGAATGGCGTGCAGAACAAGGCCTGCTGGAGCAGCGCCAACAGGACCATATTCATGGCTATGATCCAGGACAGAGTATAGTAGCACGAACGCGATGGCAGCGGGGACAGGAGAAGCTCCTTTACTGGGGGCGGTCGTACGGAACCATTCTAGGCTCCACCTTTGCAACTATGTTTCCCGATCGTATCCACCGAGCTGTGCTTGATGCTGTGGTAGATGCCGACAAGTATTATTTTGGTGAGGGGCCCAACGCTGTCGAAGACGCTGACGCCATTTTCGATCAATTTACGCGATACTGCAATGCGGCTGGAGCAGATGCCTGCCCTTTCTATGCTCAAGGCGGACCGGCTGCCATCAAGGAAACATATCTAGCACTAGAAGACGCTCTCTACAATCGCTCGTTACCAGTTCCCGCATCAGCTACACGAGGTCCGGAAGTCGTCACGTGGAGTGATCTCAAGGTCATCCTGCGAATTGCTCTGTATCAACCACTTTACGGATTTCCTCAACTGGCAGAGGTAGCGACCGAGCTATCTCAGCAAAGTGGCGCCGCCCTTGCCGACCTTAAAGTAGGGGGGCGCTCCCCTTCATGCCCTTCCGATCAATGTCTTCAAGCTGGACCATGGTCTGCTGAGTGTCAAGTGTCGGGGCACAATGAAGCGTATTCAAGCACGGCCATCCTCTGTGCCGATGCGGAGTATTTGCAGGATGCTGATGAAGAAGAGTTCCGGCGCTCCTGGGCGTCGCTGCAGGAAGATAGTGCCATGCTTGGGGATTACTGGGCCAGTCTTTTGATGAGCTGCGTAGGATGGAAGGTGAAGCCGAAGTGGAAGCTTACAGGTAGTCGTGTCTTTGTAATTTGGACCGTTCATTGCTGAGCGTTATAGGGCCATTCGCAGCCAACACCTCCCATCCACTGCTCTTTGTGAGCAACACGCTCGACCCAGTGACTCCTTTGCGGAGGTAATTTCCCTGTTCCCTGGGACACTTGCCATCGGGGCTAATCGTTTGCAGTGCGCGCAAAATGTCCGAAAGCTTCCCTGGCTCGGTGCTTCTGCAGCAGGATTCCGAAGGCGTAAGTGACCTCACATGTCAAGCGCGATGAATGATCTGACTCGTCTAGCACTCAACGTTGGCGGCGCCGTCCGTATGTGTTCACAAGAAGATCCGTCAGTATTTTCAGACAGGCGAGCTTCCGCCTCCTGGTGTAGTATGCAAAGCAGACGTGAAGCCCATACTGGGAGCGTCGCCTTCGACACAGGAGGGGATGAGTGCCGAGGACCGGCAGCTATATGAAGCACTACTGGAGGAAGCGCAAAGAATGGCAATACCACGGCTACCACTGTAGGTTTGGGATTCTGGGTCAAGTGTTTGCTCAATGTTTCTGCTTCTCTCGCATGACTCATGACTCAGTCTATCCAACACAGGTTTTGAGTGTATATAGCAGTAGAACATCCTCTAGCATGAGAATGAATAGAGACTTCCACGGGCTGTATGACAGATCACTTCAAGGGTAGTTCCAGGTGTTTCCAAATCCAGGCACTTCCGGAATAGTCATGAACCAAACTTGGTCGAGCTGCCATAGCGATGCGGTGCAACCTCGGTTCAGATCCGTCGGGTAACCTTGATTACTTGCTTTGGTTCAACCCCGCGCTGGTCAGATAAGCATATCTTCTCTTCCTCTTCCCTTCCCCTCATCCCTTCCTCCTTCATCATCACAACCCTGCATTGATTGCCATCCCCCCACCATCAAGTTGATTTAATTCAGTCTCTTTACTACATCCAATATGGCCCCTCCCACCGCCACCGAAACCACCATCTTTGCTCCGGTTCCCGTCCAAACCCATTCCACCCAAGAATCGGCTGCCGAAGCCGCCAAAGTGAAGAACACCCCCCAGAAATTCCCACGGCCTCCAGTCTTCGAAGACAAGTACAAGGAGCGCGAGTACCTCAAAGGTCGACTGGCAGCCGCATTCCGCATTTTCGGCAAGAATGGCTACGATGAAGGTATGCCATCATCACCCATCCCTACTACATATATCCGAATAACCTCGGCTCGATAGAATTGGCAGTTCATACTAACTTCTGTTCCAGGCGTGGCAGGACACATTACACTTCGTGATCCCGTCGACCCAACCACACTCTGGGTGAACCCCTTTGGCCTAGCATTTTCGCAGATCAAGGCATCCGATTTGATCCATGTGAGCCATGCCGGGGAAATCATTGGCGGCGGACCTGTCCGGCTACTCAATGCTGCTGCTTTTATGATTCACTCGGCCATTCATGCTGCTCGGCCGGACGTGCTTTGCGCTGCGCACAGCCATAGCATTCACGGACGGGCTTTTTGTACTCTCGGACGGCCGCTGGATATCATCACGCAGGATGCGTGCGCATTCTACAATGTCAGTGGCACCCTCTAGCTACAGAACCTACAACTAACCAGAGCAGGACATTGTCCTGTACAATCAATTCAACGGCATCGTGCTTGCCGAAGAAGAAGGGAAGAGCATCGCTCAAGCCCTAGGCACCAAGAAGGCCGCACTGCTGCAGAACCACGGCCTTCTGACAGTAGGACAGTCCATCGAGGAAACTGTATTCTGGTTCGTGAGTCTGGAGAAGTGCTGCTACGTGCAGCTCATGGCCGACGCCGCAGCCGCAGGCCGGGGTGGACAGACCGTCAAGGTAGACGAAGCGGATGCAGCATTCACATACAAGTCCGTCGGCACGCCAATGGCAGGGTATTTCAGCGCGAAGCCAATGTTCGATTTGATCCACGAGGAAACCGGAGGAAGCTATCTGAACTAGAGCTACACCTCATACCATAACCATATACTCCCACAATACTACTTCCTCCTCATCCTCTCCCACACCTCCCTAACCTCCTCCCCATTAACAGCCGTAAGCGGCTCCCCGACAACCTCCCCATCATCCCCAATCACCTTCAAAATATTCTCCATCGCCAACCTCTCAAACCCAATCCTAGTCTCCACCGCCCCACCCCCAATATGCGTCGTAAGAGTAACATTCTCCATACTCCTCAACCTAGCATCAACAACGGGCTCAAACTCATGAACATCCAACGCAGCAGCAGCCACCTTCCCAGACCTCAATCCCTCCACCAAGTCCTCCTCAACCACCACACCCCCCCTCGCCACATTAACAATCCTCACCCCCTCCTTCATCCACCCAATCTTCTCCCCATCAATCAACCCCCTCGTCTCCTCCGTCAACGGACAATGCACCGACACACAATCCGCTTCCTCCAACACGCCCCTCACCCCACCCCCCCATCTCACCCCCAACTCCCTCTCCCTACTCTCCTCAACCCTCACCGCATCATAATAAACCACCTCCATCCCCAACGCCCCCCTCACCTTCCTCACCACCTCACTCCCTATCCTCCCCAGCCCAATAAGCCCCAACACCTTCCCCCTCGGATTCACCGACACGTCCGCCAAATTCCGATGACAGTCCATGAACTTCTCCACATCCCCGGACCGCGCCGCCATCTGAGACGCAGTAAAGTTTCGGAATACGCTCAGGATCATGTACAGTGTTGTGTCGGCGACGGCTTCGTCGGACGCGCCCGCCCCGTTCGTGTAGTATATTCCCCGGGCTGTGAGGGATGGGATGTGAATGTCATTGTAGCCTGCGCCGGCGGAGGCGAAGATCTTTACGCCCGGTGGGAGGAGCGAGATCAGTTCGGTGTCCCAGGGGGACATGGTTTTGCCGGAGGAGAAGTGCGGGCGGAGAAGGGCGGTGATGGGGCCGTATCTGGGGGGTTTGTTAGTAAAACTTCGTTTTTGGGGGTGGAGGAGAGGGGAAAGTGTATACTTGTTGGTCTTTAAGGCCTCGATAAAAGCTTCTCGCGTCGGGGAGGTGTCCTGGATGATGGTGAAGCGGGTGGAGAGGGGCCCGTTGTAGAGGTCGTGGTTGTAGGCGATGGGGTCGCCGAGGTGGAGGATTATTGGCTTGGGCATGTTGCAATTGTTGTATTGGTGGTGATATTGAGTAATTAGTTGAAGTTGGAGTATTGGAGAGGACTGGAGGAACCGAGAGATTGGAATTGCATTGATTAGTAGTATATTGAGGAAGATATAGTCATGCGGATAACTCTCCGATTCAACTCGGACTTGTTTCCTTGATGATGATCATCTGGACTGAGAAGGGTGTTTACCCCGACTTGTTTCTTTTAGTGGAGTGGAGGTCCAGTGCTCGGGCTTTAGCAGTACCTCTGTTTTTACGTGCAGGTTTGAGTCTATCTCAGTTAGCTGGGATAGCGTCTATGTTCTTTCTTCTCTCTCCATCAATATACCCTATTATTACTTTTATATAGGTGTCGACATCCCAGGTTCCATTGTTACCGAGACAAGAATACTACTATTGCCCTATGAATTGAATTGTGGGCTGCATATTATGCTGCTCGAGACCATTATGCTCACAATTTCGCTGTGTAGATCAAATACAGTGTGATAGGGCTTGCCGATCTGCTGTTTGGTGTGACAGCTTTCCGATGTAGGAGATGTTCATAAGATCCCTCGAAGGAGGACGGATGGTGTAGATTATTAGCATAGTATCCCGGAATGGTAGCCTTAGAACAGCCAGGCCATTAGAGGGCGTTCCCAATACTCTTGAGTAGACTGCGAGCTTCGCCGAGTAGGAGGACATATATTGCAATGGAGAAGGGTTATTTACGTAGTCACTGATTGAATCTCCTCAATCACTGGCTTGGTTGGAAACAAATAGGATCATTGCGATGAAGGGCGCCTTTGACTGAGGCTCTAGATTGTCCAGGTCTGTTACAAGTCATCTGAATACAAGTCAGGGTCATACTCACCAAATGCTTCGTCATTAGTGCTTACCAGCATTCAACCCTAAGACCTTCCTGGAGGAAACGGAACATCATGCTTCTCATGCTTAGGAACCCTATGACATGCAAGACGTTCAATATCTGCTTGTTCAGCCAGTTGTAGCTAGTTCTGCCGATGATAGATGGAGAGCAGCGACTCGACAAAGCCCTCTGGTCTCTGTAAAGGGCCATCAGTGGCTGTTTCATACTTGCAATGTAGACACCGATGATGGTTGCTCGGTTTATATTTGCAGGATTCCCTCTCCAGCTATATGGTAGAGTGATTTCGTGGTTCCCAATGTAGCATGGGACTAATGCCTATTAGTCAAGGAGTTCAACCAAGATACCCCTAGGGGCGTATCATCGCAGTGATCGGTGAATCCATATGGACTATAGACAGAAGATTCAATGACAGTAGGTAGACGAAGTACATATTTCAATAACGGCAGGGATATACCACTAGGGCGAGGTTATGATTAGACGAGCATTCTTCAGGCTGGGACATCACTCAATCATCGGCATTATTATCAAAAGTGGGTGAGTACTAGGAAATACAAGCAAATAATCAACAAACCGATGCAATAATCTAGACGAAGCAAAAGTGCGACCGCTGCTATGGCTGCTGGTGTTCAGCAACAGGTGGATCCGGAAGCGGGAAGACCGAGGATACAAAAAAGCAAAATCAAAAAGAATGACCTACGCAGGATTCGAACCTGCAATCTCTTGATCCGTAGTCAAGCGCCTTACCATTGGGCCAGCAGGCCTTGCTGTTGAAAGTCTGGGTAAATAATGGCTATATGACCCTTTGTAATACTGCAACTGCATATGTCCGTATTCATGATCCTTGTGAAACACAACAATATTCATCGGTCGGAGGTGTAACTATCGGTTTATTTGTCTACTACTGTCTATTCTCGACTTCATACAGGCTACCTTCATAATTTCTGAGCATTCACTACCCCAGCAACCCAGCCCAACACGGTAGTCCGCAGCACAAGTGATCAGCACCAAGCAATATATTCCCCATGAAGCCAACCCGCAACGCCCCCCATTTACCACCCAAGCTCCTAAGAGTGGCAACCAACCTGCAATAAAATTAGGTAGATACCGGCCCCTCCCCCCTAGCCGAACTCCACCTGAAGTACCCACGAAGTACCTCTGCAGTACTACCGACATAGCCACCCCAAACCAGACCAGACTAGACCAGACCAGTCAAGGCAACAGTCCAGTCCAGCTCAGCATTCAGCATTCAGCATTCCATGGGCGGTTGGGTTGCGGGGGTGCCAAGGATCCGGGGGGATGATCATGCAACAACAACTAACCTTTCACAGCCCATTCCCACCACTTCTGACTGGTCAACGTCGGGCGGGGTAAGTCGAAGTCTAGTACCTACTGCATCGCCAGAACAAAGCCACCGCTGCTTTTCCCATCCAATGATCGGGTGACCCAACCCCCCTCCTCCATGACTGACGGTGTTTGTTCTGTCCTCACGGATGTCATCCCTAGTTTTGAAGGTTACTAGTACGGATGGGTCGGAGGATGGCGACGAAAGGGAAACTTTAATAAATTGGTGGAAATCTGGGGTAAGTAGTTGTTGTGGCCCACTTTTGCCATGACGGGTACTTAGTAGTACTAGGTACCCGTGGAGTGTGAGGAGTGGGTGCTTAAGCTCTTGTGGGGGGAGTAGTAGTATATGGATATACTAAGAAGTTATTGTGGATAAGGGCTAGCTACTATGAAATCTGCGATGAGAGGACTCAACTTCACAAAGTAGGGGATGAGGATAGATGAATGTGATCAGACCACCACCGCAGACAGAATGTACTTCAGAGGTAGTACTGTGGTATGAGGACAGCCGCTGACGCAGCGTGGTGTGATCCAATGGGTTTGATGTAGATTACTTACTTTACTGTATTAATTGACTGACTGACTGACTGACTGACTACTACCCCTGTCGCGTGTGCTGCATTATTGTGCAGCTGGTATTAATACACGGCAGACAGACAGGCAGCCAGAGACACTCCAGTGAAAGAGAAGAAAGGATGATCACACGAGTGCCACCACCCCTGGCCAACAGGTAATAAACTAATGAAAAAGACACAACAGGGATTAGAAGTGTCTGCCCCTCACTATTGATGCATCAAGTTATTGTAATTGTTTCTCGTATTTATGATCATTTCTTGGTGCCGTTGGTGTTTGTATGTTTGTTAAATACATGATGAATATTGGTCCAATGCAACCCAAAACGCGTAAAACTCCCGTCATGTCATGATTCCATTCCCTCCTTGTTGCATATTCCATCCCGTGCCGTCCAAAGTACCTGACCCTAGAGGGTAACCCAAATAAAATCGAGAATAAAAAAATAATGAAATGATGTGAAATGAATGGTCGGTAATAATGAGGATGTAGATCGCTGTCTCTGACAAGTCCCCTCCTCTATTTCGTGGCTTTCAAAGCACCAATAGCGGTAACCAGACACGCTCGCTCACTCGCTCGCGGAGGAGGTGGACTTTATTTCAAGCGACGCATGTAGCGTAGCGTCAGATAGACCGCGCCCATCGTCGTGTAAGCGGCGCCCCCTGCAGCAATCCAGACCGGCTTGTGGACGCTAAACGAGGTTGAGATGAGCTGTGCCCTTCTCCTGCGCTTCTCTGAACGGGCTATTAGAATAGCTTTCTTCTTACCATACTCCTCCTGCTATGATGGAAAAACCTACCTGTAGTCAAGAATCTGTTTCTCAAAGTGGCCAGCTGCTGTCTAGAGTATGCACCGACAGACGAGCCCACAGATGAGAGACCTTGAATAGCAGGGGTCGACATCTTGTATAGTCGATATACTTGTAGTTTCTTTTGATAATGGAAGGGTAGTTACAGCAGAGACAATGAGAGAACGAGATTTCTTGATCCTGATATTGATGAGAACACAGGTGAGTTGGAAGGGTATTGCCCTCTATTGTCTGGCCGGGTGACACAAGGTTTATATGCTCTTCCTCGTAACCCGGATGCGGGGTAGTCACCAGATGAGAAGCTGCAATACAGTAACAGCTGGCTCGACCTCTCGTCATCCCTGTCTTTGTTGATCCGTGTCTCGTAGGTTACATTCTGGAGGGTGGTGATTGGAGGTCATCGTTGGGCCTGTCCGGTGTTGGCGCTCTCTCGCCCCTGGAACGGGCGTGAGCTATCACCAAGTACGGCATGCAATACCGACCAAGCGATCGAGTACTTCACAGGTACATCTGTCGCAGACTGGGCGCTTTTCGATGTGATAGGATGTTCTTCACATGGGCTGGGATGAGGGTGGCGTTGTCAGTAATTAGGGCCTCGCTGTAGCCCAAGCAGAAGTACCGTGAAGGACTGTGTTGTATCTCTACAGATCAGCCTATACCGAGTAGGCACATAGACAATTGCTGACTGGCACTAGGGAACAAAACTATAATCGTCTGATTGAGTTCAATATATGACACCGAGATTGGGATCTGTAGACACCGGTAGATTGACTTGCCGGTTTCATGAGAGGCGTTGAGTACCATGAACAGAGTCAGGCCGTAAGTTTGACCATGCCATGGCAGCAATGCTTGCATCTTGCCTACGGTAGGGTATGTTTCCCCGCGATAAATGCAGACATATTGACGAGCACCGCGCGTGCAGATGGCCTGATGCGAGAAGCTCACACTGTAGATTCTTTCCTCGTATGTAGATGTACAAAGCACACGGCGATCACTTGGGATGGGACATGTATGGCAACTGCGCCGGCGGAATTAACAGCATGCGAGTGGTGAATTTACTTCATTCCAGCTCCTTCCCCGCAACTGCAGAGCCATTGCACGCTGACGTCTTCACTTATGCAAGGATGGGATGAAAGTCTCATGTGTAATTCATGCCGCCACTTAACTGAAAGTTGCTTAGTAGAGAGCTCCAAGCTAGGTCTCCTAGGATTTATCGGAAAAGCGGCTGGAATTTGCTCCCAAGAAAAGCCTTATCCATGTGTCGATATTTCAAGGACCGCAAATTAGGGGTCCCTTGAAACTTGCAACTCGACAGAAGTGTATGTTTCTAGCATCCTTAGTGAATGACTTTCAATTGTCACAGATGGATTCTCAGTCCTCTCCTCTCACACAAATTCATAAGATGCTATCCATCTGTAATACTCATGATGCCTGCGACAGAAATGTATGGAAGTATCCATAGTGTGAAGGGCGACTAAACCACACTTCGCTAACGTAGATACTGTGAGTAAGCTTGCGCAACTGGAAACGACAAGGCAGGTCTTGAAGGAGAGTCTGAATAGTCTCATATTGATAGTTAGTAAAGCTATGCGCTCGAATACCAGTGGATTGGCTCCATGTGCACGATCTTTCCAATCTCTGCCAGCACTCCTCGGTTTAAATAAACGTTTTTCGGTAGTCCATTATGAATCCTGCATTGAGTACAGCTTTGTCTGTGAAAAAGATCAGCCAACGCTTATCAAACAACTCTAATGCTTGATGTTCGAATGTCAAATCCATCATATGCCAATGCCGAGATAAGATAGCATTCACGTGACCGCAGTCCGTTTCAAACAAAGTTTGGCCGACCGTCAAACCTCTCTTCTCGCACACCATGGCTGCCCCGCCAAATGTGAGAACTTACACCAAAATAACAGGCACCCCCGACTATGATGATCCGACCTTCTGGGATACGAAGTTTGCCACTGGTCGGGATGTCGGGGAGTGGCTGAATTCGGGAGAAATGCTCATCGATGCGGTAGTATCTCACCTGGAGAGCCGCTCGGCAACGAACCCAAGAGTGCTCCATCTGGGGCCAGGCATCTCGAAGCTGGGAGTTAAACTTTGCGATGAATTCATTAAGCGCAACTGGGCCGGAAATGGCATCGTGGTGCGTGCTTGACGTGATAGCGCATTGAGCCATTGGAACATTACTTACTCATCTTTGCGATAGAACGTGGACTTTTCCGCCGAAGCCGTTCGCCTTGGACAAGAGACAGAGAGCAAAAGGGATCCTTCACATGCGATGGGCTGGGTGCAAGCTAACTTGCGGTCCTGGGCTGATGTCTCTAGGTTAGCTCTTTCCTCGCCCTTCGACGTCATTCTCGACAAAAGCACAAGCGATGCGATTGCAACATCCACGTCCGTTACCTTCCCTTTAGCTTCCGACGCGTCGAGTACATGCCCGACGGTACAAGAGATCGTGGATAAACATGGAGCGATAGAGTTGTCTCCTGTGGAGCTATTGGGGCTACACCTCGCACCTCTGGTGCAGAAAGGGGCCCTCTGGGTCACTCTCTCCTACTCGACCATGCGCTTCGATAACCTCTCTCATATGGCCCAATACTGGACCGTCGTTTCCCGGACGCCTTTCAAAGCACTCCAAGGAGAGACTTCGTCATTTGCTTACGCGCCTGAGGTTTTCCACTGGATGTATATTCTCCAACGGAAGTGAGATTCACCCACACCATATGATTTGCGACTATAAATAGCCCAGATTACTGGATAGTGGCACATTAGCCACCGACAATGGAATCAGTTCCCTACCACACGGAGCCATCAATAACACCAGTGCGCGACCGAATGAAACTGGACGCGAAGGAGTGTTGGCATACACAGTAAGTCAGGTGTTCACCGCCGAGTTCCTTTATGTCACCTTTAGGCGATTCGTAGGAGACAAGTCCTTTGTAAATGCCGAAACATGGGACTTCCTTGGGCAACAGTGGCCCAATTATAGTAGCACTTTGCATAGTTCGCGAGCAACCCTTGGTGACGGCAACATATAGTATGTATTGCGCCCCGACTTATGGACCCCTAGAAAATAAGATGGCTTGAGCCTAAGCAGAGAAGAATACAACGAGGCTTAAAAAGCAATGGATGTAGCAGAGTGATTTTGACTTGTAGAGACTACGACTGGTAGTAAATGCTATCATGTGAGTCGGGGTCACGCGGTATATCACAAACGTAGCAAACAGTGTCGCGTTCAATTGCCCAAAGCCACACATTTGATCATAGTCGAAAGTTGCTGTTCCAATCTCAGTTTGCTCGTGCCAACTCTTCCTTTTCAGCACGATCAAGCAGTCCCAGAGCTTCCCTTCTAGTCGGAGCATTAGGATCAAAGTACGGCTTCTCCGCAAGCGCCGTGACTCTGGTACCATGTCTAGGCTCAGATCCTTCATAGTCCCAGCTGGCATTGTGGATGGTAATACTATCATACGTCAGAACCTTTCGAGAGCTCTTAAGATGCAAAGTGACTGACCGGTTATCCCATAGTGCGCTTGTCCCAGGGCTCCATTTGAAGCGAACCTGGATATCAATGTTCTTCTCATATACATCGCACAAATACCCCAAGATAACATCACTCTCCGCCTTGTCAAGACCAACAATGCGGTCGGTCATGGCTCGGTTCACCCATAGCGCTTTCCAACCTGTGGCAGGGTGAACGCGGACAAGGGGATGCTCACGCTCGACGTATTTCGGGCCTTCTTCTGGATGGGCGCGATCAAGATACGGGTGGCTGGATCGGTAGATGGCAGTTTTACCATCGATCATCTTACGAAACGCAGGCGACAGCTTCTCGTAGGCCGCGTAGCCACTGGCCCAGAGCGTATCTCCGCCAATGCTGGGGATGGTGTCGTTATGCAAATGTGTTACACCTGCAGGCTGACGTTCATGTACGAGATCAGTGTGCCAACGTGAGGCTCCTCCAGGGCGACGGAAGTTAGCAGGAGTCTCCGTTGCCTGCAGAGCTGGCCAGATAACTGTCACTCCGGCGACGCCAGGTACTTGGGGAACTTGTGGCTGTACAAAGACGCGACTCAGTCAGTCCACTAGATACTGACATGGAGAGGCATAATGGGCTTACATGGACCTCGATCTCGCCAAACCATTCGCCAAGCTCTTTCTGCTGCTGGGGAGAGATATCCTGGTCCCTGAAGAAGACAACGCTCCGTTCAGCGATCAACAAGCCCAGCTCATCCTTCTGCTGGTCCGTCAGGTCTTTCAACTGTAGTCCCACAATCTCCGTGCCAATGTGTCGGGTCAGATGGATGACTTCTTTGGCTGCAGACAAGAGTGCCTTCTTTTCTGGGTCCGCGCGGGTGCCTGGGTCCACATGGGCCCGGTCATGATCGCGGATCTTGTAGACGTCGTCTAGGTACAAAGGACGAGACGGCCTGTAAGGGTATCCCTCGGACAGGTCGATACCTGCCTTCTCGAGGCGCTTTCGTGATGCTGGTGGAAGCGGAAGCGTTTGCTTCAAAGGTTCCGCAACATCAACTATTCTGGGGTCAATAGGAGCAGGAGCCATGATGATCCAGTTGAACTATGAATTCTGACTATAATGTCTGTCTTTTCCGGTTCTACAGCGCTCAAGCATGATATTTCTATGCAGAGCTTATTGCATACCAAGATCACTTCCCCTCATCATCATTGTCGTGGTACGGGATCCGATCACATCATCACCACCCATCATTGCGCCTTCTGCATCCCACCACCAAGGAATTGGCAGTTTGAACGGCTGTCGCGGCATCTCTCGCCTGTACCCCTCTTTTCTACTGAGTATGCTCTTGTTGATGACTTCTTATCTCCGCTTATCCCAGTGGACAAGCCTGGCCATCCATTAACGGGGTCTCCGGAGAGCATCATTCAGGGATGCGATGGCCTCATCCCCTCTTCATAATTATTGATAAGCAACAGACGTACCACACGCTGCTGCAGGTTCCTCCTGGCTTGGAACTAGGTTATCGCTAGTAGCTCGGTTCGAGCTGTCTCAGATATGACAGGCTGTGGCCAGCCCTCGACTGGTAGCGTTGCTATTACACCACACTTGACTAACATAACGATATCGTCTGGCTCCATATTCCTTCGCAATTCATTAGGAACATATCAGACGGCTCGATCTCACTAGATGTCTCTTATGCCATACCATTGTGTTGTGAGTGGGACAGTATAACCAACAACCACCATGACTCGTGAAATCCAGCAAGTGGCCGTGATCGGTGCTGGCATTAGCGGTGTCGTCTCCGCGGCCCACCTTCTTGCGCACGGGATCGACGTCACTGTCTTTGAACGGAACCATGCAGCAGGTGGCGTTTGGTAATCCCTCCTCGTTCAGTGGTGTGTCGAGCAACCGGGATCTAACGACTCCATCAGGCTTCACGATGAAAGAAAACCATTGGAACCGAATTACCCCGCCATGAAGCCATCTATCTCGGAGAGACATCGAGACGAGGACCGCAGACATGCTGATGCATTGTCATTGGAGCACGCTCCACCAGGGTGCGTATCTTGATCTGCTTCCCGTACGATCGCTTACACTATCAGGCCATGCTATGATGGACTCAAGAACAATGTGGCCACATCGCTGATGCGGGTTAAACTCAATGCCTGGCCAGAAGGAACGCCAGAGTTTGTCAGCCATACGGTGATGAAGGAGTACATCCAGGACACATCGAAGAAGGCTGGTGCCGAAAGCGTTACATTATACGGCGCTCGGGTGACCAGGCTGCGCAAGGTTGATCGCAAGTGGGACGTTACGTGGTCGACATTGAAGGAAACCACGCAATCGGGAACGTTGGAGGAACAGGAGGAGACTGCTGTAAGTTATACCATTCCAGGAGGAAGAAAATACTAAGTCTTTCATTAATAGAAATTCGACGCGGTAATAGTCGCTTCCGGCCACTATCATGCGCCTCGCGTTCCAGATACCCCTGGGTTGTCCAAGGCGAAAGCACAGTGGCCGTCGCGCATAACTCACTCGAAGGGGTACAGAAACCCGAACCCTTACGCGGGCAAGGTACGACATTACGCTCAATTTCTAGGATAATAATAACCAATAACCATGTTAAGAACGTCTTGCTTATTGGAGGCGGGGTGTCCTCAACGGATCTCGCTCGAGAAATCGGTCCGTTGGCCAAAAAAGTCTACCAAAGCACAAGGAACGGTGAATTCGATATCTCATCCAGTGTGCTTCCGGAGAATGGTACGAGAGTGAGCGAGATAGAACGATTCGAAATCGAGGCGAAGACTGCTGCAGATGACGAGCCTTTGCCGATCAAGGTACACCTGAAGTCAGGACAGACGCTTTGCGGAATCGATGCGATCATCATCTGTACCGGATACCATATCACGTTGCCTTTTCTGTCGGAATATCACGACGATGCGACACCAGCGGAGAAAGCGAGTGATACAGTCTTAGTGACTGACGGGACGCAGGTGCATAACCTACACAAAGACATCTTCTACATCCCAGATCCAACCCTGGCATTCGTGGGAGTCCCTTACTACACAGCGACGTTTACGCTGTTCGAATTCCAAGCGATAGCTGTAGCAAACGTTTTCGCTGGAATTGCAGAGCTACCAGCGGAGAGCGAAATGAAAGACGAATACGCCCGTAGAGTCAAGGAGAAGGGCAGTGGCAAGCGCTTCCACTCGTTGAAGGACATTGAAGAATACTACGTGATTGACCTACTGGAGTGGATCAACGAATACAGAGCCAAGTATGGTCTCACTGCGATCGAAGCACATTCTGACAATTGGCATCTGGCGAAAGCCGCGCAGAGAGAGAGAACCAATATGCTGCTGGGACTTGGCCGGAGACGAGACAGCGGCATCGGCGAGCTTCCGGTGTTGGAGGTATGCAGCTAGACAAATTATAGAATAGTTTGCATTTCAGTGTAGATGGCACAATTAGACGCAGGCATTGCCACTACCTTAGAACACCAAATACAAGCTTATCAGGCGAGATCGGCATTTCCATTAAGGCTGTAGACATTTTAACCGGCCGGCATCGCACGCCTATGCATAGGGCACATCATCCGAGATCTGGATGACGAGCTCCGGAGGATGGATGAGCAACCACTCATCCTTCGCGGACCTGACATGCTTTACCATCCCCGCACATCGGCAGACACGCTCGTTATCTTTCTTCCTCATCATTACATCTGACAGGATAAACCCCCGCAGATATTGCGTGAATGTGGTGGATGATGATGCATTGGTCTGTGCGGTCCTGCGCCCATCAGATATGGCATCCAGATCATCACATCAATCCTTGCTATCAAGCTTAAAACAGGGATAAATATGTGCGATTATCATGTGAAACATCATGCAGTACAGCGGGCTGTCCAAAAAAACTTACTGTACTCTCTGTGCTCCCCCCGCCTCCTCCGCCGGTCATCGTGAACCCAGATTAAGACCGGAATAATCATGGCACCATCGCCAGCTACAGTTGAAGAAAGGGCCGTTGGCACATCAAGTGGCATTGTCCAAGCAAAGCCCAAGCGAAGATGGGTTAGCTACATCTGGGATACTTTCGACAAGTCTCCCGAGGAGCGCAGACTGCTCTTTAAGCTGGATTCAGCTATCTTGACATTTGCGTCGCTTGGTAGGTGGCATCCATTAATTTCAACTAGTCGGAAGGACTTTTCTAATATCGTGGAAAAGGATATTTTATCAAGTATCTCGACCAAATCAATATCAACAATGCCTTCGTTTCCGGAATGTTCGTCACACCACTCAACCTCATGGCCAACCCCCATTGACAAAGCCATAGGAAGGAAGACCTCGGTCTATACGGCAACCAGCTCAACTACATGCAAGCATGCTGGACAGTGGGCTATGTGATTGGTGAAATCCCAAGTAACATGCTTCTAACACGCATACGGCCTAGATATTGGATTCCGGCGATGGAGGTATGGTTGTCCATATACTTAAGGGAACTATGCTGACAATGTCTAGTTGCTATGGACCGTACTTACATTTGCCTTATCGCGGAGTACCAATGCGACGCATTTTTATGTTTTGCGCTTCTTCATCGGTATGACATATCCCTCCTTGGCCTATCTCTGACTAACGCAATCAGGCCTTGCCGAGAGTAGTTTTTACCCCGGAATGCAGTACATCATCGGATCATGGTATCGCAAAGACGAGCCCGCAAAGCGATCATGTATCTTCCACACCAGCAGTGGAATTGCGAGTATGTTCTCGGGGTACCTGATGGACGCGGTGTACCATCTCGGCGGACGGGGAGGGTTAAAGGGCTGGCAATGGTATGTTCAATTCGCTCTGACTACGCTCAATCAACTAACAAGACAGGCTCTTCTTGATCGACGGAATAATCTCAATCCCAGTAGCCATCAGCGGCTTCTTCATCTTGCCGGATGTCCCCGAAATCTCAAGTCCGTTTTATCTGAGCGAACAAGAAGTCAAGCTAGCGCAGAAAAGGATGCAATTCGAAGGGCGGAAAGACAGAGAACCGTACACGAAATCAAAACTGAAAAAGATCTTTTCGTCCTGGCACATCTACTTGCTTACAATCGTATACATGTGCGTTGGCAGCCCCCGCCCTCAATGAATATGACAAGCTGATAGTAGCCTAGCACATTCAACAACGGAGCAGCAGGCAGTCAGCCCGTCTTTCAACAGTACGTTACTTCCTCAAGCTCCCTGGACTATGACTAAAGCTATCTTCGCAGATATCTCAAAGACTCCACCAACCCCGTATACTCCGTCGGCCAAATCAATGCCTACCCGACCACCACAAACGCAGTGCAGGTCGTCACGACCCTCATCTACGCATGTACGCACCATCCCTTCCCCCCCTTGACACAACCCATCCCAAGCACCGCTTACAAGAATATAATCAGGGACATCCGACACAATCCTCCAAGGCCGACGCTGGCCCTGCATAATCATCGGAGCTGTACGCCCCCTCCACCACCACCTCCCCTACCACACATCCCATGCACCACTAACACCCCAAACCCAGTGCATAAACATAATCTGCTACGTCTCCCTAGCAGTCTGGAACATCCCCACAGGCTGGAAATGGACCTGCTACATTCTCTCCGGCGCAGGCTACGGCCTGAGCGGACTATGCATGGCGTACGCTACACCCATTCCATCCCATCCCATCCCTATCCCCCATATAATCCCCCACTAACCCGACTAAATAATGTAAAGATGGGCCCACGAAATCTGCACAGACGACAACGAAGAGCGCGCGCTCGTCGTCGGCAGCATGAACGAAATGGCGTACGTGTTCCAAGCCTGGTTACCGCTGGTGGTGTGGCAGCAGGTAGATGCCCCACAGTACCGGAAGGGGTTTATTACAGTGACGATTATGTCTGTGATCTTGATTATTTCGACGGTGGTGACGTGGAGGTTGCAGATTTGGGAGGGGAAGAGGTACATTTATCTTCATTTTTTTTTTCTGGGGAGTGGTGTGTGGTTGGATGGTTTGCTAATGGGTGGTTTTTGTAGGAGGCTGAAAGTGGTTCAGGCTGAGGGGGTGGTAGATGGTGATGGGAGAAGTGAGAGTGAGGGGGATGATTCTAGTCGTGATGATGGGCGTGTGGAAGGGGTAGGAGATAGGGGGCAAGTGCGAAAGGTTTAGGAGTCTTTCACTTCAGTTAAGTAGTATTGAAGTTGGGGGTTGCTACTGGTAGTACTACTACTAAGGAGTACTATATATATCTCGTGATAGAGGTAGGATACGTGAGGTCTAGAACTGTGTTGCGAGGTTCAGTCAACACAGTCTTACTATCTACTAAACTTTAAAAAGCAAATTGAATTGGATTTTTATTGATTAGTATATCCAGCCTTCTTTAGCTCCTGATTGTTGATGGCTAAGATATTTTTTATTCCTACGGAGTGTCTTCTGGTATACTATCTGGTACGAATGATTGTGTCATTGCCCGTGTTGCCACAATCGTGAACTCTATTACAGCGAATGTAAAATAGTTCAGTGGGTCTAATACACATGGAAATATTTCTAAAGTCTCTTGGGAGAGAAGAAAAGAACTAGAGGAAGCGAGATTGATAGCGCTACGTTACTACGGACTATACATTCAGAGAACATTTCAGCCAAATTCTATCTTCTACCAGATCTGGTCAAACGAATGACTGGTTATTGAGGAATTAATATACACAAACGTCCAATCCATCACACCTTCATCCAAAGTTATTGTCCGGTCCACACCATCACCATGGCATTGTCGATGTCCTCGGTGGAATTAATGCATCAGCGTCAGATGATTCGAAGGTGCGGATTGTCGATCAAAGCCCAAGTATTGCGCATGGACTTAGTAAGAGGCACCCGAGGGAGCGGCGGCGGGAGCACCCGAGGCAGCGGGAGCACCACCAGCAGCTCCAGAAGGAGAGGGGCCGTTACCACCAGCGACGCCGGAAGGAGCAGCGCCGGAAGGAGAGGGGCCATTGCCGCCAGCAATGCCAGAGGGAGCAGCACCGTTACCACCGAAAGAGCCGGAAGGGGAGGGACCGTTGCCACCAGCGACGCCAGAGGGAGCAGCACCGCCGAAAGAGCCGGAAGGAGAGGGGCCGTTACCGCCAGCAACACCGGAGGGAGCAGCGCCACCGTTGCCACCGAAAGAGCTGGAGCCGGAGCCCTGCTCAGAGGGGGAGCCCTGCTCGAAAGAGCCCTGAGATCCCTCGGAGTCAAATCCCTGGGAGTCGGATCCCTGAGACTGGGAGCGCTCAGACTGGGAGCCCTGAGACTGAGAGTCCTGGGACTGGCCCTGGGACTGGGAGTCCTGGCCGCCGAAGCCGCTCTGGCCCTGCTGGCCCTGCTGGCCACCGAAGGAGCCAGAAGGAGAAGGACCGTTGCCTCCAGCAACACCGGAGGGAGCGGCACCACCGAAAGAGCCGGAAGGAGAGGGGCCGTTACCACCAGCAACGCCGGAGGGAGCAGCACCGTTGCCGCCGAAAGAGCCAGACTGGCCGGCCTGGCCACCGAAGGAGCCAGAAGGAGAGGGGCCGTTGCCACCAGCGGCGCCAGAGGGAGCAGCACCACCGAAAGAGCCGGAAGGAGCAGCGCCGTTGCCGCCAGCAACACCGGAGGGAGCGACACCACCGAAGTCACCTCCAGCAGCAGCGGAACCGGTCGGGGCAGGGACGTTAGAGGCGGAAGCGGGGATTTCGAGCTGGCGTCTCTTGTGGCCGCGAGGAGCTCCGGAAGGAGCGGGGGCAGCGGAGCCAGTGGGAGGAGGTTGAGGAGCATCGCCCAGGCTCACGGTGGGAGCCTGGCCCTGTCCTCCGAAGCCTTGGCCCTGACCCTGAGGAGCACCCGAGGGAAGGGGAAGGGGGGAACCCGAGGGAGCAGCACCCTGGAAGGAGGGAGCTCCGCTGGCCTGAATACCATTGGGAGCAGAGTCTTGCTGGGCGCCCATGGCCGGCAGGGCGGCAGCGTAACCGATAAGACCAGCGAAAGCAATTCCGGTGAACTTCATCTTGAAAGGATAGAGTGATGGATTTGTAGTAGTGAGTGAGAAAAAAAGAAGGCGAAATGAAGGTACGAAGCACAGCTTCTTAAGGAATGGTAGTTGAGATCAAAGGAAAGAGAATTTGAGCTGAATGAAGGATGATTCTAGTTGGGAAAAGGGACGCTTTTATACGGCACTCTCGAAGCGCTGAGCCGCTAAGACCCAGCGATGACCACCTCCATCCATTGCTGCGATGCGTGCGAGGAACCAAGCATTCGTCATGCACTGTTGTCACCGAGCTCGGCCCGCCTGAATCTGAGACGTCGACTGTCAGCAATAGATCAGGTTATGCTGGAGATGCAAGAACCGCATAGATCGCCAGACCTGGCGCTTGTGGGGGTGGGAGAGTGGCTCAGGGGCAGGGCTGATGTAAAATAGGGTTTGAACGTACCTGCTGGGCTTCTGTGGGTCGGTTAAGCATGAAGCCGGTAGTTGGATCCGTGAGAGGTGAGGATGTAGTAGAAGATGCTATTGATGGAGAGGAAGAAAGGGCAAGAGAGAAGTCACTCTGGCTGGCTGGAGCTGTGGCGGCGGCCCCACGTGCGCGGCTCGCCCTGAAGGCCGTCACGGGCCAGCCGACCCCCCAGCGTTTCATCTCTTCATCGCCTATTCACAATGGCTGACTCGTCCTCTCCTCTCTCCCTCCTTGGCCCCTCTGCCGCTTGGAGGTGGCTTGATCCTGGCTGCGGCGGTTGATCTATTTGCGGTTCCGTTATGATTCCCATGGTACTGCTTTATCTGGTTGCCTTTCTCCGCATCATACACCCACCATACTCAGTCCACACATACGGAAAGCCTCAAAAAGTGCCTCAGATCGTCGGTGGATGAATGCGACTGGTTGTTAGTCTCAGTCCAATGACAACCAACATGCAACGGAGCTGACGTCCTCGATCAAGTTGTTTCCTGCCGCTGTGGCTGTTCCAAGTTAGTGGGTCAGTCCAGTCTCGACTCTCGACACTGACAGTCGACAGGTCCTAGTGCTAACTAAGCGGAAAGCTAGTTAGCTTTGGTGTGTTCTTGGGGGCCCAACGATGGCGGGTCCTTGACTCTACGTTATTTGGGTGGGTCCATCTCGAAGAACAGCAGCTGTGGTCAGTGTCTATGTGCAGCAGCATCCTCTTCCGCTTACAGATCATCGTGAAAGCTATGATCACAACGATGTGATAATCACTGTGGGGGATAGTCATACCAATACCCTCACTTCCTATCCATCAAAAAAAAGGCCGTTGTAATGAGGTCCTACATAATACCCCTCGCTGAGAAAATTGTATTTGAACTCGGAACAGAGCTTTCCCCTTCAAAGTTGGGGGAGCCCACGATGTGGACCCATGGAATAGGGAAAGTAACAGCGATGGGACCCTGAGGGACCCTAGAGTCTCCAGAGAAGACTTTCACCCTTCTCTGGCATCTGTCCATGCCGGAAGTTTGTTAGGCTATCCTTGGTTTCCTGCATGGCAGGGTTGGACGTGATGGGATGGTCCAAGATGACGACAAATGGGGTCTGGACCAGTCGTCACCCTTTCCTAGCGAGCTACTATGAATGAAACGGACGGCTGTCTGGTTGTGGCATCTGTTCGTTTCAAGCCTTGGATTTGATAGCGCGTTGGAGCAGCTGGCGTGGCCCTATGCAGATCCCATGGGCTGCGTAAGCTGATTGGCCACCCGTCTGCACGGCCCATTTATCCGATCGGGATGTTTCACTTTATCTTCGCAACCCTCACAGTCGCCTCCTCACTGGCGGTCCACCCACTCCTACGTCGCTACCGGTTTCCATGCGATCGGCAGGCTTGACGAAATCAGATAACTGACTCTTGACTCTCAATATTGGGCCTTACCAGTATGGCTCCCACTGTTGCAGTGGACTGCTGCTCATTGACCTCCGGGGCAAAGGATTGGGAGCGAGTCGGCGTCCCGCAGCGGCCTCGCGGACTCCCCATGATTGCGAGTCAAAGGGGCCAAAATAGAAAGGATGCGATACGATCGCAATGGGTATAACCCAGGAATTCAAGTTGATTTCATTAGGTTTAGAAACCTATCCACGCCTATAGTGTCTCTATTTCTGTCAACCTCGAGACCCTAGGTGCGGGCCCTTTTCCAATTTCCACCCTTCAACTGTTTCGTGTCGGATCCGGCTTTTCCGGGCTTCTCCTTTTCCTGTCAATTGGTCCGTGCATCTGTCAATAGGAAGCGCCATCCTCGCAAGAAGGCTGGTGAATGGCGTCCCTCAGCAGCACAATCGATCATACCAGATTCTAATACGGCTTGGTCTGCCAGATGACGCGGCCGCCACAGTAACCGCCCCTGGGGCTAAATCCCGCATGCAGCGAAACTTGAACCATGACACACACCGACGGATATTCTCTTTACCTATCAAAAACATCTAGGAGTCGCTCTGTATAGGCTCCCCGCTCTCTTCCACTGACATAGTATGCAATAGGGTACTTTTTTTTTGTTTTGCCAGCTCTTTGCCAGGGAGTCAAAAAGCAAAGGAGACCAGAGGACTGGAACAATTCATGTATGTGATAGCCCTGCATATGTGTCGCAACGTGCAGGTGTGCCGGGATTCGGTCCTCATAGGCCACTTTTACCGCGACGGAAATTTCATCATCAAGGCCGGGAATTGCTTTCCGTCGTCCATTCTACGAGGGTTTCTTGGCAGTAGGGTCCAGGTTGTGCGCCAACCGAAAGCAATATGTCCCTGGAAGGAGCCAGGGTCCATCGCAGACGCGTAAGTCTAATTGCTTGTAGTCTTGCAATTCTTGCCCTTTCATTCCTGCACTCTGTGTGTTCATACACCCAAACGTACCAAACAGCACATATTTGTCTATCTCCTGGTCCTGTCGACTCGCGTTGCTGCATGGGCAATTGCTAGGGTGAGATTCACCTATGATGAAGTCAAGAAAATTGGTCTCTCCGTGCCATTTCTTCGCCTTAGAGCCGCATCATTCCTTTAGGACTACTTCGTGCTTGACACGGCTCTCATTTCATCTACAACGTCAGATTGTAGCACCATACATATCTGTTGCATGGGCTTGAGGCACGCTATCTTACTGGGAGCCCGACACTGACCTGCAGCGAGGGCCAGTCTTCGAAGGTGGCTTAGGCTGGAGAGTACAGGGAAGGCTTTTGATGGTAAGTGAGCAATCAACTGGATCCAACTCACCATCACAACCACTTGCGTAGTATCTATTTCCTTCAACGGGCTTATCTGATGTATTGTAAAATTCAGATAGGTTGTGATGCCCCAGATCCGTATCCCTGACAGTCGAATTAGATCTGCTCTGACCCAGTTGGTTCATACTCAGCATGCCACACACACAAGTGAGATTGCAGGAGACCACGGTGGCATTTTGCGCTCCAACTCCAACTTCCACTTACGATACCGACTGGGAATTGTGTTGCACACAAAAATGAACTGCTGACAAGCCTATACTTTCCGTGTGTTTGGTAAACACATCAGCGGCTCGGAAAAACTACCTGAATCATGGGTTTTACTGTGATGGTAGGCCCAAGTCCCAGCTTGTCGACCGGTATCAATCTCGGCTCACTATCACCAGGAACAACACGTACGTTGCTATTAGGGAGATCTAGACGTGGTATTTGATTGACGGAAAACGAGCCCTTTGAGGAGAGGTAGGACCCCGATGCGAAGAATAGTCTAGGCCAACACCCGGGTCTAGATTGCGGAGAAGGCCCTTCTTCCTTGTTATGAGCAGCATGTACTCCTCGATCCAACAATAAACAGGGTATGAATAGGCAGTGGTGAGTGTAGAGATGACATAAGAGATGGTGTGGCTGTTGAAGCGGGAAGTCCTGGGGCTGGCAGTCACATCATTGGCGGGCTCAGTTTCCCACCACTCTCTTTCTAAGTCGGGTTGCTTTCTAATGCCAGGGTCTAGGAAAGTCTCATGCTGATAGCCGAGACCTTCGCGGGAAGCCTAATAGAATATCTTCACCAACCCCCACTCACTCACTCGGTGCGAACCTGGATACATTGGTTCACGACAGCAGTGCATCATGAGTGTGGAAAGGTGATGTTACCTTTCAGGCAGTCTAGATTACCCCAGAGAGGGCTCCGGAGAATCCCACCAACCCCTGAACAGCTTATCCGAAGCACTCGTGCTGTAGTCTGCTGCTTCATATAGGCAGCGGCGATTATTACAGGCAATAATTCACGGTGTCATCTTTGAGGTATTGGACTCACTACGCAGCAAGGGCGGACAGAGGAGAAGTGTGAACATGAAAACGGAAAGATTCCACTAACGCCGACTAGGAGGTTATTACTCTTGCCATCGTCCGTCATCAGAGCCACAAGCACCAGTAGTTCACACTGAGTCATGATACTGTATTGCCAGAGCGCGTGTAGAGAATGCGTAGGGAGCGCGCATTCACTATTAAACCCCCATGTATCTCGCTTAGCATGCCTACTGGCTCGCTAAGTGTTGGATTCATCTCGCGTCTGTTGCCATCATATCTCTCATCTCCTTTCCATCTTCATCATCATCAACACTTCTTCTACAAGCATCCCTTTCAGACTACTTCGTTTACAAAGATACGCTGAGTTCGAACATCTGTTCATCAAATTGCGCTTCTGTATCAACGGTGCTAGTAACAACGCTTCGAGTGCTACAAGAGACTCATCTAGTCAAGATGGCAGACACTCCAACGAACCTGTCACCTGACGACAGCAGTCTCATAACCCAGGCTGAGAATATGCTGTCCGCACTGCTGAAGGTCGAGCAAGCAGTCGATGAAGCTGGCGCAGGTAAAAATAAACATCAAGACTTCACGAAATACGTACTGGGTGCAACGGCAAAGCTGGGATTTATCATAATAGCTGGCAAGATCGTCAGTGTCAATGGTCGCCGGCTGGATCTGACCGAAGTAGTGGCTGTTGCTAAGTACGTTGTTAGCTTTGATGGAATCCCCAGGATGCATTTAGCTAACTCGTTATCTTACCTCAGACATGGGGTGACGCCTGTCGTTTGCGATAATGGCACCATTCGCTCTAAGATGCAGTCCAGTGTGGAATTCCTCCAGAAGCATCTCAAGGAGGGTAATACCGTCTATGGCGTCAACACTGGCTTCGGAGGAAGTGCCGACACGCGTTCCGACAACTATCGTGCTCTGCAAAAGGCACTGGTTCAGCACCACAATGCCGGTGTGCTTCTCCCCGCTGAGCAGGGGCTCGAAAGCACCCCCATCCAAGATCGCATGAAGAAACACTCCATGCCCGCTCATTATGTCAAGGCAGCCATGCTGGTCCGGTGCAACAGTCTAATCAATGGGCATTCGGCAGTGCGCCCAGTGGCCATTCGTCATATTCTCAAGTTGGCCGCTGCTGACTTCACGCCTGTTGTTCCGTTGCGCGGCTCCATTTCAGCTTCCGGTGACCTAACCCCTCTCGCGTACATCGCTGGGACAATTGAAGGAAATCCCGACATCTTTGTGGACCTTGGACCGAAGCACAACAATGTCATCCTCCCTTCAGACGAAGCCCTCGCAAAGCTAAGCCTGAAGCCCATTTCTTTCTTTCCAAAAGAAGGTCTTGGACTGCTTAATGGAACTGCTTTCAGCGCTGGAGCCGCAAGTCTTGTGCTCTTCGAAGCCAACCAACTGGCCCTATTCGCTCAAGTCGCAACCGCCATGTGCACGGAGGCGTTGATCGGGAGCCGTCGTAACTACCATCCATTCATCAGCAACACTCGTCCACACCCTGGACAGAAGGAAGTGGCACGTAATCTGTACGGCCTCCTCAAGTACTCCAAGCTAGCCACTAATTCAAACCCCGAAGAAGTTGGACTCGCTCAGGATCGCTACGCAATCCGCACCACTCCGCAGTGGATAGGTCCACAGATCGAATCCTTGATTCTCGCAACACGCCAAGTGGAATGCGAATTGAACTCGACCACAGACAATCCCTTGTTAGATACTGCTAATGGCGAGGTGCATCACGGAGGCAACTATCAGGCAGTTTCAATCACGTCTGCAATGGAGAAAGTCATGACCTGCATGCAAATGCTCGGGAAGATGATCTTCGCCCAATGCTCCGAACTGCTTAACCCGATGTTCAGCAAAGGTCTACCTCCCAACCTCTGTTCCGACGATCCCAACTTGTCTTTCGCCTTCAAGGGTATCGATATCAACATGGCATCGTACATGAGCGAACTGGGATACCTGGCTCACCCCGTCAGCAATTTCGTCCAATCCGCAGAAATGCACAACCAATCTCTAAACTCACTGGCTCTCCTCACGGCCCGCTACGCAGGTGACACCGTCGAGATCCTCTCGCTAATGATGGCAACACACATCTATGTGCTGTGCCAGGCTCTCGACCTACGCACACTGCAGCTCGAGTTCGAAAAATCTGCAAAGCCTTCCGTGGACGAAACAACAACAGCCATGTGCAAAGACGTGGTCCCTGAAGAACGTATCCCGCACATCAAAGACGAGATCTGGAAGATCCTAATGCAACACTGGGGAAAGAACTCCAATCTCGGACTCGCCAGTCGCGCAGCAACCTCAACAACCCATACACTTGGAATCGTCCTGGATCTGATCACGGTTGAGTGTGACGAAAGTAAGACTGCAGATATTCCAGGCAAGATGTTGCTTTGGCAGGAAGATGTCAAGTCTAAGCTGTGCGACGAGTATGAGATGACGCGTGAAAAATACTTCCTCGACCCATCGACGCCCGACTATCTCTGCACCTCGTCCATCAAACTGTACAATTATGTACGCAAGACTCTCGAGGTCCCAATGCACAAGGGTGTCGTCGATCATCCAACTTTCTCACCTCCTCATGCGATTTCTAACGAGAAACAGACGATTGGTACGCTCATCAGCACGATCTATGTCGATCTTCGCGAAGGGGACCTCATGCACACCCTAAAGGGCTGCTTTGAGGTCCCCGGGAATGACTTTCTGGGAAAGAACGATGAAGAGTGAGATGATAGGCAAGATCCAAATACAAGGGTGAGTTAAAGGGGGCTATGAATGATTGAAAGATCAGTGTGTTTTCCCCTCGCTAAATGAAAACACAGAGTGCGGAAAGAAAATTTCTCCATTCACTTTCTTACTTACTGTGTCGCATTACTTTTGCCGAGTGCATAGGTGGCATCGGGTAGCGCAAAACCCGGCCGGCGTTGTCATTCTCATTTTATGTTCTTTTCATTGCATCTTCCTGGAGTGAAGCCATAGGCGTTTATCTGGATTCGGTGCTAGTATTCCTATTGCCCAGCCACAGGCGTTGTTCTTGATGTCTTGCAATTTGCGATGCTGGTATACCTGGATCCCAGCTACGGGCGCGGCGCCTATGTTGATTTCTTGCGATTTTCGATACTGATATTCCCCTGGATCATAGGCACAGGCGTTTTATCTCGATGTCTTGCAAGCGTTTCATGCTGGATTTCTCATTGCTGAATCTTTTGTATACTTTAGATAATTTCCCAATGAAAGCAATATCACCCTAAAGAATAAATTCCTCATTCAAAGCAAGAAACCACTATACTACAGTATGATGGCAAAAAGAGACGATAGTGACAGCACCAGACTACTAAGATTTCCCGCCTGGTTCTTCACTAAGCATATCAGTATTTCACCCATTCAAAATACTCGACCCTACCTAGAAATGACATAGAACCTCACTTTCGGATTGGCACAAACGATAGTTCCCACACCCAATAGTCAATAGTATTATCGTATCGTTCATTCATTATTTCCACCCCCAGTCTTCCTTTCATAATAGTTCACACAATGTTGGATTATCTGAAAGGAAATATTCCATTATATTGCCAAAGACACGCACAGCCCAGAACTCGATTGCCAGTGATTTAGCATAGCCTCACAAGCTAAGTAATTAACTATGAAACTAAATACTAGTACGTGGGTGTTGTTAACTTGTTATTCATCAACACCCACCATCTCGTAGATAAGTAAGCCTCGAAGTTAGGCGAACGGACGAATGAAAGCGGCCATCTGCCGCTATGTGCTCCACTTCCTGTGCGGGTACAATCCTGCAATTAGTGGGGAGGATCATCGGTGAAGGTGGATTCGGAATTATCAGTAGGTGGCTATGTCCCGCTACTAAGATCGGTATGTTGAGGTTGTAGTACTAGAAAATTCTTACATTGATATCTATGATGATTTTTTTCTCTCTTCTTAGGGCTTTAGCTGTAACTCTTCGGAGAAGAAAGAGGAAAGTAGAATGTGGAGGGGAAAACCAAGACAGGAAAATAAAAAAGAAAGAAAGAAAAGAAAAGAAAAAAAGAAAGAAAAGAAAAAAAGAAAGAAAAGAAAAAAAGAAAGAAAAGAAAAAAAGAAAGAAAAGAAAAAAAGAAAGAAAAGAAAAAAAGAAAGAAAAGAAAAAAAGGGGAGCTAAAACGGGTAAAACGGATAAAAGAAAGAAGAAAGAGAGGATAATAAATATATGAAGAAGAATGAGAGGGAGAGATTGGTTGCCTGCGAACAATCAATATAATCAATAGATGGTAGACACAGTATGCTCGAAAAGATCAGCCAAGCTTATCTCCAGTGATGACAGAATGATATTTCCGTAAGCAGACTAGAGCCTGCTTATCTGTATAGCCATTCTATGCAGAATTCTGTCTCTCACAGTACTCATAAATAGTATTTATTATACAATCGACATGAAGAGATAACGGAGAAGCTATACTCAATAAGCGCTACTTTTAATTTGCCTTTTTCTCCTACCAAAGCTAACGAAAGTTTGGCTACTTGAAAAACAAGTCTAGATATATTGCAAGAAGCACATGCAGAACGCACGCTGACATCCAGTGTCACGCTGGGTCTAGCGCATTCTAGCGCATGAGGCTTTGTTTCGAACGAAGCATGGGAAAGAATCACAAGTGCCTATTACCCATGTTTGACAGGATGCAGGCCCCATTGTATGACAAGGCTGCATCATGCCAAACTGGCTGAGCTCCACATGGAGATCAAGTGTGAACAGTTCCATACTTCTCCGATGAGGTGTGGCAGACTAATTAAGACACCACCCACACAACCACTAACCATGGGACGGAAGCTACTGCACTCAGATATAGAGATTGGATGTGGTGATTACTTCATTCTCTATGGGTCTCAAAGGGGACTCGGTTGACTGCTGCCATTATATCATGGCAATTGTCGTGTTGGTGATAGCCAATCACGAAGGTAAAGACATTTTGAGTTATACAAGGCCAGAGACGTACCCGACAATATCCCTACTGCCCCATTTTCCGAACGCAAAACATGGTGGGATTTCCATTTATGAAGGATTGATCGAGAGAAGACTACTACTGTTCTCTCCAACAGCATGGCTCAATTCTAATCTGTGGCTGAGCAAGCTAAGCAATTAAACAACACCGGTTCGTCACCTTGGGTGTCTTGTGCATCGGACAAAAGGGCCTTGGTATCGATATCCCCTAGTCTGCAATATATGCGATATCCGAAAATGGGGACCTAAAGGCTCGAACCGATTCATTTGAATCTCCATCATGAGCATGTCACTCAAAGTTCTTGCAGTCTACCTGTTTTTTCAACGATTCCCACTCACTCAAATCAACCAGAGGACCGATTATAAACTGCCAATATACAGAAGAGAAGGAATAAACAGGTAACTCTAACGAAACTGGGAAACACGTGCATATACGATCCCATCTGAATTGCCATATTGAGTAGGCTGTGTTCTTCGACTCTTCCTGAGAGACTAAACCTGAACAGGCAATTGAGATGTTCGGGCAGAGAAAATGCGGGGAGGCTATCCCTGTTGCAGGGATGATCATCTCAGCACTAGGCCGGTAGAGGTTTAGTCGCCTAAGGTGGATGCCTCAGCCCCAGTCTCTGTGGAACGCGTCGAGATTCATGACAACACCTCAAGCCTGAACAGGAAATAAATTTGCGACTGCGGGAACTTCAACAAGGCTGACTATTTGGGGGCCGAACTCAGCCTCAACTTGAAAATTAATTCCGATTGTTTTGATTTGACATAGGGAGATTGCGGTCTGCGTGAGATGAACTTATAAAGAACTTTGGGGTACCTGCTCTCAACATGTCTTGGACCTGCAAGCTTCTCTCAATCACCTTCTATATTCCTTGAAATCCTCTCATCAGACATCATGACGAGGCAGTCTTCTCTCATTCCCACGCTACTTTCGCTAGCCTCGCTGGCAGCTCTCTCACAAGCAGAGTTGGGCAAGATCCAATGGAGAGGATCTTGCAACTTGACCAGTTATCCGACATTGGTTTGCGGAACACTAGACGTGCCATTGGACTACACCGAGTCGAATTCCAGCAAGACATTGACTCTCGACATTGCCAAGTGGCCAGCGACCAAGAAACCAGTTTCCGAGCCGATTATATTCAACTTTGGAGGGCCTGGTGTGAATTCGTTCGAAGGTCTTGGACTCTATGGAGAGGAATTTCAGGCGTAAGTTGCTGTCCAGCTTTATCGCATCCCATGCTGACTGACATTCGTTCTCTAGTATCCTCGGTGGTCACAATGATTTGATCGCCTTTAACAATCGGTTTGTGACAGTCATTCTTCAAGTTGCGAACAAATAATAACTTATGACCTTATCTAGTGGCGTTGGAGACACCATTCCATTTTCGTGCTATAGCGATGACGCCACCCGTGAACTCATCGCCCTCCAAGCCCCTAACGACGGCAGAGCGTCCAGTACAGCTTTGGGAGAAATTTGGGCGCAGAACGCAAACATCGCACAGGCATGCTATGCTACGAACAATCAGACAGGGAGCCTTATCGGAACTAGCTTTGCTGCGAGGGATATCGTGCAGGTCGCTGATGCGCTCAGTGGAAAGGATAGTTTGGTGAACTTCTGGGGTAAGTATCGCGGCTGGACTGAGACTACGCTTTTGCTGACGCTATAGTCAGGATTCTCATACGGCACTACAATCGGCTCTGTTCTGGCAGCTATGTTCCCGGAACGAATGGGATATGTCGCGCTTGATGGAGTGGATAACCCCAGAGAGGCTCTCTATGGATAGTGAGTGGTTCTTTGAACTTACCTAATCTGGTATCTTTCAGACAGCTAATTCTTCTGAATAGCAACGCACAAGCTGTTGTGGACGTCGACAAAGTTTTCGAAGGCTTCTGTGCGGGCTGCATGGCCGCACCGGACCTGTGCCCGATCGCCAAGGAGTACACCAGCGCCGCAAACTTGGAAGCTGCCATCTACCTGATGCTCGAAAACCTCAAGTACAACCCGATTGCCATTCCCGAAATTGGTGGTATTGTGACTTGGAGCGACGTCAAATCTACCATCTTTGAAGCCATGTACCTCCCCAGCTCCTGGCCCTTGACCTCTGAGCTTCTTTACTACGTGCAAACCCGGAACACAACAATCCTTGGAAACTCTGAGGTATACGAGACCATCAAATCTTACGGCCAGTCGGCTTCCCTGACTTCGGCTTCCGATGAGGTCGGCACGGCCATTACATGCTCCGACAAGCATCGATCAGCCACCTTGAAAGAGGTCCTCCCCTACATTAAGGCCAGACAGGCCCTGAGCAAGATCTCAAGTGATGGCTCGGACGGAGACATGAGATGCGCGCAGTGGAACCCGAAGATGTTCGCCAAGGAACGCTACTCGGGTGACTTTGAAGTCAAGACAGCTAACCCGGTGTTGATTCTGAGCAACACCTATGATCCCGCGACTCCTCTTCCCGCAGCGAAGAACCTGACAGAAACGTTCGAGGGAAGTGTTCTGCTCGAGCAGAACGGATACGGTGTATGTTCTACTTTTCCATTTTATACTGTCTAATGTGAGCAAGCAGCTAATTTACTGGTGACAGCATACTACCCTGTCGATGCCCTCTCTTTGCACTGCCAAGGCCGTCCGGGCTTACTTCACCAATGGCACATTGCCCGCTGATGGAACCATCTGCCAGGTGGACGTGCCTCTGTTCACGAACTTGACCTACAAGGATGTGTGGCCAAAGAGTTTCCAGCGGAGTGTTGAGTCGAGGGATGATGCGAGTGTCCTCAAGGCTTTGATGTCCATCCGTGATAAGATGTCACGCCGCAGGATCTGGTAAAAGCATGCTATAGATGGGAAGCCCAAAGCGATGACTATGAATAATGTTCTTCATATATTTTATTTTCCGGCATACGCACGTCATGTAATAGAGTCTAGTTAATTTTGCAAGGAATTGTATAGTAATTGAACTTGTACCAAAACAGCGCTTCATAAATACCGGAACGTTCCAAAACAGGTTTCTAGCTAATTTTGACAATTACTCAGTAGCCTGATGTTAACAATAATATAGAGTTGAGGCAAGTACCGTTTGTTGTTTTGATAGTGGAGTAAATCAGCAATGCCCCACACTGATCTGCTGGTTTGATTGGATGATTGTCCACTGTTGTTATGATCTGAGCAGCGGGCCTCAAACATCGCCGCCCAGTTCCTTGCTTCCTGTCCCGCGGCATTAGCCTAGGAGGCACGGAACTTAAGCTGCAGGGCGGTCAGTTCAAATGATCTTTTGAAGTCATCCTAAGGCTTCTAGAAATTCAAGTGAATACATGAAATTGGAAGTCCCTGATTTAAAAATGCCTGCATGAGTTCCGGCCAACAGAGTTTTCGATCAACAACTACTACCGCGCTTCTCTTTACTAAATACCCTCATTTAATCAATGCACACTACTCTGGACTATCTACCTTGAGATTATTCTTAAGCTTGCATCTTACCTTCCCAAATCTCTCTCGTTCTATTGCCCACTTGCTTTACCGAGTGATTCCTGATCCCTTCAGCACCCGGCACACACCATGGATCAACCAACTCATACTATCGACCCCGAAGGAGATGTCATCATAGTCCTAAGCAATGCCAACTCTCCCTTCGCACCAGATGATCATGAAGACACAACTGCGAAAAAGAACTTTGACAGTGACTCGAAAACCTCTGATGAGGAGGAGGACCAACACCGCGAAAAGCGACCCCGACTTGTCGAAGAACAGCCTTCTGAGACGCCAACAGAAGATGGACACCTCAGCGAGACACCAGATCAGGAATGTTTCCGCATTCAAGTCTCCGCGAAGCACTTGATACTTGCGTCCCCAGTTTTCAGAAACATACTCACTGGTAATTGGAAGGAAAGTGTCAGTTATCTTCAAAAAGGCTCCGTTGAGATTACTGCCGAGAGCTGGGATATTGAAGCCTTCTTAATATTCCTTCGCGCGATTCATAGCCAACAGAGCCAAATACCTCGAAAACTCTCTCTTGAGATGCTCGCCAAAATTGCTGTTCTGATCAACTACTATGACTGCAAGGATGCCGTGTCTATATTAACGGAACTGTGGATCAATGGTCTGGAGGAAAAAGTTCCCGCAACATATTCCCGCGATCTAATGCTATGGCTGTGGGTCTCTGCGTTCTTCAAGCTCTCTTCACAATTTCAAACTTCGACATCAAACGTCATGACACACTGTGATCATTTGATTACTAACCGTGGGCTTCCAATCCCTGAGAACATCATCAGTAAGGACACACAAACGCTAAATGGCCTTTATCTCTAATATAGTTACAGACGTAATGAATGAACGTAGGAGTGGAGCCATTAATGAGATATTACTCCGTGTGCATAAGATGCGTGAAGATCTTCTCAGCGGCAGTCGGGGTTGCGACTTCGAGTGCAGATCGATGACGTTGGGAGCTATAACGATGCATATGAATTCTAATGATCTACTTCCACTAGAACCCGAGGCTCCTTTCCCAGGACTAAGTTACGCTGGGATCTTTAGGAAGATACAGTCTTTCAAATCACCAGACTGGTACTCTGCCACCCGTTCGCTTTATTATGATAACGAATTCATAGCCGACTCCTCCCCTCATAGATGTCAGTCTTCTTCCTTCGAGACTGTTATCCAAGGAATGACAAATGCTATCAGTGGCCTTGATTCATCGATTATGGGCCTATGACTAATCCAGAAAATGTGAGGTTTTAGATCCTTTTAACATTTCATTATCACATTCTTTTATGTGTGGATGAATGATATCGCTATTGAATGTCACTGGCTGAGGATCCAGCATGTCTTTGGGGCAGAGAATTCAGAGTCGAAATATATTTGTTGCGTTTGGTCATTGAACTGCCCGGAATGGTGTAAACTTTGGCTTCTAGGGAAGCAATGCTCAGCTTTCGGCGGAGGTCGACAAAAACAGCAGTAGGTTTCTATATTTGAGGAATCTGCGTCAAACATACAGCCAATTCACTATTCATTGCGCCACCCAGCAGCCCCTGGATTGATCTGCATAATTAGATATTTTACTGTGTATGTTATGCTGATACCAAGAGCGGGAAAAAGAAAAACAAAAACATAAATAAATTGAAAAAAAAAAAAAAAAAAAAAAAAAAAAAAAAAACAACAACAACAACAACAACAAAATGCCAGGCCCTGCTAGGCACAATGAAGAGCAGAGCAACAGTATGTTCTAGGCTTTCATCTATCTAGGAATTGGGGGGGGGGGATAAGATTGGCTTAGCTTAGATTCTCCGTGAACACAAAATAAAAGAGTTAGCTGGAAGAGTAATTGATTTGATCAAAATTAACTGCTCTGTATAAAAAAGTCAGAGCAGATCTGGGATATCCGATAAAGCCGAATATGCGGCACAAGAGCCACCCGATCTTCTCCGCACGGACGTGGCTACGCGTGTCTCTAGCCACTAACACCAGATTCGAGCCGATTACGAAACCATCATTCATAGCCAGGATTGCGCAAGACATTTGGCAGATGCGGGGTTCCCATCTCGCCATCGATGCTGATACGAGAGTGGTTGTTGTTGGAGAATTGTTGCATAAGTCGGGACGGCAATTGCGTGATGGCCGGGAGTTATGCTTATCAACCCCATCCCGGTTTCCATATATCTCAGCCAATGTCCCAGCAAAAGTAAAGTCACAAAGCAGTCTTTTTATTTAACTCCTATCAGTTCTATTACACTGTACATATCATGGCTCCTGGACTATCTGCAGATCTCCCCATCCACTCGCACCCCGCATCCAGTGGGGATGGCCCGACTGACCAACCACGGTATCCCGCTCCACTGAAGCCCAGTGGTGCTTTGGATGAGTTCGCATTTGAAGAGACAACTCCAGTCATTGGTCGCGAGTACCCCACCGTCAATATTGTAGATGATCTTCTGAACGCTCCCAACTCTGATGAGCTGGTGCGCGACCTTGCCATCACGAGTACCTCTCCCAATTTACCCTAACTGTATCTACCCCATCACTAACTATTACCGACAGTCTCCCAACGCGGCGTCGTCTTCTTCCGCGCCCAAACCAATCTCACCGATGACCTCCAGAAAGTCCTCATCCACCGACTGGGCCAACTAACCGGCAAACCCTCCACTTCCACCCTGCACATCCACCCCCTGCTGAACAACACCAACGAGTTCGGCACCGCAGACGCCGAAATCAGCACAATCAGCTCTCTCGCCCGCAAGAAGATGTTCGCCCACGATCGCCAACCCGACCGCCGTCGCTATGACTCGGCCCAATGGCACTCCGATATTCAGTTCGAGCCGGCACCAGCTGACTACACCTCCCTCCGGCTAACCCAGCTTCCCAAAACCGGTGGAGACACCCTCTGGGCATCTGGGTATGAGCTCTACGACCGGTTTTCTAAAACATACCAGAAATTCTTCGAAGGTCTGACAGCGACGTTCGTGGGCGACGGCTTCATCAAGGCGGCGGAGAGAAACCCCAAGGAGTACAAGATATACACTCAACCTCGGGGAAGTCCGCTCAATGTTGGGGAGGAGCTGGTGGCTGTTCATCCGATCGTGCGGACGAATCCGGTGACGGGGTGGAAGAGTATCTTTGCTTTGGGACCGTTCCCGAAGTATATCAATGAGCTGAACCAGAATGAGTCGGAGGAGTTGTTGAAGAAGTTCAAGTCAATTATTATTGAAAGCCATGATCTGCAGGTCAGGTTCAAGTGGAAGAATGAGCATGATATTGGTATGTTCTATGCACTTGTTGTGTTGTTCAGTTTGGGACTAACACTCGATAGCTATCTGGGATAACCGGAGTGCTTTCCACACGGCTACCTTCGATTATGAAGGCCTTGGTGAGAGATTCGGGCACCGGGCGGTCGGTATTGGCGAGAGGCCTTACCTTGACCCGAACAGCAAGTCCAGGACCGAAGCGCTGGCAGCTGAGGGCCTTATTTGAGTATTAGTCCCATGATGCTTGTATGCGTTTGGAATTGGAAGACGGCTTGATATCGGCGGAGGCAGTGCCTCTATCCGGTCCTTGGGGGGATATGCTAGCACCTATTATTTCGCATATGATATGTACAGATGAGACTGCTATGTATTTGCTTCTAAGACGCTTAGGCACCTGACATCAATCATTTTGTCCCTAGATCTCGTTTTCTGGAATCAGTATAATTAATGGTCACGTCCATCTCAGCGAATTGTATCTTTTACGTTATGAGACACTCCTCGGAATATATATTTGGAGGGTGCATTCTGAGTTCAAGAATCTTTCGAACTTCATTTTATGTTATAATTTTTTTTTTTGAGTTTTATTCATATTATTTTTCTATTTCTATTCTGCATTGCCTGTTTCGATAAAACATGGTTTTCTTGGGGCTCGTACGGCGGATCGAGGGAGAAAAAAACAAGAAAAAAGATACTGAGCCCAGCCCGGCTCGATCGGACAACCTTACGATCTGGAGTCGCTGTTGGAAATCTGTTAGAGAATGTTTTTGCAGTCCGTTTGGATGCAGGTGAACTTACTACGCGCTACCAATTGCGCCATAGGCCCATTTGTTGGTGAAGGTAAGGTAGATCATTAATGTGCTACATGTAAAGCAGGAGTGCACGACAAATGGACCGGTGCGAACGCGTGGGCGTTTCTCAACCATCAACAAGGAAGGAAATTGGAAAAATCCGAATTTGGGCAAGGAAAAAAAAAAAAAAAAAAACCACATGAATATAATCCAATAAGTTTCTAATAACTGGATACTTTTCTTGGAAGATGTCATGATCAATTCTGCCCATCACTGTGCCCAACCTCCCTCAACCCAACCTGATACTCAACCTTCTGCTCTACTTCACTCTCCGTCGACGACTCATACTTTTTATTGATATCCTCCAACTCTAGCTTCCTCGTTTCCGGAATGAAGAAATACCCAAAGATGACCGAAACAGCAGACAGTGACCCATAAATAAAACCCAGCTTACCGCCAATATCCACATGGCCGGGATCGTCTGCGGTTTCGAGATAGGGGTAGGAGAACGTCACGGCGAACCTGACAATCATACTCTGTCAGTTTCCATGATCTGGAATAAATGTGTGCAATGGTATGTGTGGAGGGAAACGTACTCAGTAATCAGCTTCACAGTATACGCGATCCGCAGAGTCATTTCTCTCAACCCGGCCGAAGGCAATTCCGCACCGAGCACATACACTAATGGCGCCCAGGCAAGAGACCAACCAAAGCTGTAAAGAAGCAGCATGGCGACGATGCCTTCTTTGGCAGCGGTGTTACTGGGGTCTGCGGTGCCGAGACCGCCCATTGTCATCAAGGAGGCCGTTTCGAGGAAGCCGCTTACGTGGAAGAGCATTCTGCAGTTGAGGACGAGCATCAGTGAACACTGAATCAGAAACAGAAAAGATGACATTTACTCACCTCCGTCCAATCACATCACTCAATGCCGTCGAAATGATCAGCGCCCCGATATCAGTCGCATTAGTACCCAGTGTGACACTAAACGCATTGACCGATTTCAACTGCTTCACGAAAAGCGTCCCATACTGACTCGCAAACGCCTGCCCTGAAGCCTGCTGAAAGAAATTCGCAGCGGCAACAACGAACGTGCGTTCACGATTCCCCTTGATGAAGAGATCCTTGAAGCTTTTTCTCTGCAGCTGGGCCGTGACTTTCTGTGCCATTTCGTCAAAGTCCTCTTGTATCTCATGTTCGGGCGTGTTTTTCGATCGGTATCGTTTCAACGCTTGCAGTGCTTCTTCCTGTCGGTCGCGGAGGAGCAGCCATCGTGGAGACTCGGGTATTATCCATACGAGCCATATGCAAATAAATGGGATGACGAGAATCAAGCCGAAGGGAATTTGCCATGCGGTGTTTGTTGGAATGCCTGATGTGCCTCGTGCGATGCCGGTCACTACTAAGCCTCCGATCTTGATGCTGAGCCAGTATAGGACGCCCATGGCGCCGCGGACGTTTCGGGGAGCGAGTTCGGCCAGGGTGGTTGGGATTACGGCTAGTTGCATTCCTAGGTAGATGTCTGTAGAGGTTAGATGATGGTTTGTATTTTGGAAGATGTAAAGAAATACTGACAGTGTAATGCGCGACCGGTTAATATTTGCGCGTCTGTTTTAGAGCTCACCACAACTGCTGCACTGCCTAGTGCGTAGAGGTTCATGCTGAATATGCACCATTTCCGACCATAAGTATTGCTAATATAGCCTCCTAGGAAGACACCTATCGTAAAATAAATCAGCCAAATACTACATAGCCTTGGAAAGTACCATCCTCACCGACAATCTGCGTCCCCGCCTTCAAACTATTATAAAGCGAAGTGAACAACGGCTTCACCTTGTATTTCCCGGTGCTGGGATGATAAACTCCAAACTGACGAGCAAACGAATCCATAGCCTGACAAGAAGAAAACGCCTGATCACTGAACCCATAATTAAACGCCGAAACTGCCAGCAGCACGGTCGTGAAAATGAGCATCCGGCTCCATTGTTTCTGAGATGCCATTTGGAGGCAATCTATCGTTGAGATGATATCCCGACCAGAAACATCTATCAATCAATCAATCAGATAATCAAAGGCCGAGATAATCAGATATGGTGTAATCAGATCATCAGATAATGGTGGCGAACGGATGGCTTGGCTTTATACGTCGCAAGGTTTGCAACGTGGGCGGGATGGCGGAGGGTTTTTCTCCCCCGACCCTCCCCGACCGGTGAGATAATGAATGGACTAGTCCAGTAATTCTTGCAGCCTGCATCGGCTATCATCGCTCGATTTAGCATCGGTGGCATGGTTTCGTGTTTGGCGGTTCATCCATCAGCTCGGGCTTACGAGGCTGTGATGGATCGGCCTTATTACAGATCCCACGCTGATCATGGTAGAGTGTGTCCAATCATCATGACCATTATGTCTGATTGCTTCCAGGTGACACAGAAACATGGCGACCCCTATGCATAGTACGTTTTGATCTTCTTAATGCCTTCCTCATGCTGCTTTCCCCTTTAACCGCGCTTTCCTACGGCCTACCCTCCCCCTGATCAATCTCTTATCTTTCTCCGAGTCTTCCGGTACTGGTACCGTACTGCGTCCTGCAGGCTTGCCTTCTCAGGCAACATTGTCTCATCCTTACTGCACATATAATATCTATGCTTCGCCTGTATCAATTGAATGAGTGTTCCATTCTACGAACAGGTTATATATTCAAAACAAAGACATCGAACCACTTTCTCCATCTTGCCAAGCTTGCCAAGCTCTTGTATAGGGCTGTGAGGCTGTAGGGCTGGAGCCAAGTCTCAAGACCCTTTGTTCCCATCAGCGACGGGTGGTTATTAATACGGTTTCCCGAATTCAATCTCCCATCTGATTACCGGATGTTGGTTCCATTCGTGCCCGGAGAGGGAATTTCCGGAGTCAGCGCACTTTAAAAAAATTTGTAAATGAGGGGTAATGCATAATCTCGGATTTACATGGTTCTTTTTTTAGCTGCGTCTTTTGTTGGTGGACAACACCACACACAATTGGCTTCCATTTGATCGCGTGTGCTGAGAAACCATGTTTCACAAGTTTTACAACTTGCTGGTTGATTTAGTTGAGTGATTAAGTCGGAGATTTACGAACAAATAACTTCTTTGTAAGTTCACACCCGGGTCCACTGCGGTGGTGTGTTCGCTCTCACGGGCTGGTCACGTTGGGGGCTCGCTTATACCTGCCACCATATGATATGCTCAAGCTTTCAAGTAACACATGGCAGACAGCCCCCATTATGCGTGGGATTTCTTCCCTGCACTTGCGAAGAAGGATCTGACGGACTCCACAACGCCGGCTATCCCCCAAGCCAGCTTGGCACTGCTTATATGGAGTAGCCTGAGGCATCTTTAGGCGGCAGTCATGATTGATTGATCATGAGGAGGGAGCTCTCATGAACCTATTCATTGCAGGTGAATAGTACCACTTCCCACACCAGATTAGGAAAAATACTTTTGAATGGCATTGACACGTCTTATTCAGTGTGACCCATGTTCCTGTACAAAAAGTCCGAACGGACCGTTGCGAAAGCCCGGGCGGTGGTGTGTTACTCGAAAACTGGGGATTCTTGACTATGTGCAGCCTAGTCAGGATAAATCTGAGCCTAATCCCAGTAAATCCGGGGTAATACTACAGCCAAGTCTGCATGGCCCAGTAATTGGTGTTCAGGATCTGGGTTTGATTAGCAACATTGTAGTAGCACGTATGTCATCGTATACGCAGGACCTGCACCCAAGTTCCGCTGAAGTATAGGGTATGTTGGTTTATGGTTACTTGTGTCGCACCAATATCATATTCAGTGTTCCATTTTACTACTATCATGAACCACATCTCCGTGGAACCCACACAGGCATGACAGGTTATATAGTCCCTATGAGAGCCATATCGTCACAGCAGTCTCCTATGTCCTTATGCCAATTGACTTGAATCACTACATCCACAATGCGCTTCTTAGTCCTCACTCTCGCACTCCTCTCTACTATCCTAACTCTCCCCTCCATAACTCTCGCCCACCCAGCCCTCGGCACAGAACATCTCCAGCTCCGCGGCCAAAGCACCATCACCTTCCTCAGCTCCATCTTCAACAATGGGATGAGAATTTTCAGGCTAGACAAAACCGTCCGCTACTTTACACCTGAACGTCTAGACGACGTCAAGAGTCGTTCCTCAGAAGCACTCCAAAGCCTCGATGAAGCCATAGCGACTGGAAAGGCTATCGGTCACTTCGATCCTGCAAGTAGTCATGCCATTGCTGCGCTGTGTATACCCCTGAAGGTGGTTTATGGAAACATGATTAAATCTATTCGCGATAAGGTATTACGGTTGTTTCCTTGACGCTTTTGTTGAGAAAAAAAAAGTATATTTTCCAATGCTAATGATCATCATCAACAGCGCGAGGAGCTAACCGCGGCGAAATACAAAGACGAGATGATAAAGACGCTAGTAGCTCTTCGGGTTAAGAGTCGGGAGTTTGCCGAACTGGTGAAGAAGATACTCACTGAGCCTGATGGGTCATATTGTCTGTATCTAGAAGATTTTGTTGATAAGCGGTATGCGAAGACGATTGATGAATACAAGGGAATCAATAGCGGTGATTCGGATGATGTGGAGGGGGATATCTGGAATGTGGAAGACTAGAGACTGGAATTGGTATGTGGGAACTGCCCATGGAGAGGTTGTCATCTGGAGGGCTTATTCGCATCTGAAAATGACATTGGATCTCACCAGCTTGATACATAACAAGGTGTTAGCGAGAAGCAAGTGCTTTGGACTACATGGAAAAAAGATGTCACTGTTTCATGCTAACTGACTCATGTATGCGTGCATAATTGGTATAGCTTGGACTGTGCAGCCGATTTCGGTCCTAATCATCGGCCATTAAACTTGGCCCAAAAATCCTAACCTACTGTGTAGTTCATGATGCTTTTCACATGATCCCCAAGAGCTCACTTCAAACTTTATTAAGTCCCAAAAATAGTCCTATACTATTAACCATCTCGTTCTCGCCCAAACTATGATGCGCAGATCCCAGCCACAAAATATGACGTAGCCACAGCAACACAGGCCAAACTCCGCTCACCGCCCAGTCACCGCCTTTTAATATACGGGAAAATTGCTGCCTACGTAGCGAAAAGTCTCGGCCGACGCATAGACCAACCACCACTGGCAAAAAAAAAAAAATTCACACAAAAAGTCAAACAGTCATAGAATTGTTGCCGTGGGATATCTACATATACACACAAAAAAAGTAAATATTAATCGGTAGTTGCGAATCATGAATGGCCCCGTCGATACGCCGAGAGCGCCCGTAAGGAAGATAGCCCGGGTTGCGAATTTCACCGAGCCGACCAACACATCAGGAGACAGATGTCGGTGTCAATTGAGGTGTTTATTTGTTGGCCAGGATGTAGCTATGACACGCGTCAGCTTTTGTTGTTTCCGGTTGGATGTAAGGCGGGAAGGAAAGGGCAGCAACACATACTAGGCGTGGATGACACCTGGTACCCAACCCAGGATACACAGACAGATGTTGATGAGGAGATCACAGCTGCATCCGGTGCGCATGAAAACACCCACGAAGGGGAGGAAGAAGGCGATGATGATTTCGCAGCAGCCGCTGTTGTGAGATATCAATTAGTATCATCTTCATAGAGAGTGTAACAAGTGAGTGCATACACTTTTCCGGGCATGATGGCGGTTTGTGTAGTGTGTTGATAGAGGTTCCTTGGGGAGATGGAAATTGAGCTTGTCTCGAGGATAGGAAAGTGAACAAAATTTCAGAGTCTGGACGATGAAGAACAAACAGATGGTGGACGATCAGGGGATTTAAAAAGATCATAAGGAACGAGGAGTTGTGACGTCACGCTTGATGCTGCGTAGGGCTGAAAGTGGAGCTGACTCGCACGCCGCGAGAATGAATGCCCATCAGGGATATGTCGATGACCATGTTTTGATGTAGCCTGATATTCTTGCGCAACCCTTGTCGATCCTGCGTCATGGTACCTTTATCTTTTCGCTATCAGTCTGTGTGGTTGTTTCATGGTATGTTGTGGCCTGACTCAAAACAATTGGTTAGCTGCGAACATCGGATTCCGCGTAGCTTTGCTCGGCCAATACAGACATTCAAATACGAGTACGAGGCATAATAGTGTATGCTGGCATGATCTCTTATTGGTTCGCTTGATTGACCCGCTATGGCTTATGCTCGTGGATAGCTTACGTAAGTATATATATGAAGTGCATAAATTCATGGATGACTATACGCTGTATTTTTAGCCCAAACCTTCCTGGCTTCGCGAGATCATCTTAAAGGGTATTTATAATACCGGCAAATATCTCATTCGATTTGGCTGCAAGGTACATTTAATACAAAGTGATAGTTGGTATCATGCAAAGGTGGGTCTTACTGCTCCCTACATCAAATATATATATTGTTGACCTAGTGTTTTGTTGCAGTTCCTAGCTCCAGTTAGGTGATATTTCAGCAGCTTCAATAAAACGTAACGTTCCAATGCCTTATGCGCGACTGTGGCATACTACAGATAAAGAAGCGACAAGGCCAGGGGCTTAGGTAGACCATTGAAATTAGGTTGCTTTGTCGATGCCAAGGCCAACCCACCCTGCCGGGTTCAACCTTTATCGCACGGGTTCAACTTTCATCACACGCGTTCCCAAGGAGCTGTCCAGGTTTGCGCCCCGCTTTCAAAGAGTATTTGGCAGCCTCAATTATAGCCTGATAACATTTTATTATACGCAAGAGACTTTACCGCTGTCTTCAGGAGCTGCAATAGGGTAAACTGTATAGAAAAGTAAATATTGTATGAGCTAGCTTCTAGTACTCTAGCTTTCGAGTCAAGATTGGGACACCGGTTTTGAACATGTATAAATACAAGCACTTAATTCACACGGCTTTCTTTGCCGCTTCTATATACCATATTGATAGTCAAACATGAACAGAGAATATACAGCCAAAGGAAATGCTAATAAATCAGATACAAAAGAGAGAAAGTCCAAGCGAAAAGGGATGCCCCACAAGACCAACGGCCAACCCATCCCATTTATTTGCTGTAGCACATAGCCTCAAGATCATCGCTATTCAGCACCCAAAACGGCCCGCTTTTGGTCCAGGCCCTTGACAGAATAGCCTCGTAAATAATAAACAAAAGAAAAGAAAAAAACATTGGAAATTGGAAATAAGAAAAATGTAAAAAAAGGAAAAAAAAAAACACAAAGAAAAGAAAGAAGGATGAGCAACGCCTTACACCCGGAAGTTCGACACTACTGCTCCACCTCGTAAACAAGCTTGAAACCGCTGACCTCCTTTCTGCGAATCATCTCCAATCCTTCTAGAATGCCGGGAAACCCGCCCGACATGACCTTAGCAGGGTGGTTCTTGAGATTGCCCTCGAGCAGGTGCTTCTGAGCGCCGGCGTAGAGCTCGTCAGCAAAGACACGCGCATCGGGGTCAGCGTCCCGCCCGTAGGGGGCCATCCAGGTACTGCCGCGACCCTTGACAGTGGAACCCAGGATCCAGTCGGGCTTGACAACCCTGCGAGTGGCCTGCGCCTCGGGGTAGGGGTCCAGCGCCGTGTAGCGACCGCCTGCGCGGCCAATGGCCTCGTAGCACAACTTCATGGACGAAGTGACGGTGATGCAGTCAATGGCGTAGGCCAGAGCGTTCTTGGTGTAAGACTTGATGTCCTTGGCGCAGTCGGCGGACCGGTAGTCAAAGGTCTTCTCGGCGCCGTAGGAGCGGACCAGCTCCTCGTGCGATGGCGAGCAGGTCGCGATGGGCCGGAATCCCGCCAGCTTGAGCAGCTGCAGGGCCATGGTGCCTGTCGAGGTACTACCACCGTTGACGAGCACGTAGGGCGGATTGGCGGCCGTGTTGGGCGCGGTCAATGACCCGGGCAGCTTCATGGAGCGAAACAGGGCAATGCCTGCGGACGACAGAGACGTGCCTATGCAAGCGGCATCGGTGAAGGACATGTCATCCGGCAGACGCAGAGCCTGGGTGGCCACGGTCGAGGCGTACTGGCAGAAGCCGCCACCGCTGGGCCTCTTACGGTCCATGCTGTCTGCGGTACCCAGTACCCGGTCTCCAACCTTAAGGTCTTGCCTAGTGACACCGGTGCCAATGGCCACGACGACACCGGCAAAATCGAAGCCGAGAATGGCGTCTGGCACAGCGAAGCCCTTGGCCATCTTGGAGTCGACGGGGTTGAGAGCCAGCGCGGCCGTCTTGACAAGCACGGAATCCGGCTCCAGGTCGATCACGGGCACATCGTGCGAGATGCGAAGAGTGCCCTCTTCATCAGCAGCGATGATAGCGGTCTGCGTCTTGGGGATTGGGGCGTGCATTGTGAGGGATGATGAGGCAGGTGGCGCTGTTGGTGATGGTGGTGGTGAAGTTGCTGCTGTTCGCTTTTGTTGTTGTTGTTGTTGTTGTTGTTGTTGTTGTTGATACACCCGGGTGAGAAATATAAGGATGATTGGAAATGACAAGAAAATGGGAAGAAAGAGAGAAAAAAAAGTATAGGAATGGTTTGTAGTCGTCGTAAACCCGCGACAGTATTAAACTCGTACCTAATGTCTTCATAACAACAATATCGACATGATTTTTCTTCACGCGGTCGCTGTCGACATCAAGATCTATATACACGGGCGCGATCTCGCACAAATCTGCCTCGAGGGTGGCTGAGATGGGGATGAGAGAGCAACATCTTCTCTCTTCTGGGGATTGGCTTGCGAGGTTACCATCACCGTCTCGTTCGACTGTCGCATTCGGGGCACTTTGCTCTGGGCAAAGAAGCCCACATTCCCATTACGGCAAGGAAAGAGATGGCCGCTCGTATTGGTAAGGGAAAGGATGAAGCGTTTGTCTCAAAGAAGAAACCAGATGTTAGGGCGGGAAAATCACCCATATCGGGTATCCGGGGAGGCAAGCATTAAAGAGCGGCGAAGGGAGCGTTGGGTGATGGATTGACCGCTAGCGTGAAGGCTTAATTTCCGTCATCTACTTTTATAATCAGCGCTTGCGACCACCTCCATCCCGTAGGATTTGGCCCCAAAAGATCCCGTAGGATTTGGCCTCACCAATCCCGTAAATTCGTTACGTCCGTATGTATGTGTATCCTCACTATATCCAAAAATGCTGGTGTTCTTGTGGCGTTTCTTTCGACCCTTGGCGTGGTGTGCCGAGCATCTGCCAGCCAGTGAACGATTTCGCGGCGTGGCAGAGGCACGGTTCGGATCTACCCTTGATGCTTAATCGTACATACAGCGCCAGCCGGAATTTCTCGCCAAGACTACATTACATCTTATCCTCCAGGACCATGCTGCTACAGGACGATGCTACGGCATAAGGCTCCCCAACTTGAAACTTGAGAATACATGCAGTTGTATCTGAAACCCCAACCACAGCCGTCGCTCGCCCATCTGCCGCTGTAGTAGTGTCTTCGTAAGACTGGCGGGTGTATGATTGTGAGGGATCATAATTGGCCCCCAATTACACCTTCTATCGTGCGACTAGAACTTCCGATATTAATCAATGTTCTATAGGGCCTTGTCCACCGCCGCCACCAAGAAAAACAAGCGAAAATCCTCCTGGTCGTTTATCTATGAAGGTCGTATTCTGCAAAAAACCCTATTCGCTGGCTCTTCCTCGTGTTCACTATCTGACCCCACTTTCGCTGGTCCCATGGGGCCAAAAAGTCAGGGCCAAGGCGAGATGTCTCAACTAAGGCGAGAGGGCTGAGTCAAGACGAAAAATTCGCGTGGGCCGGTGCCCTGCGTCCTGCCGGGTGATGGTGCGACTGAAGAAGCTGACAAGCCTAACGTAGGATTGCCTCGTGGATTCCTCTGACTCCATCGCCGAACCGCAGGGACTCCACAAGCCAATCCGAGACCATGTGTCAGCTGCACATGGTACTGTGGGTCTCTCAACATCACATAAACCGGATTGGGAAGCTCTGAAAGAGGTCGGAGTTAAGGAAGCAAGTTCACCATGTACTAGAACTATCTACTGATACGAGTATCCGTGGCTCAGCAACGATCTGTGGGGATGTGGAGGCACGGATACGGGAATAACAGATCGGTGGATACAGGTATCATCTACATACTGTCCAATGATACTTCCTGGGCCAGTGCTTTCCTCATCGGGATACCACTTCCACCATCAAAGGAATCCCGACGGAATGTCGAGAGTTCTTCACATCATGGCGAGAGGATGGCTTTGGTTTGCTGGATAAGGACCTGATCGGAAGCTGTCAGGTTTAAACATAAAACCCTTCCCACATGGCATCTCAGCTCGATTGTCGATCTTGATTGTCACTACTCACGGGCTTCAGTCCTTTCCCTTTCATTCAACATCATCTGGTCTGATACCTGTACCAAGTCTCACCAGATCTACCAAGTCCTACCCATTCTTTACCAGGTCTTTTGAGTTGTTTGAACACCAAGTCTTACCAAGTCTCTTTTAATCTTTTTAATCCGAGTCTAGCTATACTCCAATATCTTTGATTCTATTCGATTCAATTACCAGGCAAGTCAAGCAAAATACACACCCCATCTGTACCATTATTGTCCCATCACCCCCGTGAAAATGTCTGCTTCCAAGAACGAGCCCATTGCCATTGTTGGCAGCGCCTGTCGCTTCCCTGGGGATGCCACATCTCCTTCCAAGCTATGGGAGCTGCTCAAGGAGCCCCGTGAGGTCGCCCGGCCTATCGACCGTTTTGCGGCCTCAAGCTTCTATCACCAGAATGGTCACTACCACGGTGCTAGCAACGTCCGCGACGCGTACCTCCTTTCCGAAGACCCCCGCTACTTCGATGCCCAGTTCTTCAACATTCCCCCTGGTGAGGCCGACTCCATCGACCCCCAGCAGCGCACCGTCCTCGAGACTGTGTATGAAGCCGTTGAATCCTCTGGCCTGGTGCTCGAGGACATGCGCGGCTCAGACACGGCTGTCTACGTCGGTGTCATGTGTGACGATTACGGCAATATTTGCTACGTCGACCAGGAGGCGGTCCCTACCTATGCCGCCACTGGCACGGCCCGTAGCATTCTGTCCAACCGTGTCTCTTTCACCTTCGACTGGCGAGGTCCGTCCATGACCATTGACACGGCCTGCTCGTCGTCCCTGGTTGCTATTCACCAGTCTGTTCAGGTTCTGCGCAGCGGCAACTCTAACATCGCCGTGGCCGCCGGTGCCAACTTGATTTTCAGCCCGAGTATGTACCTCCCAAAGATCCCCTCCCATCAGAAAATGCTTTCGAAAGTTCGCTAATCCTCACAAAAAGACATGTTCATCGCCGAGTCGAACCTTAATATGCTTTCCCCCACGGGCAAGTCCCAGATGTGGGACGCCAACGCCAACGGTTACGCCCGTGGAGAGGGTATCGCCGCTGTCATCATGAAGCGTCTGTCCGACGCGATCCGCGACGGTGACCACATTGAGTGCGTCATCCGCGAGACGGGCTGCAACCAGGATGGCCACACTCCCGGTATCACCATGCCGAGCCAGGAGGCTCAGACCAAGCTGATTCACGACACCTACCGTCGTGCCGGCTTGGACCTGAGCAAGCCCGAGGACCGCCCTCAGTACTTTGAGGCTCACGGCACTGGTACCAAGGCTGGTGACGGCGTCGAGTCCAAGGCCATCTACCACGCCTTCTTTCCCGAGGGTCAGACCATTGACGAGAGTCTGTGGGTTGGCTCCATCAAAACCATCATCGGTCACACCGAGGGTACCGCCGGTATCGCCGGTGTCATGAAGGCCTCCCTTGCCATCCAGAACAAGACCATCCCGCCCAACTTGCACCTCAAGACGCTCAACCCGGAGATTATCCCGTACTACGGCAAGCTGCAAATCGCCAAGACTGCGCAGGACTGGCCTGCGCTGCCCGCCGGTGCCGTTCGCCGTGCCTCCATCAACTCCTTCGGTTTCGGTGGTACCAACGCTCACGCCATTATTGAGGCATACGAGCCCGAGGCCTCTCCCGTGCAGGCTGAGGCTGCGGCCAAGGCTGCTGTCGCCTTGCCCCTTACCTTTTCCGCCACCACGGAGACGTCTCTCACCAACCTCATGGCCAAGTATCTAGAGTACCTGACTGAGAACCCCGATGCCGACCTCACCAGTCTGGCCTTCACCCTGCACGACCGCCGTTCCACTTTTGCGTACCGCAGCCACATTGCGGGCCAGTCAGTCGATGAAATCTTGCCCAAGCTACAGAAGGCTGTTGAGGAGCAGCAGTCTGGCAACTCGGCCAGCATCGTCCGCGGTACTTCTGCCAAGAAGCACCTGCTCGGTGTCTTCACCGGTCAGGGCGCTCAGTGGGCGACTATGGGTCGTGAGCTGATCCGTGCCTCCAAGTTGGCCCAGGACATCATTGGCAAGCTTGAGCAGTCCCTCGCCGAGCTCCCTGCCTCTGACCGCCCGTCTTGGTCTCTCATGGAACAGCTGATGGCTGATCCGGCCCAGTCTCGCATTGCTGAGGGCGAGCTGTCCCAGCCGCTGTGTACTGCCGTTCAAATCGTCCTGGTAGAGGTGCTCAAGCTGGCCGGCATCACTTTCGATGTCGTCGTCGGCCACTCCAGTGGTGAAATTGGTGCTGCGTACGCCGCCGGATTCTTTAATGCCACTGATGCCATCCGCATTGCCTTCTATCGTGGTCGCTACGCTTTCATGGCAAAGGGTCGTGAGGGCCAGAAGGGTGGTATGTTGGCTGCTGGTACCACTCTTGAGGATGCTCTCGAGCTTGTCGAGCTCCCCGCCTTTGAGGGTCGCGTTTCCGTTGCCGCATACAACTCCGACGCTAGCGTTACCCTCTCCGGTGACCTGGACGCCATTGAGGAGGTCAAGGAGGTCTTGGACGACGAGCGTGTTTTCAATCGTCAGCTCAAGGTTGACACCGCGTACCACTCGCACCACATGATCCCCTGCTCCGCCAAATACTATGAGGCCCTTAACAACTGCAACGTCCAGATCCTCAAGCCCTCTGGTGAGACCAAGTGGTACTCGTCTGTATACGACGGCAAGCTCATGGAGCCTTGCGAGGAGCTCAAGCACACTTACTGGATCGACAACATGGTTAACATCGTCCTATTTGCCACGGCCCTCAAGTCTGCCCTCAACAAGGCCGTACCTCAGCCCACCCAGGTCATCGAAGTTGGTCCCCACCCCGCCCTCAAGGGTCCTGCTTCCAACGTTATTGAGGACGTGGTCAAGGCTGCGCTGCCTTACACCGGAACCCTGGCTCGTGGTCAGAACGACGTCAATGCTGTGGCCTCTACCCTCGGTTACCTCTGGGCCCAGTTTGGCCGCAGCTCCGCCGACTGGAAGGGTTACTCGCAGGCCTTCTCCTCGAGCATTCCTACCATTCTCCACGAGCTGCCCAGCTACCCTTGGAACCACGACCGTCTGTTCTGGTACGAGGCTCGCAAGTCGCGTGTCAACCGCCTGCGTCAGGACCCCGCTCACGTCCTGCTTGGTACACGCACCGACTCCATCAACGAGCGCGAGTACCGCTGGCGTAACTACATCAGCTCCAAGGAAATCCCCTGGCTCTCCGGCCACAGCATTCAGGGTCAAACTTTGTTCCCTGCTGCTGGTTTCCTCGTGATGGCTGTCGAGGCTGCTCGCATTGTCGGTCGTGATCAGGCCATCCACGCCATTGAGCTGCAGGACTCCCAGATCCACCGCGCCCTGGCTGTCAACGAGGACAAGGGTATCGAGACCCTCTTTACCCTGTCTAATGTCACTTCTGTCCAAACGGGTTCAGAGTCCTCTACTATCACTGCCAACTTCGCTTGCGATGCCTGCCTCCAGAAGGGTTCCGATGTCTTCACCTCCATCGCCAGCGGTAAGCTCGTCATGAGCCTCGGCACTCCTTCTTCCACGGCCCTGGTCGAGTACCCTAAGGAGGCTGGCCTCGGCATGCTGGATGTCGACTGTGACGAGTTCTACGCCTACCTCGCCTCCATCGGTTACAACTACGCTGATCTCTTCAGGGGTATCACCTCCATGAGCCGATGCTGCGACTTGGCTCAGGGTGAGATCATCACCTCTACTGCCAGCCAGAGCGGCTCTATGGAAGAGTTCCTGCTTCACCCGTCCACTCTTGACGTTGCCTTCCAGGCCATCTTTGCCGCAATCAGCTACCCCGGAGATGGTGCGCTGTGGGCTCTGCACATCCCCACCACTATCCGCCGCGTCGTCATCAACCCTGTCATCTGTCCGATGAACGGCGGTCTTGACGAGAAGGTTCGCTTCTCGGCTACCTCCAACCGCGCTGATGACGGTACCTTCTCCGGCAGCGTTGACATCTTCCCTGTCCACAGCGACCACTCGCTGTGCCAGGTAGAGGGATTGGAGGTCAGCCCCGTATCTCCCCCTACGGCTAAGGACGACCGCCACATGTTTGGCCACACCAGCCGCTGGCTCAGCACACCGGACGCCGAGGCTGTGGCTAGGCCTGTCTCAATCACCACCGAGCAGGAACAGGAGCACCAGCTTCTTGACCGTCTTGCGCTCCAGGAGCTCCGGAAGATTGTTGACTCTGGTAACTCCGCGCATGCTCATCTGCGCACCTGGGCTCAGGGTGTCCTCAAGGTTGTTGGCACCGACAGCGTCACTGAGCAGATTGACAGCTCTAGCGTCACTGTGGACGAGGCTTTCGCTGCCAACCTTGCTGTCCTTAAGGCCCTTGGCTCTGGTCAGTCCGGCTTGCTGAATAAGTTCTACGCCTCGGCATTTGGTGCTGCTGAGGCTCGGAGCGCTCTGATCTCGCTGGTTCACCAGATCTCCCGCCGCTACCCCCACATGCGCATCATGGAGCTCGGCGCCGGCAACGGTGCTGCTACCAAGCCTCTCCTAGAGGCTCTCGGTGCCTTGTGCTCCGCCTACACCGTCACTGACTCGACTGACGAGCACTTCGCGGCCCTTAAGGAGGAACACGGTGATGACCTCTTCACCCAGACCGTCGACTTGGACCAGGACCTCGAGGAGCAGGGCTTCTCTGCCGCGAGCTTTGATCTCATCATTGCCCCTACCGGCCTCCATAATGTGCAGGACCGTGCCCAGGCCATGCAGAAGCTGCGCTGGCTTACCAGGCCTGGTGGTTTCCTCTTCGTCCAGCAGATCACCAATGTCAGTGCTGCCCACGTCGGTCTGACCGTGGCTAGTTTGACGTCGCAGACTGAGGTTCCCGAGCTGTCTGAATACGATGCTCTGCTTCAGGAAGCTGGCTTCTCCGGCATTGACTCTGTCACTCCGGACTCTGTCAGCCCCTTCAGCGTTTTCGTGTCTCAGGCCGTCGATGGTCAAATCAATGCCATCCGAGCTCCTCTGAGTGCCGGTAACAAGACCACCATTGACCAGATTCTCCTCATTGGTGGTCGCCGCTTCCAGACCTCTCGCCTCATCGCAAACATCAAGAACACCCTCGCCCAGTTCTGTGGCAACATCACGTCGATCCAGAGCATGCGCGAGTTCAAGTCGTCCATGCTGGCGTCTAGGCCTCTGGTGCTTTCGCTCACTGAGCTCGACGAGCCCTTCTTCCAGGACCTGACCGACCAGAAGTACAAGGCCCTGCAGACTCTATTCTTCCGCTCGCGTTACGTTGTCTGGGCCACTCATGGTGCCAACGGTGACAACCCTTACGCCAACGTCATGAAGGGTGTCGTCCGCTGCTTGCTGATTGAGATTCCTCACCTTCACTGCCAGATGTTCAACATCGAGGGCAAGGTCAAGATCGACCAGCACGCCACCGTTCTGGCCGAGCAGCTCCTCCGTCTACACATTGCCGACGGGTGGAAGGACAAGATCCCCGCGTACAGCCCTTTGTGGACCTCGGAGCGCGAGCTGATGCTTTCCGACGACAAGCTCCACATCACCCGCTACGACTCCGAGGCCGAGCTCAATGACCACTACAACGTCTTGCGCCGTCGTGTCGTGGCTGATGTCTCCACCGCTGACCGAGTGGTTGCCCTCACCGCCGATAAGAGGCTTCAGCAGTTCCGCCTCAACCCCCAGGCCCCCATTGGTACCGAGAAGGCCAAGGCCTTCGTCAACGTCGAGAAGTCCCTGTCCACCGCCATCAAGGTTGGCGACCTCGGCTACTTCTACCTCAGCATCGGTACCAATAAGGAGACTCGCGAGACTGTTCTCGCGCTGACTGATCAGCACCAGTCTCTTCTCACCGTTCCTGAGTCCCGGCTCCTGGCCGTCAATGTCGCCGCCAGGGAGCACCGCACCCTGCTCGTTTCTGTCGCTGCCACGCTCCTTGCCTCCGCTCTCCTCGAGAAGTCCACTGCCAGCGACAGACTCGTCTTCCATGAGGCTCCCACTGTCTTGGCTGAGCTTCTCAGAGAGAAAGCCCGCAAGACTGGCGCCCAGCTCGTCTTCACTACTGCCGATAAGGAGGCCACTGGTTACTGGCAACACGTCCACGCTTACAGCCCCGGCCGCGATCTGAGCAGGCTGGTGCAGGCCAACACGAGCCTGTTTGTTAACTTCTCTCCCGCCAGCGAGGGTAGCGAAGTTGTCAACCGTCTGAAGGCCCAGCTGCCGTTCCGCGCTCGCTACCGCACTCTCTCAGACTACCTCCCTTCGCAGTCCGTCCTCTACTCGGACTCGACCGAGGCTCAACTCGCCAAGGCACTCAAGGACGCCCATGACAAGGCTGTATCCGAGGCCTCGTCGGTTGCCTTTGGCCAGGTTGCCAATACCTTTGTGCAGCAGCTTGCCGCTGACCAGTCTCTCGGTGAGCCCCTGACCACCTTGGACTGGACTGATCCTACTCCTTTCCCCGCCAGCTTGACCCTCGCCATGGACGAGGTGCGCTTCCGCTCTGACCGGACTTACTTCCTTGTCGGTATGACTGGCAGCTTGGGCTTGTCCACCTGCGAGTTCATGATGGAGCGCGGCGCCAGGCACTTTGCCCTGTCCTCCCGTCGCCCCAACATCGACCAGCGCTGGCTCAACAAGGTCGAGACCAACTTTGGCGCCTCGGTCAAAGCGTACCCGCTTAATGTCACTAGTCGGGAGAGCCTGCAAGGAGTGTACAAGGAGATCTGTGCCACCCAGCCCCCGATTGCCGGTGTGGCCAATGCCGCCCTCATCATGCGCGATGGTCTCTTCATGGAGTCTAACGCGACCACCATGAACGAGGCTCTGGGTCCTAAGATCGACGGTACCATCTACCTGGACGAACTGTTTGCCAACGTCGATCTCGACTTCTTCATCCTCTTCTCCTCCCTGGTGTACATCACTGGTAACATTGGCCAGACCTCCTACGCTGCCGGTAATGGTTTCATGGTCAGCTTGGCCCACCAGCGTCGCCAGCGCGGCCAGTGCGCCAGTGTCATGAACCTGGGTGGTATCAACGGTATCGGCTACATTACTCGTACTGACCACAACATCCTCAACCGTCTCGACATCATGGGCTACGGTATCATGTCCGAGCTCGACTACAAGTACTTCTTTGCCGAGGCGGTCATGGCCGGTCCTCCCGACTCCGGCCGCGACCCCGAGGTCTCTGCTGGTCTCAAGTTCGTCAACCCCAAGACCGACAAGAACCCGCCCAAGTGGTGGGAGGACCCTAAGTTCAGCCACTACGTTATTGACAAGAGCGCTCGCGAGGGTGGTGACAAGGGCGCTGAGGGTGCCCTGTCCACAAAGGCCCAGCTGCAGGAGGCTGCCACTGACAAGGATGCCTTCAACATCATCCTGACGGCCCTACAGGCCATGCTTCACAAGAAGCTTGGACTGCTACCCTCAGAGAGCGTCCTGTCCGATGTCGCCATTGTCGAGATGGGTGTTGACTCTCTCGTCGCTGTCGATATGCGCTCTTGGTTCAGCAGCGAGTTTGATCACGACATCCCCATTATCAAGATTTTGGGTGGTGCCACTCTTGCTGACCTGGTCGAGGACACTGTTGCCAACCTGTCACCGTCCATTGCCCCCAACCTGGGCGGCACCGCCGCTGCCGAAGAGGTGCCCAGGCTCGAGGTCGAGACACCTACTGAGCCTGGCACGGCAGCCCCCTCTGAAGATGAGCCTTCCTTTTCTGAGCTTGACACCCCTGCCACCACCGACGTTGGCGAGGGCTCTGTCACTGGCAAGTCTACCGCAGACGAGAAGGTCGAGGCTGCCGCTGCACCTGTTACGCCGGCTGTCGTTCGCCCCGACTTTGTCCGCGTCGAGAAGATGACTCACGGCTGCTCTCGCTTCTGGTTCCTCCGCCAATACCTAGAGGATGCCAGCTGCTTCAACATCATTGTCCGCACGCGCCTAACCGGTCAGGTTGACGTGGCCCGTGTCCAAGAGGCCGTCCGCAAGGTAGGTGCCCGTCATGAGGCCCTGCGTACCGCCTACTACGTCGACGAGGATGGCGAGCCCATGATGGGTGTCATGCCCGACTCCAAGCTCCGGCTCGAGATTAGCAAAATTGCCGACGTGAGCGAGGCTGAGAAGGCACACAAGGAGGTTTCTAAGTACAACTTCGACATCGAGAACGGTGAGGTCATCCGCATGCAGCTGCTCACTGTCGGTCCCCGCGAGCACCACCTCATCTTCGCCGTCCACCACATTGCCATTGATGGCTTCTCCTTCAATCTCATGATCCGCGACATGGACATGTTCTACCAGGGCAAGCCCGTGCCCCAGATTGCCTCGCAGTTCACCGACCTGGCCATCCAGCAGCGCAAGGACATTGAGAGTGGTCGCCTGCAGGACGACATTGTCTTCTGGAAGAAGATCTACACTACGCTGCCCGACCCTCTGCCTCTCTTCCCCTTCCCTGGCGTTGGTGCTCGTCTCCCACAGACCAAGTACGAGCACGAGGAGGTTGAGATGGTGCTCGACTCGGCGATTGCGCAGAAGATCCGCACCCTCTGCCGCCAAAACCGCTGCACCACGTTCCACTTCTTCCTCGCCACTTTCCGACTCTTCCTCACCCGTTGGCTCGAGATTGACGACCTGTGCATTGGTATCGCTGACGCCAACCGCAAGGATATTAAGACCCTGGCTACCGTAGGTTTCCTGCTGAACCTGATCCCTCTCCGCTTCGGCGGCCTCACAGGCAAGGAGACCTTCTCCGCCCTCCTCAACACCGCCAAGCAGACCTCATACTCTGCTCTCAACCACTCCGCCCTCCCCTTTGACCTGCTGCTGCAGGAGCTCGAGGTGCCTCGCTCCTCCTCTCACAGCCCTATGTTCCAGGCTTTCCTCGACTACCGTCAGCTCTCTCTGAAGACTCCCCCCATGCTCGAGTCCCAGACCGAGGGTGAGAGCAACTTCGGTGCCACCGCCTACGACGTCGTTCTGGATGTCACTGACGACGCCGCCTCCGACATCACCATCAAGTGGCAGACGCAGAAGTCGCTGTACAACGGCCGCCACACTCAGGCCATGATGGACAGCTACATGCATCTGCTGCACCACTGTGCCAATGGTCCCGCCGGCCCCATCGCCTCCGCTCCCCTCTACCGGGACGAGCATGTCATGGCTGCCATTGAGGCTGGACGTGGTAAGTATCATATGAAACAACCCCTATTCCTACTACTACTGCTACCGAGCCCCGATTAACTGTTTTGTCTATCTCTCTATGTAGGCCCCCAGTTTGACAGCGAGTGGCCCGAGACCCTGTCTCTCAAGGTCGACCAAGTCTCTGCCCAGTTCCCCAACGATATTGCCCTGCGCGACGGCCTCGGCGACTCCATGACCTACAAAGCTATGGACCGCATCATCGACCAGATCTCCGAGGAGCTCGTCCAGACTAACATTCAGCCCGGTGACAAGGTCGGTGTGTTCCAGCAGCCCTCGGCCATGTGGATCTGCTCCTTGCTCGCCATCTGGCGCAGCGGTGCCGTCTACGTGCCTCTTGACCCCCGCAATGGCCTGCCCCGTCTGGCGGCCACATGCAGTGTTGTCGAGCCCAGCTCCGTGCTGTGCGACAGCTCCACTGTCTTTGATGTCGCCCGGCTCGCTCTCCCTGCTGGCGCCAGCACTATCAACGTTGACCAAGTCCGCAAGGCCAACGACTCTCCCGCTCGCCGTCCAAACTTGTCCAAGGGCGATTCGTCTGCCATCATCGTCTCTAGCAGTGGTTCCACCGGTATCCCCAAGGGTATCGAGGTCCGCCACCAGAGCTTGCTCAACCTCTTCGAGGGTGACGGTCAGATCTGGAACCTCGGCCGCCCCAACTGCGTTCAGCAGAGTGCCTACAGTTTCGACATCTCTCTTGACCAAATCTTTACCTCTCTCGTGAACGGTGGCAACCTCTACGTCGCTTCCCAGGCCCAGCGCTCCGATCCCCAAGCCATGGCTGAGCTCATCGCCAACAACCAGATCACCTACACCATGGCTACCCCGTCCGAGTATTCCAACTGGATCAACTATGCCGCTCCCACCCTGTCGAAGGCCACGAGCTGGCGCCGCGCCAACGTTGGTGGCGAGGGCTGGAACGCTACCCTGCGTGACTCCTTTGCCACGCTCAACCTGCCCAACCTCAAGATCCAGAACTGCTACGGTCCTGCCGAGAACAGCGTCTGGTGCACTCGTCAGCCCATTGACTATCCTTCCGAGTCTACTCTCATCCCGGCCGGTCCTGCTCTTCCCAACTACTCTTTCTACATCGTGGACAAGCAGCTTGATGTTGTCCCCACCGGCGTCCAGGGCGAGATCCTCATTGGCGGTGCCGGTACCGCCGTTGGCTACTACAAGCGCACCGACCTGACCAACGAGAAGTTCATCGAGGACAAGAATGCCTCCTCTGTTCACGTTGCTAAGGGCTGGAACCGCGCCTACCGCACCGGTGACAAGGGTTATCTCATGGACGACGGCACCCTCGTTGTCCTTGGCCGCATCACTGGTGACACCCAGATCAAGCTTCGCGGTTTCCGTATCGAGCTCGAGGACATCGAAGCCACCATTGTCCGCGCCTCCAATGGCGTCCTGTCTCGCGTTGTTGCCAACGTGCGCGGCGAGGGTCATGAGACCTACCTGGTCGGCTTCGTCGAGTTTGCTGACGGCTACCCGACCGACCAGCAGAAGACTTACCTCGCTCAGCTACTCAACAAGGTGCCCCTGCCCCAGTACATGAAGCCCAACATGCTCATCCCGCTTGACCGCATTCCCCTGAACTCCCACGGAAAGGTCAACAGACTGGCCATTGCCACAATTCCTATCCACCCCCAGGTCGATGCTGCTGAGATATCTACTGAGGTCACCGACACTGAGAAGGCGATCTGGGAGCTGTGGCAAGAGATCCTGCCCCAGTCCGTTATGGATGGTGCGGCCATTAACTTGAACCACGACTTCTTCCAGCTTGGAGGTAACTCCTTGCTTACTGTCCGTCTCCAGTCTCGCATCCGCGAGGCTTTTGGCGTCGTCGTTCCTCTCCACAAGGTCATCGAGTCCAGCAAGCTATCGGCTCTGGGCGCCCTCCTCGATGAGTTTTTGGCCAACTCTCGCATCAACTGGGACGTCGAGACTGCCCTCACCGATGAGATGCTCCACATCTCTCCCGCTGATACCTCCTCCACCACCCGCAAGAACGCTCAGCCGCTGACGGTCATCCTCACCGGTGCCTCTGGATTCATTGGTCGTCACATCTTGGAACGCCTTATCCAGGATCCCAAGATCGGCCGCGTCCACTGCATTGCTCACCGTCCCCTGTCTGACGAGCTGCCCCACCGCCAGAAGTTCAACGCCGTTGTCGCCTCCTCTTCCAAGATCTCCGTACACGAGGGTGATCTGAGTGCTCCTCGCCTCGGTCTGTCCGAAACCGACTTCGCCGCTCTCGCCCAGCAGGCCGACATGATCATTCACAGTGGTGCCAACCGTTCCTTCTTCAGCACCTACGACCAAGTCCAGGCCATCAACGTCCAGTCCACCAAGGAGCTCGCTCTCATGTCTGCCGCTTCCCTGCGTGACCACCGCCGCATTGTACCCTTCCACTTCCTTTCTGGTAGCGAGGCCGCCACCATCGAGCCTGCTTCGGACGGCTCCCAGGGCTACGTCGCCTCCAAGTGGGCCAGCGAACGCTTCCTCGAGAAGTACGCTGACCAGCTGCGCCTGCCCGTCCACATCCACCGCCAATTGCCCGTTCCCGAGGGTCGTGAGGCCCAAGGTGAGGAGCTCGACCAGATCCTCCAGGAGTTCGTCGACGTCGCCGCCAACATGACCGAGCTGCCCGACTCGACCACCTGGGGCGGTCACTACGACCTGATCCCCGCTGACCGTCTGTCTCGCGACATTGTCGGTCATGCCTTCACTGCCCTGACCTCGACCGACAACCAGATCTCCAGCGACAACGTCAAGCAGTACTCGCATCTGAGCTCCGTCCGCATGGACATTGCAAAGGTTGTTGAGAGGCTAGACTCGCTGCCCGAGTACGCCCAGAGCGGCCGGCCCAAGATCCCGGCCCACGTCTGGGTCGGCAAGGCTAAGATTGCCGGCTTCCGCTACCAATTCAGCACCATGAACATGGTCCTGCAAGATGCCGAGGGCAAGGGCCTCGCTACGCTGTCGCGGTAGAGTGTTGACCATTCTATCTGACTTGTTTGTTCTTGTATATACCTTTACTCATCACTCTCTGTGTTTTCCTCTCTTTGTATAGCTTGACTCATCACTCTCCCTATTTCCTCGCTTTGTGTCCTCATTCATCACTCTCTCTGTTTCTCTCTGTCTAAAATTGTCGTGTTTATATTAGCTTTTACTTTCTCGTTAATAAAGACTTGGTACAATATTTTCTCTCGCTTCTGTAGTGCTGCCTTAGTTCCTTAGAGTGTAATATCTTGTATGTTCTTCCTTTTCTCTCAGGTTCTACGATGCTTTGAAGTACAATTTGTACAATATGCTTGAAGAAGCTAGAGATATCGAATCACATAATTCATATTTTCATATTTGTCCAATTCTTTGGTTACGTTAACGATAAAGACTTGAACATCTCTTCCAAGAAAGTATCTCCGAGTTTCACTACAACAACGTCTTAGCCACATTGAGCATAGTTCATCATCTCAATTCTGCGTTTTTCGCAAGAATAACACTTTATTGCTCAAGTAATTCAGTAAGCTATAAAACTTCAATCTATACAGTAGATCCTTGAATGAATTCAGATAATGATAATTATCATGATTGAATAAGAAAGGGTTTGGATAAGAGTGGGTGCAAATCTATCTCGTATTTCTCCAGGCGAAGTCAAGTTACGATTTATTGGCTACTGCAGTTCGCGATGTTTGCATTGCACAGAATTCGTATGACGTTTCTGGTGATCTAAAATGTGTCAACTTGTGCCATGATATATTCATTTATCTTGCAGGGCATGTACAAACGCTTGACTGGTGTCATAGTCTGAGTTGTCCTTTGTGTAGCGACTTGTGATCACTGGGGTGTACATGCTACTTTTGACAGGTAGGAGCGCGCAGAGACGAAGCATTCTAAAGTGAATTTGGCGAAGGGCTAATTTAGGCAAAAGATTTCTTCCTAGCTTCAAAGTAACAACGGTATCGTCAAGTACAAATGAAAAAAATGAAAAAGAACCAGAAAACAGAATCTATATACATCGCCTCAAGGCTGGTATACTATACCCCCTTTGATGTAGCCCACCCCCCACAGTCAAACAGCCATCAATACATATACACTCCGGGTCGTTTAAATCTAAATTTAACCCTGGTAGTCATAGACAAGCTTAGCCTCAAGCCTCTCGCCATCATCCTTAGTGACGAGGACCCGCCTAGCGTGGTAGCGAGTGCCGCCGATGACAATGAAGCCAGCGACCTGCTGGGTGATGACGCCCTTGGAGTCGAGGTGCTCAGTCTTGAAGTGCATGACCTCCTCAGTGCCGTCCTCCCAACCCTGGCGGAGGTAGTCGTCGTCGAGATCGGCGAGCTTGCAGATGCGGGAGCGACCGCGGATGTTGCCGAAGAGGCCGTGGGTGAGCTCCACAGGCTCCCAGTTCAGGACACGCTTCTCCTGGGTAGCGGGGAGGCCACCGCTGGGCTTGTTCTCGATGTCGAGGTGGATGTTGCCGGTCTCGTCCGTGCTCTGGCTGATGATCAGAGTCACGTGGGCCATGGCAATGACCTTGCGGGTCAGCCAGTTCACGCCCTGGACCTTGAGGATATCGGCTGAGGACTCGGAGAGGGTGTTGTTCTGTGGATATGGTTAGTATATGGACAGGACATTGTGGCATAGATGTGGGTGAGTTTGGTGGGTGTTTCTTACAGCAGTCCAGGAACCGTTAAGGTCGTGGATGGTCTTGGAAGCGGGAGCGGCCATTGTGATGATGTGTGAGTGGTTTTGGGGGTATAGGATTAGGGAAGTGTAGTAGTGAAGGTAGAATTGAGGGTTGGTGAGTGTGAGTTGGTTTGTTGATTGATTGATTGATTGATGAGTTTCTGAAGCTTCCAACACGTCGCCCATATATACTTCGATGAATATAGATGACACGCCTTGTTCGGTCGGTGCCTGATACAGCACAGCCCACTTAGAGTGTCATATTCAGCCGCAGATGGAGTAGCATACCAAAAATCACCGGCTTTGTGAATTACCAGTTTGCCGCGTCGGGCATAGAAAGCCGGCCATTTGGGGGCCACATGTTCGTCGCGGTCGACAGGGGTCAAAAGTGGACGGGTAGGGCGGCACGGCTGCGAGTATGCGGGAATGTGAAATGCTTGTGTTGGTGACAAGAGTCAAAGCCGCAGCGCCAAGAGTTGCCTCAATAAGGGGCAATGCCCGGGGCTGTCACACTGGCGCTAGTTAAGGGACAAAGAAAGACACAACAAGCTCCGGAGCCACATTTTCAAACGGAAAGCCACTTGCACCTTGCTAACCTAAATAGGACACAGCGGGAGATCATCCCGCAACCCTATCCCAAACGGGTATGCAGGATGTTAGGCACTGTCAGATGCACTGCCAGTGGACGATCCGGCGTCTTGTCCATGTAGGAACCAGATCCGAAGAGATCATTGCTTTTTCTCAGCTTTCTGACATCTTTTTATCCTCCATCTCTTGGCCATCATCAACAACTCTCTCTCTTTATCTCAATTTCTTCTTCGCACTCCTACAATTCCCCCCGGTCGCAACTCCCTCGCGAGACTAAACCTATTTCTTCTCCTACCTCGTATCGCCATCAACAACTGTATCCACTAGGATTTGGGGGCCACTGCAAGCCAAGCACAGATTCACAAACGTGACACAAGGATCAACCGAGTACTGACGGGTGTCTCGCGATTTTCCAGCAAGGGGGATCATTTCCAACATTATGTACGCGCAGTCCGAGAAGTTGCCCATGAATGGGCAGGATCGCATGCATCCACAAACACGATACGACCCACCTAGCCACCCACCTCCTCAATACGAGCAAGCCCAGTACGGACAGCCTCAGTATGGACCTCCCTCAACAGGACAACCCCATTACGGACAATCACAGTACGGTCAACCTCAATATGGCCAACCCCAATATGGTCAACCTCATTACGGACAGCAACAATATACCCAGCCCCAATATGGCCAAACGCAATATGGCCAGCCTCAGTATGGCCAGCCACAGTATGGACAAACACCGTACGGACAGCTTCAGCCCGGTCCCAACCCCGTGTTTGGAGGGCAACCCACCCCAGACCCCCGATACGACTCACAAGCCGGGATGGCCACCATGGGAGGGCCACTGCCTCTTCCCGTCGTGATCCCACAGCAGCGCCCAGGGTCTCAGGAGCGAGGCTTCATGGCCGCCTATGCGCCGTCTCTAGAATCGTGCGGCATCGACCAAAGGTCGTTCCTGCGCTTCATCGACGAGACCAACACAGCCCTAGAGGGCAACAAGTACCTCGCCGGTGTGCAAGTCGTCTCACTTGGCGTGGGCTTCACCCCCGAGGTCATCGTCATGGGCGTCGCCGCGGCAGTGCAAGCAGGCGCCTGGGTAGCCAACAAGGGCTACGTCAGAGGAAAGTAAGTGCACAACACGACTCCTCCCTCAAGCCATGAATGCTGATCAGCCCTTAACTTAGGACCAACAACGTCATGGACAAGTACAACCGCGAGCTTTTCGCCCCTAACGGTCTGTTCTGCATGATCATGAAACATGACCCCGAGCTCAAGGAGCCCAAGAATTCCAGCCGTCTGAAACAACTCGCCTCAATGGCTGTCAACGGCTCAAGCAATGGCGGCGGCAGTGCATGGATGCGTAACCACATTTCCGGTTCGACGCAGGGCCCTGGCGGTCTGCCTACGGCCGTCGCACCGCTTGTCTACATGGACAACCGCCGCCAACACAAGAACTACCTGTCTGATTCTCCTTCGTCGGAGTCATCAGCCCCCGAGAGGGATGTCGTTCCCCCCGCCGGTGGCAAAGTTTCGACCAAGGAAAAGGCCAAGAAGGCCTTTGACAACTTCAACGACTACCTCGACCGCCGCGCTCGCGCAAAGTACATGGCCGAGAACGGCAGCGACGCGCTGAGCGGGCCGGCGGGTCGTGGCTTCAGCAATCGATACCTTGACCCCAATCATCCGGCCGTCAACGGTGGTCTGATTGGCGTGCTGTCTGGCGGCGTCTTGAGTCCTACCCCAGAGCAGCGTGCGCAGAAGAAGGCCGCGAGAATTGATGAAGAGGAGAGGAGAGTCCTTGACGAGTACAATGACCGGAGAGAGCGCATCTTGAACGATCGACGTAGTCAATCCGAAACAGATCGGGAGTTGAGAAGGTTAGACAAGGACTACGAACCTCGTCTGGAGGTGTTCCGCAAGAAGAGAAGGGAGCTGGAAGGTGGTAAACGATCCATCAAGAGCGTAAGTTTATTTTTCTCTCTGACTTGGCGGTTTTTTTTTCTTGACTAACCATGGCTTTTTGCAGAACATTCTATACCTGATGATTGTCAATCTTCCGTCGGACGCTACTCTTGCTGCCGCTTCGTCGAAGCTGGACCAGGAATATGGTCACAGTGTCACGACCGAGACGATGCCACCACCAGCGTACTAATCTTGTTGTTTATTATGCGCTCACGTGTTTTTCAGGCATTTTATTTAATGTAGCGGGTTTTATGCGAAGGATTTTGATGATTTTTATGCATCGATAGCAATGTTGAATGATTTTGTGCTATAGACTAAATACCCCAAATCAGACAAAATTGGAGTTTCAATCTCACCTCATGCTCTCTACTGGTGTAGTTCCATGTTGGGACAGTAGTCTTTCCGTCGCTCGTTTGACTAGATGCGATATATCGTTTTGGGTCTAGCGGTTGGTGCTTTTATAAGACAAAGCTAATTGCCCGTGTTAGACCCGGACACTGGGATTGTGTTACCACCTGACATTTTCATTATTCTCACTATTTACAAGCAAAGAAACCCTAGAGTACATTAATAGCACAGACAACACTGGTGGGGGTGATGGTCAAAACGCTCAGATACCTATCCGTTCCAGAGTACCCGCCATACACTGTACTGAATAACTATTACAAAATTGACAGCAGATCCAAGGAGAGAAATAAAACATCAATAGAAAGTATGACAATTTTTACAAGCTGAAAATGAAATGTTGTATACTTCGAAGGAAAGTCGAAGGAAAGTCGAAGGAGTGTCGAAGGAGAGTCCTGCTCTTTCTTACCGGCTAGCCTCGTGGAGGCGCACCGTGACCGTGTCACCAGGAGCGCTGACCAGGGTCAAGCCCCACCTAATTCTCTGGTCGGCGTTGACATCCTCGATTCCATCGAAGCGCTGGAGCATACGGACAAGGACGTAGCCAGCCTCGGTGAGGGCGAACTGCTGGCCAATGCAGATACGCGGCCCACCGTTGAAGGGGAGGTACTCCCAGCCGGAGCGGCGGGCCTCCCAGCGCTCGGGCTTGAACTCGCCCGAGTCCTTGCCCCAGACGTCCTCGCGGCGGTGCAACATGTGTACGTTGTACAGGACGGCCTGACCCTTCTTGATGTACACGGGGCTCTGGCCGTCGGGGCCACCGCCGCGGGGCAGGCTGGTGTCCTTGGTAGCGTAGCGGGCGTTGGTGGGCAAGGGCGGGAACAGGCGGAGCGTCTCGCTCATAACCTGCTGCAGGTACGTGCAAGCCTTGAGGGTGGCAAAGGTGATATTTTGGGGGTTCTCGTAGGTGCCGAAGTCGGCGATGATGGCCTCTCGCAGCTTGCGGAAGACTTCTGGGTGGCGGGAGAGCAGCAGGGTGGTCCAGCTCAGCAGCGCGGCGGTGGTATCGCGGCCGGCGAGCAGGACGTTGAGCAGCTGGGAGCGCAGCTCGATCGGGTCCTTGGTGGTTGCGGCCATGGCGTGGACAAAGATGTAATGCTCGGATGCGCCCTCCTCGGGCTGCTGCTTCTTCTTGTGGTCGTGCAGGGCCTTGGCGACGCATTCGTCAACGAAACGGTGGACCTCCTGGCAGCAGGTTCGAAACTCTTTGCCGTCATACAGGAACTTCATGCGAGGTAGACGTAGGCGCTGCGCCATGTACCACTGGGCGCGGTCAAAGTACTTGCCAAAGTCAGTCACCTTGCCGCCACTGGCCATGTGGTCCTCGGCGTCACCCATGGCGGCCAGCTGGGAGTAGCAGCTCTCGCCGAAGAGCAGCTCGGTCGCGGAGTCGAGGGTCAGGCGAAAGTAGATGCTTTGCATGTCAACCTCGGTCCAGCCGTTGCTTCCAGCGGCGGGTATGGCACGCATGGCATTTTGGACGTGGCGCTCTTCGAGACGCAGGTCGCTGATTTGGTCCCGGGTGAACTGGGGCCGGAGCATTGTACGCGAGTGCGACCACTCGGCGCCGTCGTTGATGAACTGCATGCACGTTGATCGTCAGTTTGGGCCAGATTTAGTTGTAAGGCGACAGCACGAGGCATAACGAGAACATACGATTCCCTTGCCCAACAACGGGCCCATGCATCCCAGTCTCTCACCACCAACGGAAAAGTCCTTGAACTGTTTGGCCAACATGGCCTGGAGGTTTTCCGGGTCAAAGGTGAGCATGTTCTCGCCCAGACCTCTCTTGAGACGGAAGGTCGAAACGTAGCGTCCGGCAATGTCGCGCATGATGTTAGTGCGGCTCTCGAGCAGCTCAGGCACCACCTTGTTCTTGTCCGCCTGGATGATCTCCAGAATATCGCCGATAGCGAGGGGGTCCTTGGATGGAGCCATGGGCGCTGGCCGGCAGCCCAAGCGCTTGGCATTTTGATAGTGCCTCCATTTCTCGCTCACGATGCGCGCGATGAAAGTAAGGCCGGCGAGGACCAGGAACAGTGTCTTAAGCCCCATAGTCGTTTAGATATTTTAGAAATGAAGGCTAGGGGTTATGGTCTGAACGAACGTATGCCTGTGTGGCATGCAATGTCAACGACATGTTCCTTTAGACAGCAGCGCCCGTACATAGATATATCTTCATTTTCCTTTTCGTATTCCATGGTCACTAAGTCTGGCCATTCTTAGTGAATCCCGCAGGAGTCAGTATTCCACTCGGTCGATACTCTATTGTCAGCATTGCTATACTTGATGGATCTATGGAGTTGTGGTAGATCCTTCCGGAGGCGTGGCAGATCGGAGTGAGTGGGTAGATTCCGGCAAATGCTACCCGATTGGGAAAGCGTTGCTAGATGACGCTGGAATCCCGCACGTATTTGGCCCCTTTGCACAGCCCGACACAAACAGGGCTGCCCTGCCTGTTCTTCATGTTTTGTTCCTGATGGGTCTCGTTGTAGTAAGTTGGAAACCATTCATCATCTTGACATCAATCATGCCACCGACACACTTGACCGCGTCGTACGATGCTACTTATACGACAATCTAAACACGTGCATTTCCCGCCTTCTGCTTGTGACCCTAAATGGATTATCCATTCGAGACTCTCGCCAACCGCCGCTTTGGGTTAGGTTTTCCAGTTCTTCACCGCCCATGCGGCTCTGGCGGATATTCCGAGATGCATAAACTGTGGATAAGCCTGACAGTGATTAGTCATTTCAGCATAACTTAGTACTAATAACCTACGGTTTTGGGTGGTTGCTTCATATGCTGTTCGACATAGAAATATTTATTTTCTACGTCGTTATCATCACCTTTTCTATGCTACTACTGCATCTGAAAGGATTACAGGCCACATCAATACGTCTACGATAATATTTGGAATTGTCAAATCTTTGTTCACTAATCTCAAAACAATCATTTTGAATTCGATGAATTATAACGTGGGTTTGCGCCTTCTCTCTCCTCGCTTTTGCAATATACCTATCTACCAGTCTACCAGTACCTACTAAACAACAACGAGCAATTGACCCCCATTAACAACTTGACTAGTCAAAATGGGATTATGTCCAGTTCTTGCAGAGAAAGGTAATAAATTCGAGCGATACAATCAATGCCGCGGCCATTAAGCCTTCACAACAAACTCTTCAAGAACAACCCCACTATTCCATTGCTGCCGGTCTCATCTGATTGCCCAGCATAAAGATTCTTAGACTGACCCACCTCACTTATATAGAATATTGACAACAGCATTCCCAGAAATAAGCGTGTCTCTTTAAGTCAACAGGGGCGCACAGAATCTCGCCCTTGCGCCATTGTTCAAAGGCTCAAAGCAGTTGCTCAAGACGCAGTAACTTTCGTTTCCGCGAAGCTTTGAGCTGCGCCACTGGCGCTCAGGGCAGATGTTTTATTTTGTTTGTATACTAGAGCCTAGACAGCTCTGTCCGCTGTTTACTGTAATTGGAGCACTAGTGTCGATTTCGATACTTACAATGGTGCTGCAAGGCCACACTAAGTTCTGTAGAAAGGATTCGTCAGCACTCTGAGGAAATTCTACAGACGTGAGGAAAATATTGGTTAAAACACCCGCGGTACCATAAATACGAATTCTCTAATTTTTACCTCGACAGAAAGAACTCATACGGCGAAGTTTCGTCTCCATGGCTGGTACCTCCATAGTTTGCCCGGATATGTACACATGCCTTGCCATCCGTCATTCAACATTCAACTAGTGATAATAAAACCCGACAGACCACGTTGCTCGTTGTGGAGATGTGGAGCGACAGCTAAGGATTCACTACTTCTTCTAGAACATATCCCAGATTGCTGGTGCTATACTGGCCAAGAATCTGACCGCAGACGCGATCCATTGTAAGCGAATCACATACATCGCTGAAAGTGTCCGTGATCAAAAAGGTTAGCAAGCCAGATAGCATAAGCGGTCCGATCACTAAAAGCCCTAGGCTTTTCTCGAATGCCAGTAGAAGTTCCAATCGTATGACGCCTCGGATCCCTTCACCATCTAGGCTAAATACAATAGGGCGCTTGGCGCTTAGTCGGAGATAGATGGCGGATTGTACGACTGACGGACTGGCTACAAATGGAATACTGTGGGAGGTCGGTACGATATTGCTTTAGTCCATATTTCTCGATGAGGGTCATAAACCCAGTAGACCACTTAAATGCCTTAATAGTCAAATATAAAGAAACACTGTGGTGGTCTGTGCTTAGAGACAAAGAGAAAAGAGCGAACATTATATAAACTACACCGTACAATACCAAAGGAATCAACAAGCGGACGTTATCTACGTCCCCCGCCTTACCCATGAAGATAATGAGATAGAAGCAAGACAGGCGTTAATTGAACTTTCTATGTATGGTCTATGAATAGGACAAGTTATGTGATGCTGACATTCTCATAATATCCATATTCAAGTTTGGGCAAGTCACATCTCTCTATGATCTCACTGGGTATTCTTCAGCATGTCAGCTGTTAGTATAGATACTAATACTAAATAGGAGAATACAGTTATGCCTGATTCAGAAAATGCAGGAGCATTTTGACTCCACTTTCAATATAAATCACGATCGCGTGGCGCATACGGTTGAACGGCCGATCTTGGCATGTAATGCAATATAAAGTGTACCTTCTTAGAGCTATTATAACCAATCATCCACGTTCTCTATCAAGCTAGAAATGTATAAAGATATTACCAATCAGGGGCTGACTTTATTAAAATAATAAGAAAACTTAGGTTATGTGAAAATACAAGTGAAATACAGGTGTTTTATATTAACAGTTATTCTATAACCTACATTGTCTAACTAATGTGATACATTTCGAGTCAATTGGCGAAGGTGTTGGGAAAAATGTTGTGAGAATTCCGCTTCGGACATTGACCGCTCGGCTAGCGGGTAAACGACAAGTATTCTAAGCTGTTGGCTCAGAATGCCGCATCCTTTAGACTAGAAGCTTACGAGAATGTTGAGATCGACCGGATCCTCAGAGGTGTAGTGTCAGGGTCCAGCCCTGGTGTGTTTCAGGCCGTGAATCCTCCGGATACTGACTGTTCGGCTAGCGGGAAAAAAGACAAGAATGCTAAGCCAGCCGCCCAGAAAGCGTCTTCCTTAAAAGCTTCTGAATACGAGGTGGGCAGATCCTCACATAGGGTTGACGGTAGCGAGCATGGGGGCCAAGGGCGCTAGGTAAGGGGCCAAAAATCTCATTTTTCGGAGTTCGCGTGTACTGGGATTTCTGGATATCGCCTAGCAAGGGCGGCCTGGGCCGCCTCTTTCAGGCTTAGCCGTGGAGTCTGTTTGACAATACGGAGTCTGGAGTAGTATGTGGAGGCCATATAGTAGACTAGCGGGTGGGCGCCTCTTTGTATGGTGTTATCGGATGGGCCGCTCGACCGAGTGTGACCGTAACTCTCATCACCCGCTTGATTCATGATTAGTCACGTGGCTCACTTAGTGCTTATTTTGCTGTGGATATGCCCTTCGTGATGTGATACCAAGTCAATTGGATATCACTTAACACTGATAACAATCCCTGCCGAAGCGTGTTGCTAACACTCAAGTGATGTCACGCCGGGAACAATCATTGCCCGACAGTACAATCACCATCTCCAATTACAGGAGATTCTCTCTCGAATGACTTTGAATAGCTTCTCTTCCAGGAAAATTTCCCAATATGCACTCGGGGCCAACACTGTCTTCTTCATTCGGCATACTTCAAGACGGCCTTAATTGTGGGGATGTAACCTCGTATTCGACCTGGAAACTTCTAAAGGAGGCGCAATTTGAGCTGTTGGCTTGAATCCTTGCCTTTCACCCGTTAGCCAACCGGCCAGTATCCGGACGATCCACTGCCTGTAACACACAAGGCTGAATCCTTGACGAATTTCTAAGCCTACCTGGCCCGCGTGTGATTCCTGGATCGAAAGTGTGGCTGAGAATTCGAGATTTAATCTAGTTTCTGTGGTGAAACATGCAACCATCCCGCGGATCCAAGTTGGGGGCTAGTTTATAAGCACCGGGCTAGTAGCTGGGCATATCCACCTACTGTGAAAATCCGGCCTCGTATTCATCAGTTAGCTTATAAGGATTGTGCAGTCTGAGTCTAGTCGTTGAATGGATCGCCTAACGGTACGAATTCCGGGGGATTCACCCCTGAAGCGCCCCAGGAGCGGATCCTCGCACACGTGGTCAATGAAGGAGACAAGAGTCATGTAGATATAGTAAAGCACTGATATAGGGAATACAGTATTGACAAACTTCCTATATCTAGATATACATGGAAAGAATGGCCTAAACTGAGCAGTTGACCAAGTCGCAAATGTTAGTGTATTTTACTATGACTATACTATACCGTGGCTGTACTTACGCTCTTCAATAGTTCCATTAGTTACTTTATTCTAATGATTAGCTATGTAAACCCACCTTCTCTTAATTAGGGTCATCACATTTAGGGCGGGACTAAAACCCTAGCAACATTCCAGTATTGAAGTGTGAAGGGATATAGTATCTAAAATCCATGCAGACTGGTGATTTAATACTTCCAAATAGAGGCATCCCTATCTCCAAGGTTACTCATTACTATATGAAAGGTTTACAGTATTATGACATGGATGGGATGGCAGATCAGCGATCGCTGCAGCCCCATCCGGCTTAGCCGCCGGGCGCTAAGCAATTGGGAAGGGGGGGAGTTTGCGTGTATTTAGGCACAACATTCTTCGCCCACTTCAAATATGTGTGATTGTCTTCTCCTTCTTGTTGCTTTTCTCTTTCCAAGCTTTTTTTAGCGTAGCGTTGCCCGATCGTGACCTCCACCTCAACCAGCCTTGGCTGACTTGGCTTGTGTCTCCACGCGGAACGGGACACTGTCCCCTCCCTCTTCTCTCTCTCTTTCTCTCTCTCTTATCCATCGTTACTAAGTCAGTGCGTTGGATCTGATGCCTGTCACAATTTCCCCCGCCTATCCATCGACATTCTTCATCATCATCACCACCTTCACCACTACCACTACTTGGTAGACTCGTCCATCATGGTCTACTGCGGTCGCCCTTCAACAAGTTGCAACAATTGTCGTGCCAAGAAGAGAAGAGTAAGCCATTCCTGTTTGTGTCCCTTTCCAAAGACATTTTGGCTCACATTCACCCTCCCCCCGAAAAGTGCGACAAAGCAGTCCCAGAATGCGGCCAATGTTGGCGCACAGGTCAGAAATGCCCTGGATACAGAGATCCCTCCAGTCTCATCTTTCGCGATGAGAGCACACAAGTCATCAACCGCGCTCGCTCAAAAGTTTCCAAAAGGACTTCGACGGCCACCCCATCCAGCCGTCTTTCAGTTGAGCGCACACCAACCCCACCACGAGCACAGAAGCAGCAGCAACAAAAACAACAACAAACACCACCACAACTACAACTACAACAACAACAACAAAACACCTCCGCACCAGACTACACGATTCAGGCGAACCGCCCCTCCGATGTTGTCGACGAGGCCATGCTGGACATGAGCGACGTCGATGTCGGAGTCGGCATGTTCGTCGGCGGCAGCTTCATGCCCGAGTTGATGAGCTTCCCCGACCCTTTCAACCCGGATGAGACTGCGCTCTTCTCCCTCCCACAGGATGCCTCACCCAGCTCCATGCCGGTATTATCGTGCGACCGTCCTGGCTCCGCTATGTCTATTCCTGCCTCCATATCTGGCCCACGTTCGCATGTCGGCGCTTCTAGTGTGGGCGGCGACGATCTGGCTCTGGATCAGTTACTCCCTGATGACGGCACCAACCACGGCGACCGCCAACGGCTAGATCAGAACAACAACAACTTCACCAGCAATCAACCTGAGACTATACCACGTCCCTTTTCCTTACCTCTCGTCATTATCGGTCTCGATTTCTTCCTTTCTCACTACGTCGTTCGGCAGTCTGGTCCTTCCTCCGGCTTCTTCGACTACGCCCCGGCCATGCTGGCGCAAGATGACGGCGGCGGCGACATGCTCGAGGGTGCCATTCTGGCTCTCGGCCTCAGTGGGCTCGCTCGCACCACGAGCCAGGCCGACCTGTTGACTCGGTCCATGATGATGTACACCCGCACCATGGAGCGCGTGAATCTCGCCCTCGCCGACCCCCAGGCCGCCCGTCGCGACAGCACCATCGTCTCGGTCCTCGTCCTCGCTCTCTACGAGTTCAGCAGGGCTTCTATCGAGGGCTGGAAGCACCACATTGAGGGTGCCACATCGCTCCTCAACCTGCGCGGCCGGTCCCAATTCTCCACCCCGACCGGTCTGCAGATCTTCAAGGATGTGTTCTCCCAGCTCCTCACCAACTGCCTGCGCTCCGGCTCCCCCATGCCCTCAAGCCTACGCATGCTGCGCATCGAGGCCACCAACGCTCTTAGCGTCTCGGATCCCTACTGGGTCGCCTGCAGCGGCATGGTCGAGCTTCTGGACCTCTACCAGCAAATTTCCCCGGGCGGCTACTCATTCCTTGCCACCACTGCCGGCGCCACCTCCGTCCCTCCCGATTCCTCCAACTCCCCCTCTACTACCTCCGGTTCTTCCCCCGCTTCTACCTCCTCCATGTCCTCCGGTCCTTTCAAGGGTACCAACATCTCCATTGAGCACCTTGAGCGCTACCTCTCCCAGGCGCTCGAGATTGACTACCGCCTCGAGAGCACCTTCTCCAAGTGCCCTTCCGACTGGCAGTTCACCACCCAACCCAACTCCAGCAACAACTACGATCCGAATCGCATCCAGCGCGGCGGCGTCACCCACATCTATCACGATGTCTGCATCGCCGACGTCTGGAACAGCATGCGCATCTGTCGCATCCTCGCCAACCACGCTATCAGCCACCTCCTACTCAAAGGCGCCAACACCGACAGCAACTGGTTCTTCACCAACAACTACGCCGAGCGCCTACACCAGGCCACTCAGACCATCGTCCGCATGCGCGACGAGATGCTCGCCTCCGTGCCCCAGCTCATGGGCTACGCCACCTCCCCATCACAGGAACTGCAGCTACATCAGCAGCAGAAGCAGCAACCGCACGAACACTCCAAGAACATCCCCGGCTTGGCCGTCGGCGGCTACTTTGCCTGCTGGGTTCTCCTCACCGTCGGCTGCATGCACAACCTCGGCCACGAGACCCGTGCGTGGACGGCCACCCAGTTGCGCCGAATCAGCTGCGAAGCAGGTCTTGCGCAGGCAGATGATTTCGCCAATTTTGTTCAATCAAGCAACCTCCGTCCACCGTTGTGTTGAGAGTGTTGGGAAGCTTGATTCTAATGTAGATATTTAATACAGCGATACACTGGATATAGAGCATATACTGGACATATTGGGTTACGGAAGTATATATATACTGTTATATATATTGCCACTAATGAGAAGTCAACGAAATTACCTTATCTGCAAGAGATTTTCAGGTGTTCGTAAATGTCAATTCTCGCAGGTCGTAGTTTTGCTTATTCTGAATCTCTTGGCATATTCGTATAAAATCGAATACCTTAGGAACTGTGAAGTCAATATGATATTCTACTTAACTCTGAGACTAATGTCAATGATACTGCGATTGCCAACAACACTAATGCATACTGCAGTGAAAAGGAGTTGCAAGGACCACAACAGCACTTTTGAACTCCTCAAAGATTAAATTAAACAGCGAATATCTAATTGGACTAGAAATAAACTAAGGCAATAGCCGAAGATTAAGATAAAAAAACGACAAGACGAAGAGAAAACAAGAACAAGAAGTATCATCACCGAAAAGGGGAATAGAAAAAGACAAAACAATCAGTCCCAAAACCTAAAAACAGCGATGCCAAACCTCCAAATTATATACAAGCTATCTATCTAAAGAATAGCATCATCGCAGTCCACCACTCATTATAAACATCTACTGCTGTCTCTCCTCGACAAGTCTCACAGGGTCAAACACTCCATCAGGGTTATGCAGTATCTGTTCAAGCGAGTGATTCAGAGTCACCAGCAAGCCCTGAGCCCACTCCTGAGTCATGAACTCGTATCCCGGCCAGCGGTTGTTGTACGTGCAGCGCAGACGGAACTTCTCGTCCTCGTTGTCACGTCCGGGCCAGAGCTCCATCAAGATCGGGTAGCCGTGGTTGGTCTCCTTCCAGGGAGCTTGCAGGTTTTCCTCGCGGGTGAAGCCGGGCAAAGTCTTCATGTTAGTCTTGGGGAGGCCGCTGGCATCGAGATCGACCTCTTCCTTGGGGTAGGCCTGCAGGATGATAGTGTTGTCGAAGCGACGCGTCAGCTTGGCAAAGTCGATGGTGGGGCAGGGCATCTCCGAGTACTCCAGGGAGTCGACGTATTGGGTGAACAGCTCCTGGCAGATCTGGCGGTGCGTGCGCTTCGTTGGCCCGCCGTTTGCCTCGCTCTTATACGCGTCTGAGAAGACGATGCGGGTGGGGAGAACGTCTAGCATCAGGGCCACGCAGCGGAGGGCCTCGGGGCTGTGGCGACCGTGGAAGACGCTGCCGAATTGCACGTCGAGGTTGGCGGCGGACGGCTCCTGGCCGGCGCTATTGGCCTTGACGAGACTCTGCGCCAGGGTCATGGCCCAGGCACCCTGAACAATGGCCATGGGCGAGGGGAACTTGGCAATCTTGCAAAGGGAGAAGAGCTCGTTCAGGCTGATGGAGGACTCGAGGATCTCGCAGGCGGTGTCCTGGGTGGTGCGGAGCGAGGTGAATTGTCCAGGAACGACACCCTTGAGCACTCTCTGGCCAGCCTTGAAGGGGGCCACACCGGCGAGACGTTGCATCCAGTACATGCTGGTAGCGAGCCAGTCGGTGCTGTAGTGCTTCTCGACAGGGAGGCGCATGCCGACCGCAGGCAGGTTGCTGGGAGGAACGCCCTCGTACGCCTGGGCGAACGAGCGGCGCAGGAAGTCGAAGCTCATACCGTCGTAGATGAGGTGGAAAAGGGAGAAGATGAGGACGTGGTGCTTGTTGTCGGCCGAGTGCACGACGTGAACAACGGCACCGGGGCGGTCCAGACGGATATACTCCTCGGCGCTGCGCTGCGCGTTTCCGATGGTCTGCTCCCAGAGGCTATCCGGGCTGGTGTCGTACTCGTGCACGACGCTCCGGACCATGGGCAACTGGGCACGGGGGTGCGCGGTGTTGAGGATGCACTGGGCGTAGGGGCTCAGGGGGTGGTCGACCTGGACCCAGACGGTGCGGAAGGCGTCATGGCGCTTGGTGACATCGACGATGGCCTGCTCAAGGCGGGCGGGGTCGAGCTCGTTGGGTACATGGTAAACAAAGTGCTCAATGCAGGGCTTAGTGATGTTCATCTCCTCGGCCTCCTCAACGAAGACGAGCATCCGGGTCTGGACACCGGTGGCGGGCAGAACCTCCTCGATGTCCTCGCTGGCAATGCCTAGCGCCTTGACGCACTGCGGACGGGCAACAGAATTGAAGTGTCGCAGCTTGGTGGCGAGTGACATGGTAAGCAGCTCCTCTTCGTCTTCGATCTCAATGTCCTCGTCCTCGTCGGAGTCCTGGTCCAGCTCACCCTGGGACGAATCGCCCACCAACTCGCCAATTTTCTTGGCTAGATCAGCAACCACAGGGTGAGCGAATACATCACGCAAGAGGATATTTACATTCAGGCGTTGATTGATGCGTGCGGCAACACGCGGGGCCATGAGCGAGTGGCCGCCAAGGTCGAAGAAGTTGTCGGTAATGCCGACGGCATCGACATTCAGCACACTGGAAAGCTCTTCGCACACGACACGCTCCAGATCTGTGTGTGGCTCAACGATCTGGCGAGAGGTCTTGGTCGCCTTGCCAAACACGCTCGCCAGTCTAGCCAGCTCCTTACGGTCCACCTTGCCGTTGGCGTTGATGGGCATCTTATCCAGCACGGCGATACGTGCAGGGATCATGTACTTGGGCAGTGAGGCCTGTAGCGCCTTCTTGAGCAGAGTCTCAACCACATCAGCCTCCTGACGGCGCAGGGGGCTGTTGGTCAGAGAATCTTTGGACCGGCCCTCGTGCTCAGTTGGGAAGCGGAACAAGGGGCGCAGACCCTCGACGCGGTGGAAGACGGCGTCAAGACCGCCGCGAAGGGAACGCTGGCGCGCCCAGCTCAGCTCGACTTTGAAGCCAGCCTGTTCAGCCAGCTCAGCCAGATCTAAAGCTGACAGGGCTGGACAACGGTTGGCAGCCTCACGCTGTGAGGTGAGCCAGTTGGCTCCCCCCTCAGTCTTGTCATCAAGCGAGTCGACGATGTGGCGTTCGAGAATGGTCTTGCTGTAGGGCACGTTGCTCACGGCAACCGTAGAGGCGGTCGAGGACGCCTGCAGGAGGGCTAACAAGCCAGCACGATCCAGCTGCTTGGCCTTGAAATCGACCCAGGAGCCCTCGCTGATATCCCGAATAGCCTTGGGCTTACCGTCCTGGCGCTTGTGGATGACGGCCGCGAAACGGTAGCAGCTCAGCTCGTTGGTGGCCTTCATGCGCTTGGGGAGGATCTCGACGTGCTCGACAATCTCCGGGAGGCGGCTCGTTAAGTTGGTGAAAAAGGCCGGGTCGGCGAGCAACTCTTCCTCCTCTGCCTCCGCCTTCGTCAGCTCGTGTCGCACTGCTTCCTTGGTGGCAGAGGAGCCTAATTGATGCAGAGCCCTAGTCGTGCAGAACTCGCGGTAGATGGCCCAGGAGCGCATGTCGCCAAAGTAGATGCGCTCCACGCCATCAATAGCCAGCAACTTGTCCACTACGGAGGAGATGTACTCTTGCGTGGGGAAGTACTGGGCCACCGAGTTAATCACCACCATGTCTGGATGGTTAAGCTCGCCCAGGGAGTCGACGTCGATGGCTGTGCCGACGCGCACGTCGACCTTGCCAGCCAGGGACGGCCTTGCTTGGGCCATCTTGTTGACGAAAGCAGCGGCAGACGCAGACGGGTCAAGCCCGACATAGCTGTTCAGGTTGTTGATGAGATTAAACAAGATCATACCCGTTCCGGTTCCGATCTCTAGGACATTGCGTGGGTATCCGCCATTACGGTACATGTGGTGTATGGTGTCATCCAGCCACTCGTTCATCTCGGCGGTGTCGATGAGCTTGCCGTCGTACATGGACGTCCAACCCATGAAGTCTCTACCGACCTTGGTGGTGTCAATTCTGTTGATGTCCGCATAGGTGCCAGTCTCGAAGAGATCCTTCCAAGTCTCGACCTGGTTCTCAAGTCGGCTGTTGTCGCCGGCGTCCTTCTGGTTCTGGGAGTCCTCCTGAGCGGCGGCATCCGCGATATTACCTTGGACAGTGACAAAGCTAATAAGATCCGCCGGCTCGCCCTCGGGTTGATGCACCAGAGTCACAGCATCGCTTACAGACTCGTTACGCAGGAGAGCATGCTCGATCTCGGGCAGCTCAACGCGGTGACCACGGATCTTGACCTGGAAGTCCATACGGCCAAAAAATTCGATCATGCCGTCCGAAGGACGGTGGCGCACTCGGTCACCGGTGCGGTAGGCCCGGACAGACTCACCGTTGATAATCACCTGCACGAAGCGGTTCTTGTTGAGCCTCGAATCGGTATATCCACGGGCAAGACCGTCACCAGTGACGATGAGCTCACCCATGACTCCAGGAGGAACGAGGCGCTGCTCGGGATCCATGATGAAAGCGCCCGAGTTGCTGATGGCCACGCCGATGGGCATGCCATTGACACACTTCTCGTTGGCCGGGACTTTGTAGATAGTGCTGAAGGTGGTGTTCTCGGTGGGACCGTAAGCGTTAACGAGGTCACCCTTGATAATGCTCTTGGCTTGGGCAGCATCGCGAGGATCGAGACGGTCTCCGGCAGCGAAGAGTAGTTCCAGACCGGAAAGAGCATATGGGGCATTGGCGAGGCACTGCTTGAGGAGGGCAGGCGTGAGCATGCAGGACCGCACGGCCTCCCGCTGCAGCACCTGTCCCAGGGTCACCGGGTCGATGACCGTCATGTAGTCGATGCAGACGATCGTACCGCCATTGAGCAGCGCGGCGTAGATCTCCCACGTCGCGGCGTCAAAGGCCAGGTTGGCAACGTGCGCAATGTTGCCACTTGACTGCGTCTTGGAGGCCACATTGGTCTCGCGCACCAGGCGCACGATGCCGCGGTGCTCCACTTGGACACCCTTGGGCTTGCCCGTTGACCCGGACGTGAACATGACGTATGCGAGGCTAGAAGCCGTGGGAGTCGGCAGAGCGCCAGAAAAGTGCTGGCCTTGCTCGTCTAGGGCCTGGGCAATGTGGCAGAAGCTCACGTCCTTGAGCTGCAGAGCGGGAGGCGCGACGCCGGCACCGAGAAGGACGAGCTTGTCTCCATCGACCGCAGAGAGGATGCTCTCGAGGCGGCCAACGGGAACGTTGACGTCGAGAGGTAAATAGGCCAGATTAGCCTTGAGAATGGCCAACAAAGCCATAATTGTCTCGCACGACCGCGGTGCCAGCACTGCGACCATAGTCTCTGGGGCGAGCCCACGCTGGACCAGCCAGTGGGCGAGCCGGTCCGATTGCCGGTCCAGTTCCGCGTACGTGAGTTGAGAAGACGAGTATGCATTCTTGACGGCAACGGCGTTAGGGCTGAGAGAGACCTGTCTCCGGAAAAGTTCGACGACGCTGGACTCGCGCGGGTAATCGGTGCGCGCAACATCTGTGAGGCCCATATCGGCTAGTGCGGAGAGGCCCTGGGTAAGAGGCATTGTTGAGACGAGGGCCTCGGGTGTCTTGACGCCACGGCCGAGGACCTCAGTGAAGACAGACTCGACGAGGCGGATGGACGAAGCTTCAAACAGATCATCCGAGAAGATGATGTGACCGCTCAAACGCTGAGCCTTTTGGACGAGATGGAGTTCAATGTCATACTTGGACGTGGCAGCCTTCATACTGTCGAGCTGTAGGCTGTTGGCATCTTCTGACAAGTGAACTGCAAATATCGTCTGAACAAGCGGGTTACGAGACCGGTCGGCGGCACCAGGACGCAGCTCCGAGACGATCTTCTGGAAGGCAACATCCTGGTGGCTAGATGCCGTGCTGGTGGTCTGCTGGACCTGTTGAACGAGCGCATAAAAGGAGTCCTCTGGCTCGACGGTGGTGCGAATGCATAGGATGTTAGTGTTGCTGAGGATGGGGGTGCCAACGGTGGCATCGTCGACTCCGGTGAGGCGGTAGTGTGTCGCCCTGAAAGCGGCGAGGAGCACCACAAAGGGGGTGAACTGGTGTGTCTGGCAAAAGGTCTGGAGCTCCCGGTAAAGCTGGTCATTGAGGGTGAAGTGGTGGACCTGCGCCTTGCCAGAGGAGATGGCCGACCGGGGCTTGTCGCAGAGGAGCTCCGCGGGCTGGCTTCCCTCAAGCTGCTCCTTCCAATATGCGAGCTGACGTTGCTCTGTCTCGGTCATTGTGATAAACTGATCTCTTATGTTGTTGGGGTGGTGAAAGGAGTGAAATAAGACAAAAGCCGGCTAGACGTGTAAAGAATGAGAAGGTCAAAGTGAGGAAACGCCGAGATAATGGGTATTCAAAACATGTTCATCCCCACAAAGCAGCCATCCTGCCTTGTTGTCCTTTATATATAGAGGAAATGCAATCATGGTGTCAGCAGTGTTCCTGGAGGATCGCTACACGAAGATACCCAATTCTAGTTCATGATCCTCCGGACTGACATTGTCTGGATGTAGTAACGATCATGAAGAGTGCTAGTCCCGCTGGAAAACGACAAAGTAGGGTGGATAACGCAGGTTTCTAGAAGTGGCCCCCAGTAAGATATTAGGCTTGTTTGTTCAAAGGAAGGAGACGGTAATTGCACGTGTTTCTAGTAGGCTTAATCTCACTAATGAGGGCTAGTGGGCAGCTCGTGAGATCAGGTGACCGCAACCTTTAGGGGCAATGCTTCAGCCATGACGAACAAGCCTTAAGGGTGGGCTAGCTACGTAGATCGTGTGGCTCTGCAAACGACGTAGTCAGTATACTCAAATTAGCATCGAGTGCGAGGTAAGAGAGTGCTTTGGACGTATGAAAGTGGAGGATTACCGGACAAGAGTTATGGGGGATGGGGAAATGTTACCCAAAATGGACAGCTCGAAGTTCCGGTAAAAGGAAGGAAAGAGTGACGGAACAGGGTTAGCGGCACAAGATGACCCACCAAAGGAGATCTCATGGGACTAAACCCAATAGGAAATAGACTAGCCGGCAGCTATCCACGGCCGCCACATCTTGAACCTATTCCTAATACGGTATGCTCGATGTTAAGTTGTTCCACATGGAGATGCCCGAAACCCTCAAATTGTCATAGAATGCCTCACCCATCGTCTATATTCGAGTGCACAGCCCGAACACATTGCAATCTTTTCATCATATACCTGCGCCACCACGGGAGACCGCTCTCTTATTTTACCCCGGGACGTTGGCTTCAGTTATTTATTATCTTCGCATCGTTATATCCTATCCTTCCAATACATTTCATCAGATCATACCAGTTTTCCCGGGCCTTCAATACCTGCCCTAAACCTCACAATCTAGATTACAATCGCCCCGCAAAATAGCCATCTGCCCGCCGTATTCGCCGCTCCGGCCCACCTCAATTCAAGATGACGTTTCGCTATGAAGATGGTATCGCGGTGTTGCAGCTCATCGCCTTCGTGCCCTGCCTCTTCCTCGCCCTTCTTTTGTGTTATCAGCAAGGTATGAAGGCTGTAGCCTCATGCTGGAGATTTCTCATTATCCTCGCCTGTCTCCGAATTGCCGGCGCTGTATGTCAGCTCATCAGCATCACTGACGACTCGATCGATGTGATCACCACAAAAATCACATGCGACTTGTTGGGCATCGCGCCGCTAACCCTGGCTGCCGTGGGTTTGCTGCAAAGAGTGTAAGTCACAACCTGATATCCACCAATGCGTGACTTGAGACTGACGTTGGCATGTCTTGTTCAGAAATGCCTCGATCAACAAGCTCTCCAAATGGATCTTCATATTTGTCAGCATCGTCAGCTTGGTCGGACTGGCCCTTGGTATTGCCGGCGCTATCAAGGCCCTCGACACCTACACCATCCCCGCCATGCTCCAAGCCGCACTGGGCATGTTCGTCGGATGCTTGGGTCTCCTACTGGCCATTATGGGGTACCTGACCATCTACCGCAACGAGATGCCTCGCAACGAGAGGATCATCCTGTACTCAGTATACGCCTGTGCGCCACTACTTATTGTGCGCACCATCTACGGTTGCTTGGGTGATTACACGAATATCGAGAAGTTCAACCTGTTCGAGCCCAACCCCACGGTCAATCTATGCATGGGCGTCCTCGAGGAAATTTTCCTTATGATTATCTGCCTCGCTGTCGGCTTTTACTGCCCCCCGCCCAAGGAGCCTCAACCCGGTAAGTCGTGTCGCTTTAACGTGATGTGTCATTCTCGTGACGAATACATGCTGACACCTTTTAGAAGAGGCTGCCCGCACGAGGAATTCGGACGAGACCACCATTGTAGAGAAACGCTCCTCTGAGCCCAACGATGCCCGCCCCGACACCATGAACAAGGAGAAACTGGCTGAGGAGGGACGCATGGGGACCCCGGTTGCCGAGGCTGCGTAAGGTCTGGCTGTCACTTCACACGTTATAGAGTGCCTATAGCCTTGCTCTGTCGCGGGAGGCGACTTTCATTGCAATGAACTTTGGGATTGGTCCCTGCTGCAAGTCCAGATATCTGGCGATTTTTTGATTAATTTGGTATGTTTGTTTTCAGCGTTAAGCACCCGTTCATTTCACGCAAGCCGCGAGACCTAGAATAGAATGCTAGCAGTCGCTAAGTAGCAATTACCCCTCTAGGAATGATTCTGTCTCTTTTTTCCAATCCTTTGAAAAGACAATGAAACTTGTCATAGAATGAACAAAGCAGAGTTATCCTGAGTCATGCGACACTTTGCACTGAATAATGTTAAAACGCATGGGCTAGAAGGGTTTCGATCGTCGGGCAGACAAACAGAACTAAAGCTGTTTGTGTGTAGCCGAGGGGGGCCTCAAGGCGCAGGCTCTATTTCGAATGCTTGACGGTGCCATTGTACCCTTACAACGTATCACATCGAGTACTTCGTCAGCTGGCCCGAACTTTCACCTACCGACCAGAGAATATATGACCTCGACGTCCACAATTGGGCCAGACCGCACTCGATACCAGCTGATAGAATCTGACCACACACAACCTCTCGACATATCGATTCAATCAAAGCGAATATATATATATATATATATATATTTAAATACTAGCGTAATAAACCCTTACGGTCATATAATTGTACCAGTCATTCGTCCTTTTTAAGGCAGTATCCAGGGTGCAATGATGAGTGCGCAGCTTATCTGCACTTGGTGTCTGTACGTGCTACTTGCGTCGAGACATTGATTCCTGACTGAAGACCTTCGTGGATAGAGATGTATGCGCTGATAATTTATTGCGTGACATGATTCTGTCTATATCAATGGTAGCTGATGGTCGCATTACTTCAGACTGCATCATCATCCCCGCCTCCCCTCCGGGCTACGCTGTATGTGGCGGAAGCAACCTCCGTCCACTTTCTCGCTCTCTTTTTAAAAACTCGCGCCTTTCAAACTAATTATATCTAATAAACCCATTGAAAACACCTCCAGATACCCGCAAAACCCACCAAATCGGCTCACACAGCCCGCCATGTCCTATGAAATCGCCGCCACCCGCGCTGGTTTCACCTCTTCATTCGGCCGGTTCCGCACTACACGCGGGTGCAATGAACGTGTAGATAGTTCCTCTCTCCGAAGGATGTTTCTACCCAAGCTCAGCCGCGAAGGTCAAAAGATCCTGCGAGACCGCACCGATTTTGTCCGCAGCCAACTACAACACCATGGGGTGCCTTTCGAGGAAGACCAACTATCAGGCAACGGAACGCAGCTGATGAAGAAAGTCCTCCAAGAAGGAAAGTGCGACAAAGTACCCGTACACATCCTGGCCCTGGAGGAGCAATTACATCAGGAATGGATTGCTTCAAGTAATCTAGAGGTGCTGTCTTCCAACCCCGAGTGGGTGATAAAGAAGTTCTTCATAAGAGCTGGGGAACCAGATCCATACCAGACGAGGACAAGCACTGTCGTCGGGGTTTCCTTTCCTCGATATAGCGAGTATCGTCCAGGGCGCTTGCGTGAAGCTGCTGATCAGGTGGCGGGCTTGCATCATGATACTGGTGTGGGGCCGGAGACACAGACAATATTCTTGGGATGGGATAAGTCTGCTGTTCGGGAAGCAGCAAAGGAGCATGCGAATAAGGAAAGGAATGAGATTCAGGCTCGGGAACAGAGGAGAGAAAACGAACGCACGAAAATGCATGCCGACTACCTTGCGGCTCTCGGACGGAGGAAGGGCGCTACGGCAAGGAATAAATCGCCGGTCGGAAGTTATATCGTTGACTGTCAGGAGATCGAGGATGGATGGTCAAGTCTAGCGGGGGACATGGTACTTGAAATTATAAGCACACAACGAAAGGGGAAGTTTCACGCTACATTCAATTTTGGTGTAGTGATAGGCGTTATGATCATATTTGAGGAGCATATGACTGAGACCGACGAAGAGGAGATTTGCGACGATCACGAAAAAATTGGAAAAGGAACTAAGAGAAAGACAATCGCCCAGAAACATAGCAGGCCGTCGAAGAAAGCGAAAGCAGAGAAGACGAGCGAATCCTACACATACCGGTTAAAGCTCAGATACCGTGAAACTAGCGAAGGTCAGATCTTTTTCAAACCAAAGTACGGCACTATCAAGTTTAGGGATGAAAAATTCGCAGCCTTCACTGCAGAGGTTGTGTTTCCCTGTATTGGCTCTGGGGTAACTTTCACTGCACGGAAGGTGTCTGATCATCCATGTCCAAGTGGTGAGAAATGGAAGTACTATTCCGAGGAAGCATATGAATATGCACGAGTTAGTAGATGGCATTCAGCGTAGCCTTGTAGGATCAGAATGAATGAAAGAATATTAGTATGTATGGTACATCCTGATGTATTTGTTTCAAAGGGGAAGGTCAAAGAAAAGAAAAGAAAAGAAAAGAGAAAGAGATAGGGAGCGAGAGACAAGGACAAGTAAAACCGGGGCGTCCCGTTGAATAATAATGGAAGAGTGACTTTTTAGTAGTTTATAGTGTGACCAATGATGTAATTCTGTAAGATATCCACCTCCCATACCAATCTGGTACCTATATGCGCAGTCATTGAGAGATTCAAACAATCTAGTCTAGAAAGGCTTCCGGGGTAGTTTAGCTGACGGATTTCTGATCTCAACTCGTTAGCTACGTGCATTTTCCTCAGGGTAGTGGTACAACGGTAGAATGGCAGCGCTAGTGGGACTGCAATGAGGAGCGAAGGAATTGGAGAAGAGATCAGGATTCAACGAAACCTCGCCAATTATACGGTTTCTCCGCCACTGGATAGAGAAATCCATCACTAAGCACGTCAATGCTTTTTCTCCGCGGAGAAAAAGCATGCTCTCACCCGTATAAAAGACACATGAATAACTTAACTTATAGGTCTTCTTGCGCTGTTTCACTCGTCACAGACTGCAGGGATAAGTTCATGTACTTTCTAAGATTGTTGGTAAAATCTTCTGTCGAAGCACTAACTGCTAGACACAAAACGATATGTCGCATCTGGTCAGCCAGGCGACCGAGAGATATATGTACGACTTCTTTTCCTAATATCCCGCCCCCCTTTTTTTGATAGCTGTCCCTAGCTATATTGTGGTCTTAGTGGAGAATATCAAACTTCATGTATTTCTAACGTAGGTTGTAGGGAGGGCCTGTTTTCCTATTACAGGGTTTGTTACCCCCGAAATCACTATCAAGCATCAACCTCCATAATATCCTCGCCAGGTCCAGCACCTCCAGCACCTCCAGCATCTCCAGCATCTCCAGCATCTCCAGCATCTCCAGCATCTCCAGCATCTCCAGCATCTCCAGCATCTCCAGCATCTCCAGCATCTCCAGCATTAGCAGCATCTCCAGCATTAGCAGCATTAGCAGCATTAGCAGCATTAGCAGCATTAGCAGCATTCATTGCCACAACGTGTCCATAATTCAAAACTTCTCTGATTTGGTCCAACTCAGACTCCCACGAAGTACCTACTTGCTCTTCTTCCAGAGGATCCTTGTTCAGAGCCTCTACATCGACGTGAACATCACTGTTTATCGTCATCTCCTCTCGTGCAATTGGAAAACGGAGGTTGTCGATTAATCCTGGGCCTTTGGTATTGGGCTTATGATGGTCCTCGTAAATCTTGACCTGAAACTTTTGTCCAGGGCGGAAGAAGAAATCATTGTTCCCGAGAATAGCACGGTTCGTCTCTGGGAATGGATGCATTGTTTCCTCACGATACTCGGTCAATGTGAGAATCAGAGCTCTATGTTCCACGAGAGCGAGCACTCTTTGGGGTAAGGCTCGGGTGAAGGTAACGCCGCAGGCAGACAAACCCACATTTGGTGCTTGGAGCAGCATATGTGAGATATGAAATTCATTTTGAGAGCCATATAGATAAAATGGCATAAAGTGTCGTGGGTAATGGTCGTCGCGATTGGCCGAATTCAAAGGACGGCTTATGACAACCCGCTTCATCTCCATGCGGCATTCAATAGTCGATTTTGGATCAAGACCAGGGGCACTAATCGAACCTCCAATAATTTGCGGTCCTTCCTCAATGCCTTTGATCAGCGCTTCTAGATTCACGGCGCTGCTAGATTCAAATGCAAAGACCTTCTTTGGGTTTTCCCTCTTCAGATCAATGAAATCGTTCTTTACTTTCATCTTTGCAATATCGTTGGACGCCAAATCAGGGTTCTTTGGCATCAGCGTGGCTTCCAAGATGATTTGCTGGCGTTGGGTTGCTGCGTGGAAGCTCGTCTGGAAATCAAGGAAGATTTTGTCAGTTCCCCGGAGAAGGAACGTTATATTCTTGTCTTCGAGACTGTTTCGCGTGCGACACCAGTCCACTCCCTTGACAATCTCCCTTTCGAGTGTATCCATAAAAAACTGGATAAACCTTTGACTGGTTGGGAAGGGGCTCATCACAACGTTTCGCATGACCCAGAGGTCCTGAGCACAGGCATCCAATCCGAGACGCCGCATGAAATTTTGGGCGCATTGGCCATACATAGCTGGTTCAAACTGCGTTGAAGTTAGGAACAGCGGTACTCTCTGAGGATCTCCTCTCGTAGAGGTGATGGAAAGTCCATTCGCCACCCGCCTCATCAGATAGTTGGCTTCTTCCAAGTCATTATTCAGTGTGCCGTCACTCCGATACCAGTTAATTGCGAAAGCATTGATGTTGAGGTCTGATCCGATCTGTCGCAGCCAAGGCAAATCAGCATGCCAGCCCCTCTCCATAATGTCGGTCTCAGTTTTGTTGATGATACAACCGAGGACCTTCTTGCGTTCGAGGTCAACCTCGCCAGACAAACAATCGAAGCCTGCCTTCTCCTTTGGCAACGGGTTGAAGGGTACGATGATGTATTTTCGGTTATGGAGAGGATGCCGTGCATGCATGGCAGCATAACAGGCAGACAACTGGTGAAGTTAGAAGAGAGCTGACAGACTATGCACAGGGAGGGAGTCATACCCGCGCACTAGTAAAGGCTGCCTCGCCCAAAAGACGGCCATATCCTGTAGGATCTAGACCGATTGTCTGGTTAGACATCCAAGCTGCCATGGCAGCCGCACCGGGCTTGCTGCCTTCTACACCATACACTCCGATATTCTCCATAGATCCCTGAGTCAAATATGGACTGGTCCAAGTGACAAGGAACCGCATGCGGCCATCCCGATAACACAAACTTCCAGCTGGATAGGGGATGTAGCCCGCCTTATGGGGATCAACCGTAATGGTATCGGCTTCTTTTAGCGCAATCAAGTCTTTCAGCGTGTCCTCTCTCAAAGGCAGTTGGGGATTTTTCTGAACTGCCTCTTCCCCGTCCCTTTGCTGGATAGGTCCTGCCAAGTTCATTATTTCCCGGGGAATCATGCTTGCAAAGTACCCACCCCAGGCAGCATCAGCATGCACTAGGAATGACAGCCCCCTGTCCTGGAACCTTCGACGCATAGCCAAGATGTCATGCAGTTGATCAACTGCACCTTCTTCTGTTGTTCCAATAACAGCCACCACGGCATACACAGCTTGCCGTTGTTCAAGGCAGTGATTAAGCTCCTTTTCCAGGGCGTCAAGGGAAATGCGGCCTTCCATATCGAGCTCCACGCCCTGCATGTTTGCAGACCCAATACCGGCAATTGCTACCCAAGTTAGTAACTAGGATTTAAGCCCAACAAAGAAAGCTATACGCACCACCGCCTTTCGGCCATGAGTAATGCCGTGTCTGAGCGAGCAAATACTTGGCCGGCTTCTTGATACGGAACTCGCTTTCCAGCACGTCTTTTCCGGTTGTCTGGATGCTGAATGGCTTCAGAGCCTCTTCAAGATATTTGGAAGTAATCCCAAACTGTTGATAGAGAGCTTCTCCCATATCCAAGATTTGTTCGGGACGCAGGTTGAGCAATTCCCAGACGCCGAGATCTTTGAATAGTTTCTCTTCTCCAACACATGTGGTGACCCAGAAATCGTCAGCGATAAACCCAAGAGGTCCCTCTCTCATAGCATGATACAGGCTGAGAGGATAGAACTTTAGATTACGTGCTGCGGATGAATGAGTAAGCTGGATGTACATACCGAACGATAGAAAGCTTACTTACCAACCCAGATCGATTCAAGATTGGCTACAGTCCCATCACATGTAATATGACCCCAGGAGAGAGGCATATCCCTTTTGTCCTCTTCTATGTTGTAACCAAACATCTTACACAATTGCTTTCCCACTCTTAGCTCAACGACAGTAGTGAAAGGACCTCCCTCCACGGCGACATTGTTTGGGTTGTAAATCATGGTCATAAAGTAACCCAGGAGGCCAGGCATCGTCATGTCTGTACACATGTGGCCCTGGTACCGAGGATGCCAGAAGGGTATCGATTGTTTTCCCAAGGTTTCAGCAGCCTTCTCGACTGCAGCCATGAAATTTTTCCTTATTGGCTCGAGCTTTGTGCGGGTCTCGTTGGAAATGAAAACATCCTCCTGTCCCTGCTTGAGAGTTAGAGGGAGACGCAAAGAAATTACATCCACTATAGAAGTGCTGGCAGACATACATTTGTGTTGCGCTGATAGTTGATCCTAGTGTCCTCAATCTTTGCCAGGATGGCGGTGATATTAGTTTTAAAATCTTCCATATTCTCAGCCCTGGGCCCGATGAAGTAGGAGCTAATGAGCTCATGCGGAGTGATATTCTCCCCTGGATTTCTTGGAGCGGCCATATTGTTGACGATTCTGTGATAACTAGCACTCGATCTGCGGGTTATAAAAGAAGCTGTTGTCCGTCAGACAGTGTCCCGGCTCAGACTCCTATATTTATAATTTTCCTCTATCTCCAGTGCTCTGTTTGCGCCGCCAATATTGCCATAACGGACTCACGACGGAGTGGATCTCCCCTACTTTGAAGCTACCCCGCCTACCTCAGCTGATTCAACTAGCTTTCTATCATGCAAGAGTAGACGCAAGTGTGACACTGGAGGTGCGGGATTTATGCATAAGACACACATTAGCCATTGTCCAGAGCTGAAAGGTAGCATACTCTTACCTTATGGATATATGATGGCCACGTCGTCGAGCACGACCAACCAGCTGCCTGAGAATATATTTCCACAAGCTGCATAATAATTGTACCATGGTATCAAAGCACCTGTACATACTTCCCATAATGTCTCAATTCGATTGACCTGCCAATGAACAGCTGAGTCGAGGCTCGTGCGTCACTCATTGGTACTGCGAGAAGTATCGTGTCGATGGGCATACATGCATCTCGATATCATCAATATCAAAGTAGTATGCTCGGGCCGCCGACGTGGCCTTATTGTTCTCCACGATGAGGCCTGGTATGATCCTCTTGGCTATGTTCGCACTAAATGATTGATTGCCGTTGAAATGCATTGGTGTTTTGCATGGTCTTCTCCCTATTCCTGTACTCGAGAATGTGTAGTGGAATTCATGTCTTCATAGTGAAGGCGAAGCATAAACTCGGAATTTGACATTCATTTATACCATAAAAATAAGTGGTCCTAGATTTGAAACTAGAGAATAGTTCCAACGGGGGATTATACTAGATCTCCCAAAAACCCCACAGAACGCAATGCCACGCACGAACAAATAATCTATGCGCCGCCACTTCCGCGTCGATCCACCGACCTGCAACAAGCCACCAATGTAGGCCATCATCGATAATCTAGTTTGTTTGAGCGTGCAGTTGGCATTTAGAGGGCATCCAATCAAGCGAAGCCCATCATCCTTTGTTGCTGCCCGTCAGAAACAACTGACTCGCAAATCCCGAAGCCCGGAATTCCCCTGGGCCGTCCAATTCATCCAAACGGTACATCAAACCCCTGTTAACCGCCTGCAACTCACACTACAACTGTCCGCACAGACATCAGTGATAATCGCCACGTCATTATCAGCAGATAGGTAAGCCAGAATGATAGTACAGAGCGCAATGTTACTAGCATTTACACATGCTAGAGCATGGACTGATTGAGGTTTATTTGCTTCTTACGGCTACTACGTCTCGCAACGGGCGGAATTTCCATTCCCGCGCACCAGACAAATCGAGCCACGACCGAGTGGGCAGTTTTGTATGTGAAACAGAATTATCTCACTGGAGGGATATTATCATTATCTTTTGGCAAATCATTGTCGGCGGTTCCCTGTCACACCCATGCGGGCTACTGTATTGGGGCGATAACCCCTCATTTCCGGCAATAAGGCTCGGGACCCAGGAGATGCACAGATTTGGAGCACATCATAAGTTATTGAACTGCTGCCGCATCATTATGGATTTATCACTCGCTCAACCTTCCCAACTGGGTAGATTCAGCGCTATCAGCGAGCATAATGAATTCATTGTTCGAGTGTATTGACTTGCTGTTCATAGGCATACAGTGTGCCACGATTCATGCAACGGCCGGGAACATTGCGGTACGAAGGTCCTGGTTAAACAGGTTATAATAAATGGGAATATTGAGAGCAAAAGGACGGCCTTGCACCTATGCGCATTGATCCAAGCCAACCTACCACAGTAAGAGTACCTTAGAAGTGGTGCTTGGACCTCTCATCTTGATGCGAGTCCCCTAATGTGGAAATCTATCTCAGGAATTGTGCGGCACAGATCGAGTGTAGATTCCTTCTTTGTTTTGTAGGTCATGTTCGTAGTCTATGCAAAAGGGTTGTCACTATAATCGCCTGCAACCTTTCAGAGGAGGATCTAAGGAAGCGGGAGAAATGTGTGTCGTAGCCAATCAAGTATATCTGGTACATTAGGGAGCTCAACTGCGGCGGGGCGACTTCGAGAAAATCAGAAAAGAAGTAGAGTCAGATAGTTGTATACTTATCTTGCTCCCCCTCGATGCAATGCGTCCAGTTGTGTCGTATCCACAGATTAAGCAGATGGATTCTGCTTTACATATCTAGGCTTTCCGCGATAAGCCATTAATACGACGTCAGATGCCTTTTAGCCCGGTCAGGTATCCTATCGCCTGTTCAGTCTCTTATTTACCAAATATCGGTTAAGGCGCATACGCTCTCGTGAGCATTGAATTGACTTTCAGTGCATTCCTGAGTACGATTTCTTCATGAACGTTTCTATATGCTTCTACAAATAATGTAATGTCTTGTCCTCTGTGTGGATCCTTATTACAGCCTGCCGATGGGATGTACGACTGGTGAATAAAAAGCAGAAGGCTATATCCCATATGACTGAACAGCATCCAGCGGAGGAGAGACATCGATTCAAAACACGTATGCAACACATCCACCACAATCCTCACGCGGCTTCTTAACATACAAACAAACTGTTATCTCCTGACATAGCATATCTATATATGAAAACCTAAAAACATACAACAGAAGGGATTCGCTGGTGGTCACCCACCCAACTACTAACCTCCCGGCGTGTGGCTTAAGTACGGCTGAGCGGACGGGAAGCCCTGTTTTCCACACCCTATGGTCGTATGTGATAAATTATATCAAGAATACCATTGATAAGGGCAGCTATTATGTAATTGTGCGAACCAAAAGGAAAGACAAATCAAGGTTAGAGTGTACTAGACCCTGTCGTGGGTGGCAAGATTGGTCTACTTGCAGATATGTCACCACACTGACTTGAGACCTGCTTGGCAAGCAAGGGCAGCAAGATATACTGATTCGCTCGCCTAGCCATGCTAACAGTGTATAATGCTTTTTTCTGCTTTCACGTTGTATTCATGTTTTGGCGGAGTGGCGTGTTACCAACTAGACTACTCTCCTACGGCTGGGTATTCGGCCACCTTAGCGGAAATTAACCAGAAATAAGACGACCTCTTCTTTACCCCCTTTGAAAATCTTCACTCTACTTTCCTGCCAAATTCACTTGAATCGGATCTTCTGCCCTCTTTCCAATGGCGTAAACTGCGCAGCAAGCACCACAAAGCACCGTATTGGATGGCGACCGGAACAAACGGATTTTGTTGGGGCGTAAGAGGTTGCTAGCTTTGCTCGGTGTATAGGAAGCCTATGAGACACTGCATGTTGGCTTCGTGGTTATGGTATCCGCTCTTCTGGATTAATTGGTGTGCAACATGGGAATTGAGTTTCCGGGCGAGAAGGCACTGTACGATATGAGGGACCAAGTCGTTAATGATTAAACTAGAGAGCCTGGAAGATTAACCCAAGCCCTGACACCCAGCCCTCCACTGACCTAAGGTATTGGCTGAAGGCGTTAGTTTTAACAAGATAGCGGATCACATGCTCTGTGATAGCATGGTTGCATCTCACTCAGCTACAGCTTCATATCCCATCAAGACTCGGACAAGGATGAAAGGTCTGAAGCGATGTCAGTGCACCCAGCGCTTTCCTATCGACGATTATTGAGATAATTTGGGTCATTCTGTCCCTGACTTCCCTAGTTTATAGCGCAAGATTGTACATGATATTCTGATAATACCTCTAACCCATGACGGGTACTATCGATCTTCCAGGAGGGTTGTCCCCTCGAATGAATCTGTAATTAATCAAACACTGATGCAGGTTAGACCTGCTAATAAGGAAAAAAGCTTTGAGGGTCACCTAGATGGTAACCGGAGTATCTTCTATCTTGAGTGTGGCTGTGAAAGGACATAAGCCTTGGGTAACACTCCCGTTCGTGACCATTTTCATTCACTTGTGTCCACTCATCAGTGGGGCTTCTTGGGATATGTCCAGTACGGATTGCAGAACCATTCACGTGAGGGCGTAAAGTACGATTGTGCTTCATTGGCCTAGGAGTTTGCAGGCATTGTTGCGTTTGCCATCGCCAAATGTGTCTCCCACGTATACGAGGCTTTGTAGAATTGGGGCACATCAACCCATGGATGTGTTACTTGAGTGCTTGGCTTTACTTCGCGTGTCCGGTAAAGACGGGGCTCAGTGCATGATGGGAAGTTGGTGTAGCCAATCAAACAATTGAGCGGAGGTTCTAAGTGCTTACAAAAGATGTATTGAGAGGATCCCATCTGGACTGTTATGAGACCGCTTTCATGCCTAATGCACACTCCCTCATGTTATCTCAGCTTCTAATCGGTTCAAAGAATTCCGAGACTGTGAAAAGTATTAAGCCTCCTCTTTCTTCTTCCTTTTTTTTTTTTTTTTTTTTTGGCCCTCTTTCCCTTATCTTTTCTTCTTCCTCATCCTTCTCCTTCTCTGTCTTCCTGTTCCCCTTAGTTTCTTTCCCTTACTCACAGTGCGACAGACCTCCCCGGTGGCAGTGCCCACCTGAATCGAAAGAGATATATCTCAGTCAGAGGGTAACTTGAGGCAAAGTTAGTAGGTGGCTCCCAGCATATGCTGCTACAAAATGGTCGCTCAGTTTCCTGATTGAACTATTGGCTCAAATTATTGAAAAATATATTGCCGAGCTAAATTAGTTGGAGTATATGATATACTGTTATAATTTATGATTTCCGCAATGCAGTCCACTAACAACCCTCCTGTTGCGCAGCTTGCAGACCGGTAGCCTCCGGCCTAACCCTATGCGGCTCTGGGCTATTCCCAGGGGCCGTTCCGTAGTATCATCCGCGATAAATCTCGATATACTTTATATAGGTTTCACCTAGATGGGCTCCGAGTCGCCTTCCGGGGCCGTGAGGTCGGTGCCAGGTCCCGCGCAACACTCCCCGCCCCGAAGAAAGACAAGTGTGACAAAGTTACGTTATATGAGTTGATTAATCTGCTCCTTTCCCGCAAACGGACAGACATCATGATTACTAACCCCAGAACACGGTGACTGATCAGCTCAGTCGGCGTCATCTCCCAACAGTCCCCAATCGAGGTCATCCACTTCGCCATTCTCTTCCATCTCGTCCAAGGCATCAAAGGCCAAATAACAACCCTCATCATCCCGAAAGAAATCACCGACTTCATCCGTCTGTCCCGAGCTGGTTGCTAACACCTTCATGATGCATTTCACATCCTGCGAGCGACTCAGTCTCAACACCAGCTTCAGTACCGTGAGCATATCTGTCAAGTAACTGTCCGTCTCGTAGCATCCAATCTCGTCAATGATTATAGAGAAGATGGTGGTTGAGGGAAGCTGGCGGACAAGCCACTCGAATAAGTTAGCGAGGGTTGCCATGTGGCCTCTAGCTAGGTTTTGGAGATGCAAATCTTTGGCAGTCGCATTCCCGGGCCACAATGAGAAGTTAAACGCATGTTGGTGTAACATTTGCGTGATGAATGAAACCAGCATGGCGACTCCTCCGGAGCGGTGACTTAGTGCATTTGGATGATTGCAACTGTCTATGGAGCTACAGGATGAGCTGTTGTCGTCGTCCTCGTCGTGCAAGGAACAGAACCATACGACCCGCACGTGGCCTTCCCGGCCCTGAAGAGTGGAGCAGACCAGGGCGGTGATCAGGGACATCCCAGAGAGTTCATAGCCATCCGCATCCGGGTCGCCTTGGATGAGAAGCTCGCTAGAAGATGGAGAGACCAGCCAACGCCGGAATTCAGGGCTGGACACAGCGGCTTCCGCCCGGCCACGGGATGAGGAAGGCATCTGCAGGCGGTGGTACAGGATATGGGTGATATCGACAGCGTCGTTGTGGTGAACACCTAGTGTGGCTATGAGCTGGTCCCGGGTGACGGGCATGGGCGGCGGTGCTACAACCCAAGGAGGAAAGAGAAACCATGCTGGCGGGGGAGTTGGCATCATGAAAGAGGCCATGAACCCAGTTGGCATGGCTATAGTCTGATATTGAGGTTGTGCGGCGGGGGTCGGACGATAAGAGTCTGAGATTTCGAGCGTGTCGAGTCTCCCTGTTCGTTAGAAAAGTCGACTCTGTCAGCTGCTGAGGGGCTGAAGGGGAGGATAGATGATATCGATAGCATACCGCACAGACTCTTCAACATCGCTTTCTGTTCCTCGCGGAACCTCTTCTCCTGTTCTTCCGATTCGTGTTGGTATCGGAGAACTCGATCCTCTGCCTCCTGCAAGAGGTCCTTGATCATGTTCATCATGCGGGCGTTCCGGACATCTGCGAGCAGAATTGCGTGGTCTACCTTTCGCATGTTGGCGTGACACATCGCCGTTAAATTTCCTGTCTGCTCAAAAAGCATGCCAAATGCGGTCCGGTTGCTATGGATATTTGCCTCGCTAGCCAGACTCGCTAGGCGGGAGCTGTGACGATCTATTTCTTTTATACTGGCAGTCAGGGCGCCCTGGTAACCTTTTCCTTGCGTCACGGAGTCCCAGATTCGCTTGACTGCGCCGAACGGTCAACAACGAGATGAACACATTTCCTCCTGACAGCGTACCTTGATGGCTTAGGAAAAACTCGATTGCATCTTCAATGGCTTTCAGGATTGCCACCACCAAATCAACAGATGTACTTCGTATTTTGGGATCTCGGGGAAAGGTAGCAAGAAAGAATTCGATCCTTTCAAAGTCGTCCTCCAGCGTTTTGGGATCCAGGGCCTTTGTTACCTGCTCGCGCACCTGGGAAGCCATGGCTGCAGCCTGTTTCCTTCTAGTCAGGATCCGTCGGTCAAAGTGTTTCTAAACAAATCTGCTATTTAGAGAGGGAAAACTACACTCACATCAAGTAGGATATCTACAATAACCAAGAAAGGGGAGATATAGTCCACCTGTCCAGCAATCTTGTTGATAGTCTTCAGCTGGTCGGTCTTCCCCGCAATGTCGCGATACGATTTGCGGAAGAGTGCTTTCGCATTCCGACGTTTGGGAATATCATATTGACCCCGAGCTTTCTCCAACTGACTGCAGACGCCCTGCCAGCTCCGTTGATCCCGGATGCTATACTGAGTCTTGGTGCGTCCTCGGGGCTCCGGGTACTGCCGTTTCAATCCTTTCATAGACTCCGGGAGGATTTGAGACCAGAATTTCATGGCGTTGACTGGGGCTGACTCCGGACGCGACGGAATCTGTTCCTCAGCCGAACTCGAGGTCCAGGTCGGCACAAATCTCTGGGCGTTTGCATCATATTGAAGGTGCGTATGATTGAACGCCGGATGCACTTCGGGCAGGCGGTTCTCGATAAAGTCTATCGTCGCAGCCCGTCGAGGGGGACCCGGCCGTGACACCTTTGCTGTATGCATTGTGAAGGCTTCAATAGGAAGTATCATCAAGGGTACCTGTAAGGATGCCGTGAAGGCAAAATGGACTAGGAAGGCCGAGGGGTTGGAGGGGTGATGCGGAGGAACTTTGGCCGGAAAGAAGATATCAGTCGGCCCAGAAGTCAATCCCTTGGAGAAAGGCTCCTAGCTGTCGTAGCCAGGTCTGCAGGCAGCCTATTGATTGACTGATACGATCACGGAGCAAAGAAAAGTCAGAAGGCAACCATCGACCACCACGAAAGAAGCGTGGTTGGGCGCAGCTGCCCGGTCAACGACCATTGCTACCTTCTGAACCCCTGCTCAACAGGTCCCGGATGAGGGGGTATGGACGCAAAAATTAGTCTAAATTACAGAGCTGAGGGTGACCTTTACCCTAAGAACCATTGGGGCAACCGGGCAATCGATGGATCTGATACGTCGAATGCGACGCGCCACGATGCATGTCAGCCGCACGTATCCACATCAGTGCCAGAGTCCACTCCGGTTGACGTGGAAGCCACCCATGCCAATCACCTTGCATGGATCGGGCTTCATGGCCCGTCGGCGACGTTCGGGGACTCGGAGAAAGACCGTCAATACCGGTCGGGGGAGCCCCCTTGACGATTGAAATACCGCGCACTGATTCCGGGTTGGTACCAGCCTTCTGCACAGTTGTTTTAGCGTTGCATGTGCTGTCTGCGTCGGGTGAACACTATACGGAGGTATCAGCGCAGTCTGAGAATCTATCGTCATCCCTCGCCGGTTGGCACACAGCTTGCAGTTTGTCAACTATGAATGGTTCAACAGCAGAGGAGATGGGAGTGAAAGAGATGGATCAGGTCGAGGATCGGCTCGACCCGCCCTGCAGTTCCATCAACCAGCTGGTGGACAAGGTGAACCAGTTGCAACGGGAGCTGGAAGAGGAGCGCAGAAAACGCGAGGACATGCAACATAAGCTTCTGGAATCAGGGCCCAATCCTTCGATGGGGAGACCCTGGATGGTCGAATTGGATATAACACAGGCGCGTTCGTATGACGACACTGATTTTCGAGACTACGTCAGCAGACGCCTAAATAATACTCTGGGATCTATGGATCTCGAGAGGATGCAGGGGCGCAAACGGATAATGATGAGTGCTATGGAGGCTGAACTGGCCTGGTTAAAACGGGAGGATGAAGTATGGTCGAAATTGTCACGTGATGCTGCCGAGGAGCGCGAACGCACTGCCCAGATGAAAGAACGACTGCTTCAACTGGAGGCTCAAAGCGCCCACTGGGACGCCCAACAGAAGTCCAAGGAGCCGGAGGGAGGGGAAAGCGAGGCGGGTGCGGTGGTTGTGGAAACAGCGGCTGATGAGGCGGATCGATGGCCGACCCCTCGCCTCAATCGGACAGAGTGGAGATCCTTCACGCGGCTTGAGAGTAACTTCACCTTGGATGTTCTTGACGATGAACCTTCGATGACATATGTGCCTTACTATACCTGGGGCCGAAAGGCTTCACGGCCAATCGACGACGAAATCTCGACCGCCAAGAAGAAACAGTTTGCTCCAGGCCAAGGGCCCATGCCCGAGCGCATCCGTATCAACTCCCGCCACATCATCGCGACTCTGCAGAAGCTGGATTCAAAAAACTTTGAAGATGAACGAGAGCCTCTGATCATGGTTCGACCCTTTAAAGCGCTGGTATACTTGGAAGAGCATATTCTGCAAATCCACCAGGCACTGAAGGAGAAGCATCAGATTCAGTCGGACGGCTGCCAGGAGCTAAGCACGCTGCAGGATCATGGCCCTGATGGATTAAAGGATGCCCAGGTATCTGGTCAGCAAGAGAATGGAGCCGATCAAGAGGGTGAACCAAGTGAGGAACGACAGGAGGAATTGAGCCCTGTGGCCAAAGTCCTTCAGGATCCCTATACGTCGTCGCTAGTGGCCCTGGAGCAGTGGCAGGTGCTTGTCGAGTTCCTGAATACGGATCTGAGGATGAAGATGGAGTGGCTCCGAAGTGACAAGTGTCAGAAGGTGGCCTTTGCTGACTTATGGTATCTCTTCAAGCCTGGGGACGAGGTGGTAGACCAAGGGGGAAGGCAAGCGTATCGGGTGATTGGGGTGACCAGCCCAAGTCACCAGTTTATTTCCCCGTATCGCACCTTTGGCGCTGGATCCAACAAACCCGAGACATCCCCGGTGATCATATTTTGTGTGTACATCGATTTCGACGGGAAGATTCTTGGCCCGGTGCTTAGGCAATTTGCCATTCCCCGGTTTGATGGGGAGAAGGCAGTGACCTCCTTGCGCGTGTGCCCAATGAGGTTTGCTGAAGTCCGCCTGGGAGAAGACTCAAGTCAAGGCAGCTTTCGAGGGAAGCTGATTTCTCGAGGGAGGCAGTTTATAAACGTGATCTCCTCCCAGAAACACATGCACTATAGCGGTCTCACGTTGGACAGTCGAGAGCAGGTGGATGGACAAGTGGTTATTGACTTCGAAAGAGCCCTGGAAACCAAGGACCGCGATCAGAGTAAAAGAGTTAAGGATGACAGCAGCGATGCCACGGACACCGAAGATGAGCCGGGTGGGGAAGATGAAGAAGGAGAGAATATGACATGGCGCCCGAAAATTGGCAGTTTGCTTGGAGTCGATCTCCCTCACTTAAAGGCCAGGGAATGCTACGAATTTTGCTGCAGGCAGGAGCAGGTGTTTGCCGATCAGTGGGCCGAGGTCAAGCGCACTGAAAACTATTGCAACAGCCTTGTGCCCGAGGAGCGCTGGCGAGAGCCTTCGCTGGCCATCGAACCTCGGGCCAAAGGCGCCCCCTCACTTGACAGGGGACTGGGAGAGGAAGACTACGTGATTATGAGCTACCGCGTGTTTGGATTCATCCTGCGGAGCCGCAAATGGGGTAAGCACAGGTTTCCAACCCCCATCAATTAGAACTTTACGGACTGACCAATGTGAAGCCAAGCTCAATCTCACTCATCTCAGCTATATTCGACGACCTCGGGGAGACACAAGTGCAGGAGATCAGCAACAGGACATGGCCTTTCATCAACTCGTCCTTGAGGAAGAGCACAAGAACATGTTGCTGTCACTGGTGGCACAACATTACCGTGACAAGGAGTCCCCGACGGCCGGGAACGAACAAGTGGACATTGTTCGAGGAAAAGGTATCCGCGTCACTGTGATCACATGTCGTTAGATTGGCTAACGACCATTGCTAGGCAAGGGTCTTATCATTCTCCTCCACGGCGCCCCTGGAGTGGGGAAAACCACAACAGCAGGTGCGTGTGCCTTGAGGGAAAGGGAGTAAGAAGCCCCTTTGCTAACCATGACCTGAACCATCCAGAGGGCGTTGCAGAGTTATTTGAAAAGCCGCTGTTTCAAATTACCTGTGGTATGGCAGCACGGGTCCCTAGAGAATTTATGTACGGCCATTAACTGACTGGGGACGGCGATGTAGGCGACCTGGGGAGCACTGCCGAGCATGTCGAGCGCGCGCTGGAGACCAATTTTGCCTTGGCCAACCGATGGGGATGTATTTTGCTGCTCGATGAGGCAGACGTCTTTCTAGCCAAGCGATCCCCTCAAGATTTTATCCGAAATGGGTTGGTGTCCGGTAAGGAGATGACCCATGCCTGGCCCGATATGTTGTCTCCGACTAATACTTGGACTAGTCTTCCTCCGGGTGCTCGAATACTATGCGGGAATTCTATTCCTTACTACCAATCGCATCGGGGACTTTGATGAGGCATTTAGCTCCCGGATTCACATCAGCCTGCACTACCCACAGCTGACTGATAAAGCTACCGCCGAGATCTTTCAGCTCAATATTCGGCTAATGAGGGACCGTTTTCGACGCAAGAATCGCAGACTCACCATTGACGAAGATGAAATTTTAGCTTATGCGTTGGACTACTGGAAAAGGTATGAGACCATGCGATGGAATGGCCGGCAGATTCGGAACGCCTGCCAGACAGCTCTGGCCCTTGCAGAATTCGATGCTGGCGGCGGAAACCACGAAGAGATCCTTGATCCGAATGCGGAGGTTAAGCTGTCTGTCACTCAATTCAGAACGGTAGCCAAAGCCTATCGGGAGTTCATGTACTATTTGAACAAGTTGTATAAGACGGATCAAGATCGCCTGGCTCACAAAAGGGGTCTCCGAGCTCGAGAGCTGCATGGGAAGGAGATGGACACGTTAGACGGAAAAGGCCCGTTTGATGAAGGGGAAACCCATCTTCCGTCTCAAAATCTGAGCGAGCAGCATCAGTCACCCTCAAGGTTGACCTCAACCGCCACGGTGATGAGCCCCCAGATGGGATCTACTGGCCTGGCGGCGGAATACCCAAACGGGCTTGCTGGAAACTATCCCTCAGCGATGCTGCAGGCCCAAGCTGGATACGGATTTCTCAACCCCACGATGGGACCGCAACAGCAGCCTCAGCAACAGCAACAAGTTCCCCTGAATCCGCACCAGAATGCTCAAATGTTGCATAATATTAATCCGGCGTTGTATCAACAGTTCCTTGTCCCGCAGAGTCAGATGCAGCCGGCGACCGGGTTTCCGGGGGCTATGCAGGGTCAGCCAGGCTTCATGGGAGATGGTACACATCACAAGCCTTGAACTGAGGTCTGTTTATGCTTTCTCCGTTGCCCTTGAATTCGGTTTCAATTTCTATCTTGGTTTTGTCGTTGTTCAATTATTGTTCCTGCCACCCGCAATTCGGAACTCATTCTGGAAGGGAAGTCTGGTTCCTTGGCTTCGTCGAAAACCCTGGATATGAGGCTTTGGTCCTAACATGGTCCGTGTGTGTGGTACTCGTCCATAACAGAGTTTAAACCCTCTTTCCTCGGAAATATGAGTAGTATGATAAGAATGAGCATAACTGCGTATGCCAAAAATTTTCGAGTGAGCAAAATGCTACTAATGCCAATCTGATTCCTGACCAAGGATAGCTACTAGTAAACAAGACACCAAATGCAACTCAGTACCTGTGGGGAGTGGGGAGACCCCAAGAAGACCTTCCGATCGCCTTTAGGTCAACCCAACTTTCACCTTCGCAGCGGCACCCGCCGCTAAGGTTGATACCGGAACTCCACTTGACACTTATCATCATAAAAGTAATTACATACGACCAGAGGGTGTGGAAAACAGGGCTTCCCGTCCACTCAGCCTTACTTTAGCCACCTGAGTCCGTAGAGTTGATTGTCGAAGATCCTTCCTCGCTTTTTTGTTGTTGTTTCTGAACTTGTCCTTCTCTACTTGTCGTCGAACCTTGACAATTGTACAGAGAGTGGGACCATTAATGAGACACTTTGGGAACCACCACTATTTGACACTTAGCAAACTGAGACATGTTACTCCGCTACGGCCAGAGAACACCTATCATTGGCATGTTCTGCAGGTAAGTTCGTATTATTTCTTTGTCGCGTAACGCTCAGACACAGTCTGAAACAATAACAAGGCGTTGCTGGTTACCGGGACAAACTATTGAACTTTGGCTACGCCAGCACGACCTGCCATTGGCCTGTGCTCGTATGACAGTAGGAGACTCCAAGTCTCTAGCTTCACGTTTGAGGAGGGTGAGTCCTCCACCAACTGCCTCCTTTAGTGCCACTAATAGCAAGTTACAGGAAATCCGCAGCAGCACCCTCATGAGATTCACACACTCCTACCACGCCTCGAATTTTGGCTCACAATCTTACAGCTTCTTCCAATATATTTATATTCCTGGAATTGGCTCCTTTCTGGAAGGTGACCTTTAGGATAGTCTAGCCGCCGATGTCGTACATCGCTTAGTTCAACACTCATGGCCATGTAGTAGACCCTTGAGTCTACATTCAAGCAAGCCTTCTTAGGACGCTCCCTTCCCCTCGTCCTCCTCCTCCTCACCTCTCAAAGATCTTCGCGCGGCTTCCAAATCTTGACATGAAATTACAGAACATTGTGAGACGTCGTGTCATGGAGCTTCTAGATTGTTCCCAACATGCTACCTAAGCTCCCCCTCCAACCATTGTGTCATCGACAGAGCAAATAGGCACGTATTGTCTACATCTCCGGCTCTCGCGTCAACCTTATAAGTCCACATACCGGTCCTCAGAAACATTTTAAGAATCTGAAAATCTAGTAAAATATCACTGCGGCCGCTACTAGGCATGTAGTCGACCTGAACCCCACGGGCGTTACGAATAGTGAGGTGGGCTAGATCATTGAAGGGCGTAGTCCTAAATGGCCCTGTAGTAGAGACTTCATCGTCACGACTACCATCGGGATAGACAACAGAGGCGCTCACTTTGAGGGTCGCATTGACCAGGCCCTCATCGGGAAGTGCCAGCTCGTTCTTTTTGGATTCAGGCAGATAACCACGCAAGTAGATGAAGAAGACACGATTGCTTCACTGGGATGTTAATATCAATATACTATTATCAAGACTAAGCTGCACTTCAAGGAGAGGGACGATCTTACGCGATAATGGGTGTCGGGGCAATCTCAAGGAACTTGATCTTGAATATCTGGTCATCCTTTGGCACGGTGTCGTAGATGGCGTTGTTGTGGCCGGGGACCATGTTTTCTTCTTGGGCCATAATATCCTCGCTGACAAGCAATTCTTGCTGTGTGGGGTTGGTATTGACAAGAACAGCGAGTGTAGCGGTGCAAAGAGACAAAATTTGCAGAAGAATTGAATTCATCGCGTGGCAGTGGTTGTGGATTTAAAGACAGCTCAGGGTAAGCTTAGCAATGAGGGACGAGAGGAGTGCTGGCTTTATGTCACTTGACTGCCTCCCGATAGCTGCCCTAGGTAAGCTAGGGGCTTACCACAGCGCTCCGGACTATAACAGATATACCCAATCTTGGATCTAGTTCCATGTTCTAGAGAGGTTAACTTTCTCTAGACTTTCTTTGTATGGGTGCCTCCGGGTAGAGTACGTGCCTGCAACGGGATTTAAACCTGTAGTTTCTCGATACTAATACTAAGAAGAGAGTTTGTTTATCTCTTCTTGTACAAGTAGGGCCTTCCTGGTGATGATCTACCACTACGCCACTGCAGGCTCTAACGGGTCGGTCACCTAGTCCCTTGACGCTTCCTTTAAAATTCTGTACACCTTAGCGGAAGCGAGGCGAGTCAATCCGAGTCATGCTTGTTGGCGTAGCGGCAGTGTTGGGACTTTTTGTTTGAGCCACAAGGTCTCAGGGTTTCGTGTAACTTGTAGGAGAAAATGGGGTACATCCGGTTCTGATCTCCCCAGAGTAGCTCTGTGGGTTGGGATGGCTGTCAACCATCAGGGTTTTCCTCCGTTCAACGTGACATTGCATGTAACTATTGTACTAAATATGTACTAGCAGCGTAAACGGACCCTGGCAGAGATTTTATCTGGTCCAGCAAGATGGCACATAAGAGATGTGAAATAACCCATTCCAAACGATTGTAGCGCTAGGGTCGCCGGTTTATAGGCACCCATCCGTCTATTGACCGCACACAAGCCACACGATGGCAGGTTAGTACTTGAGTGGGTGACAACCAGGTCTCACTTGTGCATTCAAAGGGTTTTGGTGAGTGGGCTGTGCTGTGCCATGCTGTCTACCTGGCGAAACCTGTATACGGACCCCTAGACAGGAACTACCCCTCCCCTCGTCTGCGGCTTCAACAGCCCCAACATAACCTGTTTCGACCTCCAAGCTGCCCACTCATCCACGGATCTCGTCTCCTCCTCTTCTCCCTCAGCCAGCACCGGTATCTTCCCTCCACAGATCCTCCGCATGGATGCTGACTTCGCCGGCCTGACCAAATACGCCACACTCCGTCTCGGTACGAATGCCTGTTCCCCGGGTGCAGCTAAAACCCTATGCAAGGAACTCCGTAGCAACTGACCAGTCCACTCTACTAGAGCATCACCAATATTGACCAGCGCACAGCCCGGCAAGGGTCGAACAAAACGCCAATTCTCCATCTTATTCTCGAGCCCCGCAGGGAGGATCTGCAGACCTCCAATAACCTGGAATAGCAGCGTCGTTGTCCCAATATCTGTGTGTCCGCCTAACGAGATGCGATCTTGATTCGCTTCACCGGATGCGTGGGGAGGGCTGCATAGCAAGCGGACAGATGTCTCGGACTCCTGATCTAGTGGACTGAGTTTGCTCAGTGTACCGCGTTCGAGGCCGAGATGGTCATCCAGCGTTTTAAGAATCACGTCTAGAGTTGATGAAGCGTGGCGGATAAAATTCTGGATCCGAGGGCGCTGTGCCTCGATCGGAGGTGCGTTGGTGCGGGGAGCACGATTACCAAGGATATCGTCCTGATTAATGTTGTAGAGGTGCATGTGGTCGAGCTTGCCGTCGTCGGTTTTGAGCGCTCCCATGCGCTTATAGCCTGTAAGGTCTTTGGGCGCGTTGTAGGCGTATTGGTCGAGTGTTGTCTGGTCGAGGGAATAGAGCTCGTTGTCCAGATCGAACATGGTTTCTGCATCGTGGAGGAGGGTCCTGCCTTCTGCAGAGTCGTGTAAGTCGATTAGGAAGAATCCCCATTCGCGGCCGGCGGCAAATAATCTTTCTCCTTCGGTTGGGTTGCCGGATTGTAGGTCCGAAAATGAGAGAACGGGAAGGTCGATGGTCGGCGTGTCAGCGGGGAAGGGGGGAGCTTGGGCGAAGTAGCGAGTGGTGGGCATTGCTGGAGTGGATGTGTCTTTGTGACGTTTATATGAATGAGTCGGCTTTACGTTGGGATTCGTTGGGGATAGTGGGATACATATAATGTATTCACGGCTACAAGGAGATGAGGACGAAGCTGCGGGGTGATACCTCTTGGTCTTCGCGAAGAGACAAATATGAGGGAAGAGACTGTCCTACTTATTCTGTTAGCCATGGAATGACAGCCTTGTGTACATGATTAGTGCTTATTGTCAGCGTCGATCGTAGCGTACTAGTGCTTACGCATTCGTCTCTCCCGCCTGGGCACTGGTCAGAATTAAATCGACACATGCGATGACAAGCAAGGATTTGGCAAAATGCTATGACAATGAATCATAAGACCAGCAGAGATCGACCAAAACCAAGGTGGGGAGACTTCTGTAGTAAGATAGATTCCTTACATCCAGTCGCACCTGCTCCTCGAACTTCGATTAAACGCATCTGAGATAACAAAACGCTTCCATCATATAAAGCCCACTACTTCCGCCAAACTGTCCCTGGTTTGAATTCTGCTTGAGCCTCACTGCATGCTTTGCGCATATTACACCCAAACGACAACATTGGCAGTCATGCAATGAGAAAGAGGATCTAAATCAAAATCATGACTGTATGTTGGCTTTAATTTACTTCGGTCTAGTTTTCATATGATTGTTCATCCATTTACCATCCCGAATATTATCAGTTTTGATACCCCTCTATACTTCACAAGTATAGATAACAATTTTTGCGTCCACGCCACCCTTCATATATATGTAGTAGTTACCTTATAATCATAATATGTATGTAGAAAAGAGAAAGTTCAGTATGAGACCAAGCACCTAATCGAATGTCTTTTACGCGACTAGCATAATGCTCTAAGCAGTAATATCACGAGCAGAGACAACCGTCGCGAACGCATCCTCCAGCTCACTCAACGCCACATTCTTCAAAGTTGCAGCCTCCACTCCAGGAATATTCCGATCGCCCACCGCATCACGCACAACCACAACCTCATAACCAAGTTCATTGCCAGCCCTGGCAGTCGTAGAGACACACACGTGCGCCATATAGCCGACCAGAACGATCTTCTTCCCAACATCCCCGAGACTGCTCAAGTACTCGTGCAATGTCGTCTGAGCGAAAGAACTAGGGAAGTTCTTGCTGATAACCTTCTCCCCAGAGACAGGAGTGAGTTCGTCGAACTCATTTTCTAGGTGCGTGCCCGGAGTGAAGACGGGAGCCCCTGGTGGGGTCTGGTGAACAACATGAACGATGTTGCTGCCGTTGTGAGTACCGTTGGTGCGATACTTAGTCAGAAGGTCCGAAATTACTTTGCGGCTGTCAGAGATGCCCTCGATCTGGAGGTGGCCGCAAGCGTACTCATTTTGAGCGTCGATGATGATCAGGGTGGAGTCCTGGACTGAAGCGGTTGATGGAGGAGCACCAAGAAGTTGGCGGAGAGATTTTGCTGGGGCGGATGAAGACATTGTGATAAACAATAACCAGGTTTGTGGATAGAAAGTATTGGCTGACGAGTAATGCTAGTCTTGTGAAGAGTGGGATATCTTGTCTGATGTGTGAGACGGAAAAGGGATCTGAACGAACAACGCAAACCTACTTATAGACAAAGACGCCTATTATATTACTCAGTATTCCGCACTTAGAGAGGCGGGGTACCTAGATGAGAATGATGTCTCATTTGGAGCCATGACCGACTCAAATAGCCCACGAGCTGACCGTGGCGAATAAGGTCATGCTATTCTTCGTCTCTATTTCTTGGCGGAATATACTTCCGTTTTGGGTTAGACCAAATGCACTGGGTCAGCGGATTCTGTTTTGTAGAATTCCTCCTGCAGATGCATCCTCGATATTTTCTGTCCATGATGTCGGTAGGAAAAATGAATGAAAATCATGGGATACAATCAACTTTGAGAGCCTGCTGATGCACCTCGTCATATTCTCAAAGATCGGGATTCTCTCAAATCGTGCTACTTGCTGCAATAATCTCTCGTAGTATTCCGTTGAAAGATTCGAGAAACGTTTGCATGGTTACTTAATAGCCTACGATCCTGATTGTTCATATGATAATCAGGAATACACATATCGATAAGACATTCCTCCAAATTTCAGTTACCATTTCTGATCAATTGACAAGGCGTTGTATACTATCTACCCCCAGTCCTTCATAACATTTAGGCCGAATGTTAAACACAACTTATGTAATAGCTGACACATCCTTAACATCCAAATGGCGTTTTTCAGGCGTCGCATTCGCCCCCATCAAGCATCATCGACGTGCATACTGTCCCCACTATTAGCTTCAGTCTAGCCTGCATTCACGAGGAAGCTAAGCCGACTAGTTGCACCCTATGGGTTTGGCTGGGATAGTTAGGATCAACGTTTACTGCTGGTGTAGCTTGCCATGAGGGTCAAGCAACGGTCCGTTTGCCAAAACTGCAGATCGAGGAAACTTGGTGTACGTGGGTCACCATTCTACATTGAAGAAAGAGGCTCATTTCATGCATAGTGCGACGGAAAGTCACCTGAGTGTAGTCAGTGTCTACTAACAGGCCGCCAATGTCCGGGGTACCCAGTGAACTGGTCCTTCGTACAGAGCCAATCAAAACCTGCCCAGAGTAGAAGATCACCATCGAACATATCAAATCGGGATCACAGCCCCCGAGACACTGCAGAACATGAAACATCCTTATCGAACATCGCTTTTCGACCGTTGGAAGAAACTCATTCGCTTCCAACTTCAGGTGCAGGCTACAACTTGCATCGTGCCGAGCAAGTTGACTTCATAATAAGAAGCTATGTGCCTAACGAAGAGTTAGAGCTCCCCGGCATTATCTCTAATGAGCCACGGCCTCGCATATGTGGATCATGGGTCGAAGTTCTTCCCAGTCTGAGCGAAAACACTGATTCTAATATCATTCTTGCTGCCTCAAAAGCTTTATCCACCTCAATTATGTCCCGGGGATCCCCAGAAAGAGTCTCGGGTGTTGACAGCACGCACAGCTACCTTAAAGCACTCAAATTGATGCGAAAAGAGCTCAAGGCGGCGAATATGTCATCAGATCGAGAGCTACTGGCATCAATAATGTGCCTCAGCTTGGCAGAGGTCGGTTCTGCCACATGATATCTACTTTTAGAGGGCGCTTTGCTTATGAGATCTAGGTTATGTTTCCTGGGCCAAGTGAAGGTTTAAAGATGCATATAGATGCCGTGGCACAAATTCTTCAGGCTAATGGACCCCAGCGTTATCAAACCGGGGTTGCCCACAGGTTATTTATCGGCTTCCGCCCTTTATTGGTGAGCAATACATCCCAGTGTCCGGGGTGTTTCTAATGCCTTGTAGATGATAAACGCAATCCAATGCCGAACTCCATCTTTTCTGGGGTCTGATAACTGGAAGACGACACCATTTGCAATACTTAGCCCATCTCCAATGCAGAGTCTTCTCAGCCAGGCCGCTGCGCTTCCAATGATTTTGCATACATTGGATAACTTATCTGGTCCAGATGCTTCAGATGAAAGCCAATACGAGTGTAAACGCATATTGAACTGCTTTGATGACTTGTTGAAGGGGTTAAACCAATGGGAGGCATGTGAATCTAACATTGCGACGTCTCCCCTTTACTGGTACCGGGATCAGGATGCAGAAGAAATCCCATGTATCTGGTTTCCTAGTATTACTATGGCCAACGCAATCACCTATATCTGGGCGTTTCGTATCATATGTCTTTGCGAGATGGAGCGTCTTTCGTCGTCTCTCCCACAGCCGAGCTTTGAATACCTGAGGATCTTGAAGGAACAGCACATTGAAAGTGTCCAGATAAGTTCAGAGACACTCATGAGGCGGATATGCGAAAGCATGGAGTATCTTCTCCAGGACGAAATGAAACTTTTCGGTCCTGCTTCTACAATCCTGCCCCTTCAGGTGGCCTACGCGGTAGCCACAATGAATGGTACTCAGCACAACGTGGAATTAGGCATCCTGAAGAGAATTGTCGAGCGGCTAGTTCTCAAGGGACTCCAATCTTTTCCAATGTTGATATTTGGAAGGAACCCTTTTCTTCACAGATGGAAGAGATTATCAAACAGGTAATTGGCATAACTGATAGGTGCGTGGTTACATAGACATGCAATTGCAGTATCTGTGAGTTATATTCACAAACTGGAAGTGGATAACTAAGGGAGAATGTTGCAGGTGAATGTATAAAAGAACAAAAAAGTCTTCAATCTCGACTGACGATTCACTGGAAGCCCGTGGCAATACAATTCCCTACCGCGTGGATGTAAATCACTCACACCAGCCATGCATACCCTCCTACATCCTCAGTCTATCTTTATAAAAGTGGGCAATTACCACCATGAGGAAGTTAAATAGCTTCTAGGCAACATCACCTTAGGGAACCAAAGAAACTGCAACTTAAAGACACACAGACTCCCTAAGCCTCGGAGAACCAAACAGAAACCCCACCAAACACCCCAAAATGGACATCATCCACCACCAAAACCACCTCTCCATAACCACCGCCCTATCCTACCTCACTACACCCATCCCATCCTACTCCCTCCGCCGTATCCGAGCCGAGTTTCTCGCCGCAACTAAAACCGGGCCAACATCCCCACAATGCGATTTCATCTCATTCCGCCCAGCCAGCCCCGACCACCTCTTCGATATTATCGGCACAATAGTCGGCCCAGTCGGCAGCCTTTACGAAGGAGGCCTTTTCCATATCCACATCCGCATCCCACCATTGTATCCCGATCTACCGCCGGTATGCATGTTCATGACGAAGATTTGGCATCCGAACATTGGTCCATACGGGGAAGTCTGTTTGAATATTTTGCAAGATGAGTGGAGCCAAGCACTTTCTGTGCGGACTGTTCTACTGTCGCTCTCTGCTATGTTGGGGGATCCGGGGATGGGGGTGGAAGGTGGTAATATTGTGTATGGCTTTGCGAATGAGGACGCGGGAAGCATGTTTTTGGATAATCGGGCGATGTTTAAGATGGCTGCGAGAGATTGGACGAGCATGTATGCCTCGGGGGCGGACACCCTAGCGTGATTATTTGCAGGCGTGTGGGGTGATTATGTCTGGGGAGGCGAATCATCACATTGGCCAACGCTTTTGTACACTAGCATTTCCTAATGCAGCATACCTTTGGCAGAAAAGTCTTTACCAGGCTTTAGTTTTTAGTACAATTGCTTCCCTCTCAATAAGACACACACAGCTTTGACTCTTTGGGGAGAAAATATAAACATTGTCAAGGCCAATCAATTGTCGTTTTTGCTAGCTCGTCAGTGAGATTTTTATGACTGCCCAAGGCTAGGATAAGGACCCCCCTTATGCGGTTCAACTTGGTATCTTCCGACGAGTATCATAACTCCTATTACAAAAAGCTGATATCAAGTGCAAGAAAGTAACTAGCTAATAATCTCCAACTCAGCCTATGGTTTATGGCCAGTCATGGAGAACACCATCATGCCTGAGCAGCGAGTCCCTGGACTTCAGCCGTTTCCAACCCAACCCCATCCCCCTCATAACCATCCTGGAACCCTAATATCAACTGCCTAGCCTCCTGTTGATTCAACCCGTACCAAAGCATAACCCAACCTCCATGCTGAAATCTCCCCGTTGCGCGAGCCGAAAACCACTCAAGTCTGTCATCATCATCACGAACATTCCATACCAGTTGGGGAAAGTCTTTCGTGATCCGAACAAACATATCATCAGCAACAGCACCCGCACCCATGATCCCACTCGGGAACGTAATCAAATGCGGTGCGCCACCAGAGCCAAACGCGACGACGGCCAACGGACTCAAAGATGACGGATCATTGAAATACATCTTGAGCGGCCGATTCCTCCGCATCTCATTCACACAAAACCTCACCTCGTCGTCCCGAGCTCCCTGCCGTGCCAAAGCATGTACCAACCTCTCCTCATCCCTAAATTCCGCAGAAGTAGTACTATAAATTTTCGTTCCGCGCTCAATCAAAGTCCCTGCACCAGAGGCCGCAAAGACCTCCCGCTGCAAATCCACGGGATGAACAATCGACACACTAGACGTACCCGGTAACCCCCGCAAAAGTTCCTCCACAGCACGAATCTTCAACCTCGTCCCATACTTCACCCAGTCTTGAGCCATGAGGTCCTCAAACTCCTCGCTGAGATTAATCCTCTCGATCCTCTTCCCCGTCACCCCATGCACCAAGCCCCCCTTCTCAGCAAGATAAACCACCTTCTTCGGCTTCAACGCCCTTGCCAGCTCACTAGCGGCAAGATCCGCATTTACATTAAGCACTTGCCCATCCTTCGTCTCAGCCATAGGCGTAAGAATCGGCAGACAAGACGCCCTCATCGCCGAAACAATCGGCGCCGTCTCCACCTTCGTTATCCGTCCGACATGACCATATCTCTCCTGATCGAGGTGCTCGGCCTGGAACACACCCGCTGTGATCGGCCGCGCCTCAACCCCGAGTTCTTCGAGCGCTTGAACCAATTTAAGATTCTCCTCGAGGAAGAGTCTCCGATCAAGAGCTAGGGTCTTGCCATCTGTCACGCGGATTCCCTCCTCGAAGTGTGGTTCCACGCCTGCATCCTCGAGGATCTTGTTGAGTTGGGGTCCGGCCCCGTGCACGATAACAGGGTAGAGACCCATGCGACTGAAGAAGGCGAGGCTTGACGCGAGGGTATGCAGGTGGGTGTCGAGTATCGCACCGCCAACCTTGATGACCGCGAAGGGCTGCTGTGTAGGGGACTGAGGTGTGGTGAAGTGGGATAGGTACTGTGCTGCAGTTCGCTGGGAGTCGATGTGGTTGAGGATTTGAGCGATGGTCGACCTTGTTGAGGAGACTTGGTAGTCTATGGAGGGCGAATACTGTCGTATTTGGTGGAATGGCTGTTGTTGACCGAGGAATCTACGAACTGTGGTTTGCCCCAGGAAGGATAAGGCACAGCGGAGGAACGACATTGCAGCGGTAGGTATACCACAAGAAATTAGATATGAGCTGGCTACACCTCGGAAGGAGGGATGGAGTGAGCCATTTATGTCCTCCAGAAATCCACCTGACAACATGTGTCACCCACGAGTCTACATTTCTGCACAAGGGACTGGCTGACAACTCTTCTCCGTAATTTGTTTATAGATGCGACTAGTTCGATATCCTTAGGGGCAACACGATACAATGAACAATCCGCTAAGCTGAAGCATGATGTCTCAAATCCCGCACAAGCACAGGCCATACATACTACTCCACGGAGTACCGCCACTGAACAAATCAGAGGCAAGCCATATTTAAGCCCGCAAAAACGACGTATCACAAAACGCTGCCCACCTGCATGAGCACATTTATCTCTCCAATGACATCGGTCGCATACTAATTCTGGACCTGTTCATCCTGCAAACATCTCGGGCACGTACACGTGAAAGTGACCAACTCCTGAGCTTTATTCCGACATGCCTGCGGTTGAACGTATTCGAACAGGTCAAAGTAGAAGTGCAGCACTCTTCGTCTCAATCTAAATCTTCCAGCACAGTCACCATAAATCGGCCACGCTCGTCGACTTGGTGCGTCACCTACGTGGTAGGATGGATTAGTGAGCGACAGGTCGATTCGGGAACACGAAGTTGGGCGGGATGTGGGATGTGTGCTTACATTGGGCGCGCAAGAGTGATTGGCGAGCGTGATGCGCAAGAACACAGCTAGGCCGTATTTCTTGCCGCGCTGGACGCCCAGAGATTGGTGTGGGATGATCTACGTCGGGCCGGGGCCAAGATCTAGTCCCGGTAAATGAATGATTGATAACCACCTGCCTTTCTCATCATCCTATGGAAAAAAAAAATTTTTCTTCTTTTCTTTTCTTTTTTTTTTTTTTTTTTCTTTCGAGACTCTTGTTTCATGAGCGCAGATCAGGTCGAAGAGGGTATGGAGATCGAGGGTTACCGGGAGGATGAAGGCTTGTAGCAGATACGTTTCATCCAGAGTGGACCAGTGTTGAAGCTGGGATGGGGGCCGTGCTAGCTATTCCAGCCGCTAACAAAGCAATCTTGGTACGTGAACCGCTGATGAACGTTGGTTGGCGCGGTGCCTTGAAGCTCGAGGTACCGGGCTGCAAGGAGCCGGACGACGATCCAAAGCATGTAGTAATCGTGATCACCGGGTTCCTGGGGGGGGGGGGGG